>NW_027397141.1:269610-419883 GCF_003265705.2 Callorhinus ursinus
GGTTAAGCGACTGCCTTCAGCTCAGGTCATGATCCTGGAGTCCCTGGATCGAGTCCCGCATCGGGCTCCCTGCTCAGCAGGGAGTCTGCTTCTCCCTCTGACCCTCCCCCCATCTCATGTGCTTTCTCTTTCATTCTCTCTGTCTCTCAAATAAATAAATAAAATCTTTAAAAAAAAATACAATGCCTGCTTATATCTTCCTAAATACCAATTCATAACTTTAAATATTTAATTTTATGTCAGATTAATGAAATATTTCTTCATGGCATATTATAGAGAAATAAAGCATGCAATAAAAGCATTAGCATCAGCTTTCATTTCAGGAAATCTAAAATAATCATTTTTCTAAAATGGGTAAGCCAACTTCAAAGTCATTTTCATAGGTTTCAATAATAATTATTATTATTATCCTGCCAAATGGATGCACGATATTGTCTATATAGAAAATGCTCAAATGAAATTTTTCCTATTATGTCTTTATTTGAATGGATATCCAATAAAGCAAATGTCAGGGCCTTAAATATGAGACTTTCTAAATTTCAAAAACATGTCTTTAAAAATATAAATAATGCTGGTGAAAATAGGACTGGCATTCTTAATGACAGTCATGTGCTTTAACAACTATCCTTGTGGCCGAGGCTTGGTGCAGTTTTTCTCTCATCTCCTCCAAATACATACATCAAATCACTCACATCAATCAAAAGGAAATTAGAAGCATTTCTATCTTTATTCAGTTTCTCTATAAAAGGCTACTGGGGAGAGAAAAGTGTACGCTTGCTGCTGAGAAGTATTTAAATCTCTTATTCTGGTGAGCCCGGCCCACTGTCTTCCTAGGAAGGCAGCTGCCCCCCTAATGCTCTACTTTCACCCTCAACACTCAAATCTCCCAAACTCTTCTACTTTCTCTAATTGCTACTCACACCTCATGTTGGCCGTTCTACCTTCTTTTGTGGATTCTGTCTGTGGACTCCCACCTTGCTCCACCACATCGACACGGAGCTCTTTTCCCCTTGTAAACCGGATGCAGGAGAGATCTGAGAGTGTACCTTATTTGTATGTTTCCTATAATATGAACACATTGGTAATTTTGACGACGCATCACACAAACATACATTGCTTCTTCATAGTTCTTCCTTTCCCCCCCCAATAAATCGTCCACTCCTCAGATGCCGAGGTGCACACACGCCACCCCACATAATTAGGGAATAACCCCTCCAATTGAACTGATTTCGATAGCATTAACCACAGGAATTCTCAGCAGGGATAGTATTGACCCCAAAGGGCATTTGGAAATCTTTGTGTCTGTTCTGTTTAATGGTATCGCTGGTCCAGGAGTGCAGTTAGCATTGAGTGGCTCCACAGGTGCGGAGAATCATGGTACCCCAACGCCAATCAAGCCCCACTGAGCAACACTGAGTTAGAACAATGAACACTGCATTCTTTGGGGCCTTCTACCATAAGGCTGGAAGGGATTGGAGAGGGCCCTTGTTGTTTGCTTTGCATCTGAACAGGAAGTAACATAATCTTACAAAATCAGGGAGCCCGGAAGAGAAAACATTGAGAGGATTGGAATTCCAGAAACCTCTCTAAGAATGTGGAACAGGAGGAGCATCTGAGAAGATACAGAAAGGTACCGTCTGCTGCCGTGCCAGGTCACACAGTTTCCTAGGAAGAGAAGAGAAAGCATTTATACCTCACCCCCATGCTGGTCCAACCAATATTGCTTATCCTGGAGCAGAGGCTCCGCCTGCAGCCACATCCCTCACTTTCACTTTCTTATCTCTGTGAAGAGCCTATTTTCAAAGAAGGTCACATTCTAACATCCTAGGGCTTAGAAATTCACTCCCTTTGGGGGGAACATAACCCATAACACCAAGTCTCTGCCTTTTTTTCCTTAACAGTAATTTCAAATGAAAAATCCTATGTATTTTAAAATTATACTTTAAATTATTTTAGCTATTATTGGAAGGTCAGTCATTTTTAAGTGATCTCAGGAGCCAAAAGTTTTGAAATATTCTTTTGCCTATTCTAACTTTACTGGAAGGTAATCCTCATAAAGTGATGGAAGCTATCCTCATAAAACAAAACCCCAAAGTTACAAAAGCAAAACAAAGTTGGAATCCGAGTATTCCAGGATTTTAGTGGAGGAGGGCTTGGCAGCGAGCAGGTATATCTGGCTGCACAACCAGTTCATCTTAAGCATGATGACATTGACAAAAAAGAAAAGATTATTTTAACAAGGCCCTGGGTTTTATTTGCACGCATGAAATAATGCCGTTCAACAATAAACAGGAATGAAGAAAAAAACATTAAAAAGAGAGAGTTCGTGCACTGGAGAATGGATCTGAATAAATTATCCAGAAAACAGAACAGATGGACAAAGAGATAGAAAATATAAAGGAGAGGTTAGGCCAAAACACTCTCTTAAAATAGAAGGCTAAGTAAATATTGTGATCTTAAAAAAAAAAAGAAAAAAAAGGGATTGGAGACATGGAGGAAGGAGGGAGAACGCTAAAACCATATCAAACCAGAATTCCAGAAAGAGGCTGAAAAAAAAAAAATGGGCCAATGGAAATATTTGAAGAGATAAAAACTAAGAATTTTCCAGAACTATAAAAAAAAAACAACCAGTTTCCAGAGCCCAATGAACTCTTAAATCACATTTTATATGCTGTCAAACTGAATCTTTCGCCTTCACAAAAAATGAATGGCTTATCTTATTCTACTTCCGTTTTCTAAACCTACACCTGAAATGGTTATTTGTTGGTTTTATCTACGACCATAAACTATGTCACTTTGATAGCAACACAAATGATTTTTAAAAGATTATTCATCTTCAACATTCAATTTCTCCATTGTAATAGCAATTTTGATTTTGATATGATTTCCAGGTGATGGCTGGTCTGTTTCTTACTAACATATTTGCCTACTCTTTCAATATATACTTATATATTTATATTTCCTACCCTTATAGGACTTATTTCTCAGCGGCTCAAACTTCAAATGATATTTTCAGGAACTCCAGAGGCGGTAGGTGTTACGAGTTACACCTCTGTGGGGGGATAAGTGTGTATATTGGTTCATTTTTCCACTCAGCATTTGTAGGTATCACGCCATTATTTTTCCGGTTTGTTAAATAACTGGGAAGAAGCATGCAGTCACTTTATTTGCACTATTTTGTAAATAACTTTGATTTTATTTTTAGAAATCTGAATGCCAGTTAAGTGGTCACCTGATTATGACCAGGTGTGAATCTTTGCTTCTGTTGTCTCTGATTGGCAAGTTTTCTACACAATCAGAGAATGTTTTACGCATCCAAGAACGTTTTTTCTCTATATATTTGATTACATCTCTTCCTACGGTTGTTCCATTTTTCCTTACGTATTGTAAAGCCTCCGTCATACATTCAGTATCTTACACCCTTTCCTGCCCACTTACTTTCTTTCCTCTCTGTGATTGGTTCACAAATGTGTTAAGTCACTAATTCAATTTCTGTTATGTAAAAACCTGTTATTTAGAATATCTTGTTTGTCTTCTTGCTTTTTCAAAAATCTTTGCTAACATTTTCCATGCCAACTATTCTCAATTTTGCTTTTATTGTCTCTACAATGACCTGTACTTTTATCATAATTTTTTTTATTGAGAACATAGAAGAACTATAGTGTAATTTTGGTTTTGCAAAAAATCTATTTCAGAAATATGTATTTTTCTTGTGTTCTTGGCATATTCTCCTTTTGTGGCAATAATTTTTTATATATCCCAACTGAATTTGTCTCTGCTAACAATACAAAAAGAAGTCCATTTTGACAGCTGACTCTCCCACCCTGCTCCCTCGAGCGTCTTTCCGGGCAACAGTAACTTGCAATAGGGAGAAAAACAGAGCCACAGTGATGCGCAGATATTTAGTTTTTTTGCACTCCTCTCTCTGCTCAGATCACATAGCAAGAGGAATGACCAGCATGAGCAGCGCCCAGCATGATCTCAAGAAATCTTCAAATTCAATATATTCCTGTTTAACTGCCACACCAACCACTTCCCCATTATTTCAGGGATTTTCCTCTGTATGAATTTCCCCGAACTGCACCTCAATTTCTTCCTCTTGTGGTTGAAGAAACATACAACCGTACAATTCATTCTGTTTTATCATTACTGTATCATTCTTGTATCTAAAAGTATCTCACTGAATGAGTCTTTTCATATACTTCTAATGGAATGATGTGTTCTATTTTTACAAACAAAATATAATATGTATTTATATTTCAAACATGCGAGTGTGTTGTTGAAATAAGGAGGAGGGCAAGAACATGGAAGCCTGGGATGTTGCAAGGATAATCTGCACAGAGATTGAAAACATCAAAATGAATACAGGAGAGAGTAAGATGAGTGACGTGCTGAAATCTTTATTTACGTCATGAGAAGGAGTAAACCGGAAGTCAGCGGTGACCATCATTTGCCCATTTTCCACAAGAAGGAATTGAAGTACAGAGACATTCATAGTTTGCCCTGAAAGAAGCAGAGCCTAAACTGGAAACGACTTGTCTAACTCCAGTGCCCACACTCTTAATCTTTCCTCTCCAAGTACAAGGAGCAAAGTTGGCTACAACCCTGGGAAATGCATCATCATGATGGACAACTCTGCAATGTGGTTTTATTTTTTTTTTTAAGATTTTATTTATTTGAGAGAGGGGCACAGGAAGAGGGAGAAGTAGACTCCCCACTGAGCAGGGAGCCCAACGTGGGACTCGATCCCAGGAACCCAAGATCATGACCTGAGCTGAAGCAGACGCTTCACCGACTGAGCCACCCAGGCGCCCCTACCATGTGGCTTTTATACCTGATTCCCTACAGACTGAATTTCTTTCGATCCATTTTTTTTCCCTGAAGTTGCAGCATCATCTTTACGTTCTAAAATATTAAATGGCATGCAAACAATGTTAGTGAACAGACAGCTCTACATTGTGAGTAAAACGTATCTACTCACAGCCAGATCGGCTGATTGTATCATAGAGGGTGCAATCTAAATAATTGCTCACCCAAGTACATATAAATGCTGGTTTTACATTTACAAGTGTGTTCATATGCACCAAAATATGTACACCCATGTGTACACAGTGAAGAAGTCTGGCTTGCTTAGGTAATTTCCTTCAGAGCCAACAAGAGGGCAGGTGGCCCTCGGTGGGGGCCTGACCACACTCCTGATGGTCTTCAGCACAGGTCATAAGTCTCAGACTGTCTTCCAATCCATTAGGTGATTCTATTTTCTTATCTTAAGCCAGACTCACATTTGTTTACTTCATCATGCTGTGTAGACGCGTAAACACAAAAATACAAAGACAATAAGGTAAAACATGGTTGCAAGTATAATTGATTTTTCTGTATCTGGGTATAAAGTTCTATGAGTATTTATAATGAGGTTAATCTAAATAACCAAGAACCTTGTAATAAACTTTCTCTTATAATAAACTTTGACAGTCTCGCCATATCTCTAATGCACATTTCTGAGAATAAAAAATATTTGTTTGATGAATGCCACAAGAAGTAGGTCAAAGATAAACTAAATCACAGAAACGAGCTAACCTGACAGAGTATCATGTCCCCCCCACCGCCCCAGGAAAACTTTATAAAAAATACCAAATCTTTTTACATGATGTTTTTCTGTTGCAACCAAAGATTGCAAGACTTGACGTTTGCGCCCAATTTTAGAGCATGTCAGGTCAAGTAGATGTGATTTTACGCAAGACTCCAAAAACTTATGCTGGTTTTTTATATTTATCTCCCTTTCTTCTAACACAATTAAAAAGCCTCTTGCTTTCTTCACAGTAATCAGAACATGAAATATTACCTGGTGTTCCAAATGCAGCCCATGGGGTTCCTTAGCATGTCTCTACAAGGCTCTCGGGAATTCTGCACAAATGTTGGAAAAACACATGCTGGCGAAGTCATTAAAAAGGAAGAAAACAGATGGTTCTTTGGCTAGAATTTACGCAGGCAATTTTATATGTTCAGGACAAGTTCAATTAAATAAAAATTTTGGCAGTAATTTTAACTAACAAATAGCTGTCCAGCCATTTTCTGTTTTAGAAGAAGGAATTGGCTTTTAGTCCACTTCCTCTCTAGCCCTGTCCCTCTGGTAAGAATATGTGGTGTTTTTCCATCCTAAGATACCAAACTTGAAAAAGGTTTACTCTGCTCTGTCATAATGTCTTAAATCCTAACCACCTTTGACATGAGGAGGACCCAGAGCATGGTGGTAAAGAGTTTGTGCCCTGGGGTAGTAGGCAGATAGAGCTCAGGTCCAAGGACAATTAACCTTCCGTGCTTCAGTTGTTTTTTTGTTCAGCATGAGGGATAATGACGGCATTAACTTCGGAAACCTTCCGTGAGAACACAGTATTTGGAAAAGAATGCCTGGTACTCAGGAAGCATCCAATCCAGCTTCCTTGTCTTTATAAATCCCTGTGTTTGGACCTACAGGCACAGAGCAATGCTATCTCCTCCCCCACCGCACCCCTCCCCAAGGGTTAACTGCTCTTTAATAATGTGCCTTAGAATAAATAGGATACAAGTGAACCTCATCCATGTGATTCGTTCCCTTGAATGGTTTTTCATTCTGAGACCCAGAGTCTTGCCTCTCACTGAAAGCATAGGTGTCCAACAAAAAAGTGGGGTGATAATAGGTTGAACTTTGCCACTAGGAATGAGCTGCTTGAGATTTCTCCATACTTACTTAGTACCCTGGGGCCTGGATGCATCTTCTGCCTCAGCATAGTAACATTATTTGGAAGGAGAAAAATAATAGGGCCAACAAGTCATTAACTGTGAACAGAGCCATGTTTCCCTGCAGTTATGTTTTGTCCTAGCCTCACTCAGTATTATCAGTGACAAGCTTGTGAGTGTGAGAAAGTACAGTTGCAGGGACACTGTATCAAAAGGAGCTGCTAAAACAAGGAATATCAACAGGAATAAACCACTTTTCCCTATTTTTCGTACATCGAAATAATAGAGAATCATCCTGAAAAACTAGATCCTACCGACCACGTGACTGAAACTGACTTGTCTGTCACCGGCTAATTTTGAGGTTAAGGAGGCTGTTCCTATTATGATCAAAGGGGTAGCTCTTTGTAGGTCTTTCCCCACAGTGGGTTTAGAGACAAGCTTTTTTTAGCAGCCCACTCACCAAAAAAAAAAAAAAAAAAGGAAAGAAAAAAAGGAAAAGAAAAAAGAAAAACCAGGTCAAAAGAGTCTTTTCTGTTATCTGGAGTAATTACAGTAGAAGTTTTGTGCTTCCTGTTTCCATTTTGTAAAGAATGAGGAGGATTTGGAGCAGCTGATAAGTGAAAAGCACATTGATTTTATATAGTATATCAATACCATTAAACATGAAGCCCATTCCCAGGGCTTGATTTCATCTTTTGTACTTACCTTTTTTGAAATGGAAACATACAAGCATGAATTCTAGCTTCCATGTTGCAAAGTAAGAGTTACATTGGAACATTTGGCTGAAACGTTTGAGCCCTCAATACTTTTTAACCATTATCATGCCTGCCAGAATTCTAAGTATCATAGCCAAAAACTCTACTGGGCATGACCCACAGCTCCCTCACACTGTTCCCCATACACAAGGACCAGAATGGTACAAAAAATTTATGTGCACAGAACCAAGAAGGGAAAAAGGAGTGTGTATATGCCTTATGAGGCAGTCCAAAGTTGAACACGAGTCATTGCTAGTAATGTTTCTAAAACTCAAAGCTGCTCCAAAATTGTTTTAAACCTCTGATAATACAGTAAGCCATAATATGCCAACTTTCACATTCATGCAAAATGGGATGGAAAGAAGGTAATAATCATTGTATCACACAACTCCCATGTTTGCAATGCTTTCTAGTTTTCAATATACTCTCAATCATAATGCAATAGAAAAGGACAGTTTTTAGAATAGCTTAAAAGTGGGTACTAGGAAGGGCCATTAAATTTAACTATGTTATTAACAATTATGTAAAACTAACCTCTCCAGAGACATAGCTAGAAATACAGTAACGAAGAACAACATAATGGTGCAACCCTGAAACCAATACTTGGATTTAACTATAATTTTAAAATCCAGGTTGGTTAGTCATTTGTTCTCTTTCGAACTATTAAAACATACCCTTGGATGCGGTTGACCTGCAGATCCCATCTTGGTTGGCCCATCCTGCCCCCCTAAATGGATTGGGGCACATCAACAGGAGGGTCTTTCTTCCCAAAAGCTCCCCTGTTACTTCAGATTCACTCCCCAAGGTGAATCTGAAAATGATCTTTAAGAATTTTGCAAAAACATCTTTTTTGAATTTTGTTCCACCCTTAAAATTTTCTTTTTTATTATTTGAAAACAATTCTAGTGATTTTCCTTCCAACGTTGCATACTTTTTAATTGTTTACAAAGGCAAAGCTGTGCTTGGGTTTTCTGCCGCAAGAGAAAAATCATGTTAAGGCAGATTTACATTCTCACGAAAATATAATTGAGGCTCGCCCAACTGACTGTTACTGTTTTCTTCCAAAATCAAGAGTTTCTGGCATCTGTTGTCATTCTTTAGAAGCCCCTCAGTTTAAACAAAAGCTTCAATGGAATCAGGAGGTTACAAATGTCCCTCGATGTCTTACACATTTGCAATGACTTCAATCTTATATTGCAAATTTCTCATTTTTATAACTAAGTTCTTAATTAAAAGAGAATTTTAAATTATTTAAATAAAGATTTCAGAGACTGAAGTGAAAATATTTCTAAAATTACACTCACGCCCCCAAAATAAAGCTGTTGGATTTTGTTGTTGTTGCTGTCCGTTTCAGTAGTCAGGCTGAGCTGATTTGTGGAACAGAGAACTAGGGAATCCAAGGAAAATCATAGGAGATGATCACTTTTCTTAAAAAGAAAATAGATAAACCATATTTGTAAGTTTCAAAATATTTGCTGAGATAGCAAGTTTCATGTATTTTGACGTTCTTTTACTAGGTATGCACACATTAAGTATTGTTATGTCTTCCTGGAAAATTGACTCCTTTAGCATCTTGTAATGCCCTTCTTTTGATCTCTGACAATTTTCTTTGTTTAAAGTATGTTTGTCTGAAATTAATACAGCTACTCCAGCCTTCTTTGCGTTCGTGTTAGCATGGTATCTTTCACCAACCCTTTGCTTGTAACTGGTTTTTCTCTTTAAATTTTAAATGGGTTTCTTGTCGACATCATATTGTGAGGCTACGTTTGTTTGCTTTTAATCCACTCTGACAGTCACTGTCTTTTAATTGGTATTTTCGGACTACTGACATTTAATTGAATATCGATATACTTGATATGGTTGGACTGATACCTACTCTGAATATAACATACTACCTCTGTCTGCTGGGGTTGCCAGACCTAGGATGTCTGCAAGTGTGGAGGTCCCCCAGGTCTCTCTCGTTCATGCTGACTCACCCTCACCTGCAGCATCTGGTCAAAGTTACCGTGTTTGGGTTCTTACCAGCTTGTGCTTCTAACCAGCTGTGCTGCAGGAAAGCTGATCTCAGCTCTGATTGATTCTCTGCGTTTACTGTCTCTCTTTGGAGGCGGCCATGCTCACCGTGACCTCAGTTCTCTGATGAGTCCAAGAAAAGTCATTGCTTGTTTTTGTTTGTTTGTTTGTTTGTTTCTTGTTTTAAGGACAGGCCCTCTGAGATCTTTACATGTAGAGCTGAAACAAGAAATCCTGCAAAAATGCTTAACATTCAAATATTAATCAGTGTAACACACCACATTAAGAAAACAATGGAAATAATCACCTAAAAATATAGAAAAAAGGGTGCCTGGGTGGCTCAGATGATTGGGCGTCTGGCTTCGGCTTGGATTGTGATCCTGGGGCTCTGGGATCAAGCCCCATGTCGGGCTCCTCGCTCAGCAGGGAGCCTGCTTCTCCCTCTCCCTCTGCCTCTCCCCTTGCTCATGCTCTCTCTCTCTCTGTATCTCTGTCTCAAATGAATAAATAAAAATCTTTTAAAAATATAGAAAAAATATTGGACGAGATTAAATAAACTTTCCCGAAATTTTTTTTAAAATACCCTACACTCAGGTAGAGACTCTACTCCTTTTAAGTTTTCTCATATTTAATCTTTCTCAGGTTGAGATATTTTTGATAATGTTCACCCCTCTACGTCTCCTAACAGTAGGATATATCATGACATATCCTCATTCTTTCACATGTACGCTGACACTTGACCAGCCAATCTCTTCATAGGAGATTTTTCTACGCTTCTCTATTTACTTTCACTGTAATATTCCATAATCAACAACAACAAAATTCTTCCATACTTAAAGCAAAAATCTCTAAAAAACTATCTTGCCCGGGAAACATGTACCTCATAAAATCTATATTGCAATGGCAAAGACACAATTGATCATATTACTCTTAGATATATTAAAGAAGATATGATTTTGAATTAAATTATCCACATATTTATAGAACGTGTTGTTTTCCTTGAGACTTCTTGTTTCAATTTTCATTTACTAATGTCAAGGACTGAGACTGTTTCCTAACAGAATTAACATATATGCACTGAAATGTTCATAGATTTATAATGAAGACTATTGACGTTCCTTTAAATAAAGATAATATAATGATTAGACAAAATAACTAAACATTCTTTAACTAATTTAAAATATTTCCATTTTCCTGAATTCAACACTAAATCTCTCCTTTTCGTAGTATTGAAAAATCATTTTGTTTTTGTCAAAAGTTTATTTTACAAATTAATCTTCAGAAGTTATATCAGCATTTCTTATGAATTTAGAAAATCTTCATATGTATTTAAACTTCTAATTTTCTTCATAGTGTTTTCTTTTTTACTAAGGAGATATATAACTTCAGATTAACTTGTAAAATTCATGAGATATGATTTACCTAAATATAAAAATAATAAGTAAACATATGTATGGAAAAATATTCAACTTCATGTAATTTGTAACTGAATTGAAATAAGCTTTTGACATATTGACAAAACATTTAAATGCCTAATGTCTATAGAATGGTAGTGACTCTGGTTGTCTCAGAGTTTGCTAAAACATGTTATAAAATTGTATTTTTAATTTAAAATGCTAAGACTGTACACTGTAAGAAACATTACAATTTTCATGCTGTTTAGCAATCCCATATTCTGTAATCAATTCCAAAGAAGCATTATTAAATATAAAAGATGCATAAATGCAGAAAGATTTCATAACATTTTGAACATAATTAAAAATCAGAAATGAAATGATTTTTCATTACTATGAAATAGTAAAGGAAATTATTCAGTAGGATGTTATATAAAATGATTTAAAATAAGATGGTTAAGAAGACATACTCATGATATAACAGTAGGCAAAATGTTTACATATAACCAAATCAATAAAAAAGAACAAATTTTGTGCAAAAATAGTCAAATGTGAGTGTTTTTTCCATTTTGTCTCATATCAAAATTGTGTTAAAATTATAATAAAAATTATATATAAAAGCAAAACAGAATTAGCTATTATTAATACATGTATGAGTTGAGCAGAGATAATATATGTAAGAGTCCTTATTGTTGCCAAAGATCTCACTATTTAAGATTACTCTAAATAAACTATTCAGCAATGGAACTAGATAAAATGAGAAAACCTAATTACCAGAACGTTTAGAGGAAAAAAAAGAAAAGAATCTTCCTTCTCTTCCTGTAAACTTGTGAATTTTGTTCCTAATGTTTCCATGTGAACTTATTTTTATAAATGTGCTAAATAAATGCAGAGTTAAAATAAACCATCTAAGTCTTTGCTTTAAAAAAATAGGATTTCACATTACTGATCTCTCTCGTAGTGCATGCATGTTATTAATGTCTACTCAATGAACCCATCTCCAACAGAGAGAGAGAGAAAAGAGAGACTGGAGGGTTGAGGAGGGCAGAAGGGATGAAGAATATTGATTTATCAGTTTATTACATTTTTAAATGTCTTCAGTGGACTGGCTCCAAAGTTCTCTAATATATATATATATAGCCATCAAACCTGTTGATATATTTTATCTATATTCATTCATAAGTATTTATACCATTCAAAGCTAGCAATTTTTTCACTATTTCCAAGCTACATTAAAGGTTTTATTATTTAAATTTTCTTTAAATATTATTAAATAATATAGAAACATCAAGATGCAAAATTTTTTTAATGTTTTAGTAAAATCCTAGATGTTAAATAATATTAAAATAATGTTCTTTCCATCTAATGGGTTCATAAACCTAACAAAAGTGTAGGTGATAAAGATATCTATAGACATATTCCTTCTTTCTCATGTGACTGAGGATTTAAGGCAAATCCCAAATATTTTCTCCTGGGATAATTCTTAAATCTATTCATGATGGGCGAAGACAAAATTCTTCCAAAAGAGAAGGGTAATACATGCGATATGAAAAGAAAGAAAGAAAAAAAATCAGATACACAGATCTGAGTAGGAAACTCAATGCTCTAGCAAAGGCACAATAAGTTTGGTGACCTGGGGGTCAAGGTCCATTAGAGCAGAATGTGATGAGCTCCAGGATTCACTGCTGTATTCCAGTAAACAAAGTGCAACTCTTTAAGTGTTTAGGTCATATATGGCAACTAACAATGTTCTGTAATAATCACATTGTAATTCTTCAGCAGGTAAGAAATGTGAAAGTAAGAACACAGTACATATGAGGAAGGGCTATCATAATTCTAACGTACCTTAGTCAAGAAACAATTCTGAAACACAAAAACATCCCCAAACTCTCTTTGTCTTTCAACATTAAACAGACATTGTGCTCAGCTCATTCTGAACAAACAAGTTAGTGGAGTTTTATGGTGCATGTATTTTATGGTGTGTGTGTGTGTGTGCGTGTGTGTGTGTGTTTCTTTAGAATATAAACTCCTAAAGGATAGGCATTTTGCTTTCTTTTTGCAAACTTGTTACAGTGGCTTCTTAAAATAGTTTCTGTGTAAAATTTGTCTGCAGAAGAATCCATGATTCAAAAAGGACAACAAAAACAAAACACCCAAGAGCAGTTCCAGTTGAACTCAGGATTGTCCAGAAGAGCTAGAAGACGCTCACCTCCATTGCTCCAAAGAGCTAGGCGAGAATACATCCTTACCAGCACACAGGCCCCAGTGTGATCCCAGCACGGCTCTGCAGCAGGACCTGCTCCTTGGGCTCATCCTGCAAGCGGGCTAGCCCTCAGAGGCCGTTGGTCTGACTTTCAGCTGTTGTCCTACTGGTTGCCTGAGAGAGGGCTCAAGGGCCTTATGCCCTAGGCAGGGTGACTCCACCTGCCCCCCCTTTTTTTTAAAGATTTTATTTATTTATTTGAGAGAGAGAGCATGAGCAGGGGGAGCTGCGGAGGGAGAAGCAGGCTTCCCGCGGAGCAGGGAGCCCGATGCGGGACTCGATCCCAGGACCCTGGGATCATGACCTGAGCTGAAGGCAGACGCTTAACGACTGAGCCACCCAGGCGCCCCAGGGTGACTCCCCTTTTAATGCATAGTGTTGGGCCTTGCAATCAGTACGTTCTGTATAGATATTTGTTAAATATTACTAACTACCTGCCTAGGTGTTCCACGGTTTACTTGTGCTCGACAGTCTGAACCGAATTCAATTTGTCTTCCCAAAGCCTATTTCTACACCCCCTTTTCCCGTCTTAACCTTATTATCCTCCGAGACACAGGAGCAAGAGATTTCTAAGTCAAATTTATTTCTTACTTGCCTTTATTCACTCATAAATAATTCATTAATTCTACAAATATTGCTGCTAGGAACTAAAATAAGTTCCGGTGACACAGAGTCAAACAAAATACAGCCTCTGCTTTCAAAGATAATTGTGTCTGGTGAGAAAGAGAGACAAGTAAATCAAGATTTAGAGGACGATGTGCAAAGTACAATGGCAGGACAAAGAAGGAACATTCACTGGGCAGAGGCCAGGAGGCCAGGGCCATCTTCCTGGGGAAGGGAGGCCCTCTGGGGAAGGAGGGATGGAGGCAGCTGGGAGGGGTGCAGGGAGGGCAGAGGAGACAGAAACGGCATTTGCAAGCTCAAAGAAGGTCAGCGGTGAACGCAGGGGATGTAGAGTGGCCAACACGGACACCGACCTCCAGGGAGTGGGACTCAGACTAGAGCGGCAGGGAGGCCAGCCCTGTCTTCCAAATGCCGGAAGCCCTGTGGCACCAGGGAGGATGAGCCAAACACAGCCCCTGGGGCAGGAAGGTCATTTCCTCTTAATCCTTGAAAGCTCTGCAGAGTGTGGGAGGGATTTCATACAGGACTTAATGATGTGTGTGCGAGTGTGTGTGTGTGTGTGTGTAGTACATGTATGTGTCTGTGTGTGTGTTGTGTACATGTGTGTGCTATTATAAGAAATATATTTCTCATGATGCCATAGGCATCTAGTAAAATATCTTGTCAAATGTTTGTTACAGTTTCTATATGTTTACAGCAATTCTCTATAAGTTGTGAACGAGCTCAAAAGGCAAATACAGGGTTAGTACTGTGTTCTGGACATAGAGGATCCCCAGGCAAGCACGAACGGCTCTGTAGCCTGGGGAACTCACAATCCATAAATAATGAAAACCCGTACAAGATAATGTGGGAAAGCAGCGTGCAAATGGAAGTGGCCGCCACAGGACTGCAGGGCCCGGCACAGGACCAGCAGGCTCGCTGCCTGAAGCCTCTGGCCACTGGGCAGTGGGGTCCTGGCCACCAGACTTCCTTCTCTTGGTACACAGACTGTATTCCCACCAGCAGTGCAGGACGGTCCCCCTTTCTCCGCAGCCCCGCCAACATCTGTCGTTTCCTGACTTGTTAATTCGAGCCCTTCTGACGGGTGTGAGGTGGTGTCTCATTGAGGTTTTGATTTGTCAAGAAACGGGCAGAAGACATGAACAGACATTCTGCAAAGAAGACATCCAAATGGCCAACAGACACATGAAAAAGTGCTCCACATCACCCGGCGCCAGGGAAATCCAAATCAGTAATATTTTAAGTAAGTTTTTATTACTACCATTATAATGTTGCAGGATTTGTGTCCCCTTAGTGCCTGGGTTCTTGGTCGCACCACTTCGAAGAATGAAGAGGTTAGACCCGATGAAGAGTGGTGGGCAGCAAAGTTTACTGAGCAAGAGTACAAAGCTCCTGGAGAGGGGGGGCCCGAGAGGGTTGCCCCCAGGGTTTCTACGTTTAGGGGGTTTTATGAGCTCTTTTGCGGAACTTTCTTAAGCAGTCAGGGTGTGCTGAGTCGTGCCATTCAGGGCTTTGGTCATGTCTACTTATTAGCTTAATATCCACGTGCTGATGGTCTTTTTTTCCCTGACATTTGGGGGCTTAGGTCTTAACTATCCCTTGCCCATGATATTGACAAATGCTTTCATGGTTCATTGTCTTGTTTTAGGATGTTTTGCAGAAGTCATTTCTGCAAAGGTTGCAAAGCAGCACATCAGTGCGGTCCTGTCCAAGCTGTGAAACAGATGTCAGATAAAAATCTTAGCTGTCCTGACTCCATATTTTCTTGTTGGGGACCCTGGCCTGACTACCTAACTGTCCAGCTCACTCCTAACAATAACAGCATCTGTGTCTAGTAGGAAAACAGGGTCTCTCTCTCTCTCTCTCTCTCTCTCTCTCTCTCTGTGTGTGTGTGTGTGTGTGTGTGTGTCTGCATGTGTGGTGAATGTGGCTGAAAGAGATGTTTGCAAGAATTATTTAAAACCCATGCTAATGAGGTAGTCTCTGGGGTTGGGGAGAAAACAGTTGACTATGGCTTCTAAACATAAAAGAAGAGTCCAGTCACATGAGAAAGTTAAAAAAAAAAAAGGCAATAAAATGGATACTTGTATTCAGATTCCCCCCCACCGCTCTGGGTGACGTAGGCTCTTACAGATACTGTGGAGCGGGGCCGGGCACCAGGCAGAGCGCACCTTATCTAGGGTAAAGTAGCTAGAAAAACAATACAAGAAAAATAAATAAATATGGAAACTATGCAAAAGGCCTATTACATGCTACGGGGAGTTAGATGTTTTTTCAAAAAAGAAAGAGTTATCAAACAATGTGACAGACAAAATAGTAAAACCATACCAAAAAATTAGACAAAATGTCTACAACTAATACAACTATATTCAAAAATGCTTGTGAGTCTGATGTGTGATTTTTAAGAACATATACATTTTATTGTGGAAAAAATCTTGATATAGAAGATGCAACAATTTTGAGACTTAATAGACATAACATAGTGTAGGGGCCCAGGGCAGGCTGCCCCCAAATGGACCACGGTGACATATTGATTATTTTGAATTGAAGCTACTCGAGAAACAACCCTTGCAAAGACACTCAGAACCTCCCCCGTCCCCAGAGTAGAAAACAAATCTCCCACGTGAAAAATACCCTGCCTCTGCTAAGAAGTAAAAGACATTCTTATCACTAGAGACAGGGCTTTCAAGTCGAGAAAACTGTAGAAATAAACCTTGTTATTATTATTTTTTTTTTCCTGCTCTACTACATCAGCCCAAATTCTGCTTAGAATTCTTTTTTTTTTTTTTAATTTTTATTTATTTGAGAGAGAGTGAGAGCAGGGCTTGATCCCAGGATCCCAAGAGCATGACCTGAGCCAAAGGCAGCCTCTTAACCAACTGAGCCACCCAGGGGCCCCTAGAATTTGTTACTCATTAAAGCTCCCAACCACCTGTTTTCCTTATCCTGTAAGTTCTTCACAAATTTATCATCTCTTTGTCTAAAATGTGTAAAAACTGGCTGCCTTGGTTATTTCTTTGGGCTTCAGTATCATTATTAGGCCTTTGTGTGCAGGAAACAAAACTGTTGTTTTTTCCTCCTGTTAACGTGTCTCATGTAAATTGAATTCTTAGTCCAGCTGGAAAACCTTGAGGGCAGAGGAAGAGTTCTCCCTCTTCTACAACTCAAAATGTAACAAGATTATCTTGTGAAGAGATTCAGTAAGTCTGGAAGAGGTCCTACCATCGGTATTTTTATAAAACTCCATGGGTAGGTCTGAGGTGTGTCAGTAATTAAGAATATCTGGCCTAGAAGATGCTAGATTTGTAGGCAGAAAGAGTTAGGAGTCCCCCCAAAATGAAAGGTGAGACACAGTTTTCCTGACACAAGAAAAGTCTTTCTAGGCCCTGAGCCATCTTGTGGAAAGAATGTAAGAGCAAAGAACAAAGAGCCACTAGGGGCCAGGAGATAGCTTGTCACATCAAGGACAAATCAGTGGTGAAATTCCCAGTGCTGGTTCAAGAGTGAAGATTGACCAGACACACATTCTGAGTCATCTGTGTGAGATCTGAACCTCTGGGATCTCAGGTTCTGGCCAACCGAGCCAGAGAATCGAGGGTGCTGACCTTCTCACCCCTCCAGACTTTGACCTAAACTCTCTCACCTGGAGGTGACTTCTGTCCCATTCCGTGCTGAATTCCCCACTGTGCAAGGCCCTTCATGAACATGCATACACCTTAGCTTATGCTTCCCTTTCTGTTGTTCAGGGGACACTGTTTGGGGAAAGATCCTTGGTGTTCTCCCTTCTTGTTGCAGGTAAAACCCTACCTTGTCCTTTGGCTTGGTTGTGTCTTTGGGCTCAACGCCCACCAAGAGGCAAACCCAATTTCAGGTAATAGATTCAAATTAAGTAAGTAAGGTTATGGCCAAGTAAGAATTTTAAGTAATAAGTAAACATACTGATGATGTTTTTGAATATAGATGAGGTCCAGAGCTGACGGCCAAGAAAGAATTCTTGAGATGTCTTCGGTGCAAAAAGGTGATTTTATTAAAGCCCAGGGGCAGGACACATGGACAGAAAGAGCTACATTACAAGGGTGAAGGGTGACTGATTATATACTTGGGAGCTGGGAGTAAGGAAAAAGGAAGGTTTTCAAAAGAATTTTTGTACACTAAAGAGGACCTACAAGATACCGGAGGCCTTGCCATTGTCAAGTTAAGGTTGTCTTTCCCTCTGGTAAGGCATTAGTATTAAGACTTTCTCGGGAGGAATGTTATACTCTGCCTATCCCAAGTCCTTGTCAATGGGCTGCAGGTCATAAGGGAATTTTATTTTATTTACGTTCCCTTCTACCTTTGTTTCTCACATCACCATGGATGGGTGGGTGATATTAGGGCTCCAGGGAATTGAGTCTATGGGTCTCTGGGAGTTAGGTTATTGATGAGAATGCTTTTTCCTTGTAAATCGCTAAAACCTTGGTAAACTGAGGGAGATGCGGGTCTTGCTGGACTGTGATTTCTATTAGTTAACCATTTGTGATTTTTTTTTCCTTTCCTTAGTTTTAGGGCAGGCAGGAGTGCCTGAGGAATGTGACACATATTCCACCCGGTGGAGGGGGTGGGGGGTGGGATGGGGTGGGGTGCTGGGGGGATGGGGGATTTGCAGGGTGTCAGCTTGTGCTTTGTCCTCAGCTTGCCTTCTGCTCCCTCATCAGTATGACTGATGTCACTTACTATCATCAGACAAAACACCAAGAGGACCCTGATAAATAAAAACCTACCGTGGATGGTGCGATATTGACAGATAATCTAGGAACTTCCTATAAAATATGCCATTTCTGAAATATTTACAGTACTAGCATTTCTCTCTCTGCAAGGCTCAGTCAGCATCTCTTCCAATTCGACACGTGTCCTCATGCAACCATAATAGTAACATATTAAATGAACCTAATGATTTCCAGCTTGCCTCTTTTTATAGATGAGCGAACAAATCTTTGTGATTATCCAGGGCCCCTCTGGGAAACCTCAAGCTACTTTTGGGTTTAAAAGATATCCTGAAAATTCTCATTTTTCTATATTTAAGATCCAGTGTGGGGATGCAAAAAATCACGGCTGTCACAGGAAATTTGGACATTTGATTAAGACAGGAATATGGGTGCCTTGAGAAGCAACACCTGGTTAACTAATCAAAAACACAATAAAACATTTAAAATAAACCCTGCCATTTCATCAATAACAAAAAGATGCCTCAGAGGTATACAGAGCTGGAAAAGGATATCACTCACATTCTAGAAGGAGAAAAAAGCAAGACAAATTGAAAATTGACGACTTTTCTTGAGCCCATCAGAGAATTGAAGCCACGGGACAGATAATGCTCCTGAATTTGGGGGAGACCCAGAAGTCTGCAGAAAGAAATAGAACTCACACATTTGCTTGGGGGCAGACATGTCTGGGTGCAATATGGATCTGCTAGGAAGTTTAACTAGAAAAATTTAAGAAGCTGCTAAAAGCTGAGCATGGGCTCTCATGTGAGTGTCATGGGGGACACTGACATTGAGGGCTTGTCACATTCCTATGGGCCTTTGCCCCAGGACACATCCACCAGCATCTCAAAGAAAATCAGAAAGAATCTGCTTCTCCTCTTTGCCCCCCACTATAAAAATCTACCCAGAGCTAACCCGTCTTTCCTCACTAAAGAAAACACTGCCTGAGTCGGCAGAGATCGTCGGACTGGCGTCGCACCACTGCTGGAAAAGGGGACAGAGGTCCCACTGAGACACAGCACAGACTCATTCCTTCCTTCTTTCCTTAGTAGGAAAAGGCTAATCTTCAGAACAGGAGGGACGGAATGGTAGCCTGGAGACTGCAGCCGGGGGAGGCGGGGGGAGAGTGACAACCACAGAGGACAGAGGTCTGGTGAAGGCCACACACCCAAGGTCCAGGCCCCCAGGCCTTGCCTATGTCTGAAATCGAATCAGAATGCAATTGCAAACCCACCTCCTCTCTGCTCCCACCCCACAGTCATGCTAACAAGGCTCCAGCAAAAAGTGAGGGGAGACTCCCACAAAAGAGAAACTATCTCAAGGGAGAAACACAAAGTCAAGACCTCGCACCAACCAGGGAGATAAAACAAGATGAACGTCTGCAGTGTCCATCCCAACAACAAATTTCAACTCCAGTAACTAGAGCAAAAACACCTTCAAATCCGGCCCAAATCCCGCCTAGATGAAAACAAATCCTATACTAAAGGCACGGAAGAAGGAACAGAGTGAACACTGCCTCGGTATCTACCATCATCCACAAAACTATGAGACACACGGGAGGGAAGTAAAGGCAAAAAATACCACCACGGTCTGGAGGGTCAAAGTAATCATCACAATCCAAATCCATTAGGAAACAGATGTTGAAAGTATCAGACAGAGGATATAAAATAATTCTGATTAATATGTTAAAGGCTACGAATAAAAAAAGCAGATAATGTGCAAGATCAGAAGGTAATTTCAGCTTGTGAAATGGATACTGTAAGAAATAGCCAAATGGAAATATTAGAAATAAAAAGCACCATGACTGAAGCTATACAGATTGATCGGTAGACTCGACACGGGTGAGTCTTGAAATAGGACTGGACTTGAAATTGGTCAGGAGGCGTTACCCGAACCCAAACGCAAAAGAGAAAAGATACTAATAAAAACAGAATGGAGTCGCCAGCCCCTGTGGGACTATATCAAAGACTCGACCACACAGGAAGCTGGAACGCCAGAGGAGGGAAGAAATAGTCAAAGGAAGGGTGGCTGAGGGTTTTCCAAAATTACTGACAGATGCCAAACCACAGATCTGAGAAGGTGGAAAATACCAGATATGGTAAATCACACACACACGCACACAAACACACACCCCTGAGCATGTTGTATTCGAACTCTGGAACCAAAGACAAAGAGAACATCCTGGAGGCAACAGAGGCAAACTCCTCCCCTACAGAGAAACAAGGGTAAGACTTACCGCACACTTCTCAGCAGCAACCATGCAACCAGGAGACAGGAGGAAGTACAATCCAGAGCATTGAAAGGAAACAACTGTCATCCTGGAGCTCTCTATCCAGGAAGAATTTTCTCAAAAATGAAAGGATACAGTAACAAATTTCCCAGGCAGACAAAAACTGGTGGAGTTCATTGCCAGCCAATCTACTGGATAAGCAACATTAAAGGAAGTCATTCATGGAGAAAAAATATGATACAGGTCAGAAACCTGGGTCTAAACAGAGAAATGAAGAGAGTTGGAAAGGAAATAAAATGTTATCATATTTTAATTTCTCTAAAAGGTAAATAATTGTTAGAGAAATAATATTAACAATGTATTGTGTGATTATAGCCTATGTGACAGTAAAACGTGTGACAAAATTGGCAGGGGAGGGGTGCCTGGGTGGCTCAGTCGATTGAGCTTCCTACTCTTGGTTTCTGCTTGGGTCATGATCTCAGGGTCGAGAGATTGAGCCCTGCGTCAGGCTCATCCGTGATCAGCAGGGAGTCTGCTTGGGATTCTCTCTCTCTCTCTCTCCCGCTGCCCCTCCTTCCACTCATGTACTCTCTCTCTCAAATAAACAAATAAATCTTTTTTTTAAAAATTGGCAGGAGGGATGAGAGGGAGGAATTCAGAATATACTGCTCTGAAATCTTTATGCTGCACTCGATGTGGCAGAATATTTGTAGGTGGACTTCAGTGATTTAAAAGTGTATTTTGTACACTTAGGGACACAATCTTCTCGTCAGTGGGAGTGAACTAGTCCATGTGCTTTTCTCTATCTTGGCTACCAGTATTTTATTTGCACATGATTTTTCTCACAACAAAAGTTATTATCATGAGGAGGGCATTCTCAGTTCTAAATACAGCTACAACCTGAGTACCATCTAACTTGACCACGCCTTTGCTCTGTCTGATCAACCTCTATTCATAGCCACTTCTCTCTGTCTTAGCCTGTTCAGGCTGCTGTAACAAGAATACCATCGACTAGATGGCTTACAAACAATATAAATTCATTTCTCACTGTTCTGGAAGTTGGGAAGTCCAAGATCAAGATGTTGGCAGATACGGTATCTGGGGTGGCTGGTTTTGGTTCCTAGAGGGCCATCTTCCAGGTATGTCCTCACCTGGCAGGAAGAACAAGGGACTCTAGGGGGTCTCTTTTACAAGAATCCCATTCCTGAGGGCTTTACCTTGATGACCTAATCACCTCCCAAAGGCCCCACCTCCCAATACAGTCACATTGGGGGTTAGGTTTCAACATAGGTATTTGCGGGAGGACATAAACATTCAGTCTATAGCACATTCCTTTGCAAAATGTAAACAGTCTACAATTTCTGCCTCCTGATCTGTTTCTCTACATCACTTTGTTGGCCAGTATACCTTTCCTCAAATACACAGACTTAACAGATTCTGAAATTGCTAATAACGTCAATCAATTTTTTTTTCCTGAAAATCCAGCATTTTCTTTCTGATCAAGGGGACCTCACAATACTTGCGATCCTTTATTGAATCTTCTTACCAGAAGTAGCCAGAGATGCTTGCTCTCAGATCTCCCTGTGGAGAGCATCACTGACTATCAGCCTCAGTTGTTGACCCTTGGAATCTGTGCCAGATTTATGCTGAGGCCATGCTTTCTCTGGGTTGCCACCAGTCAGTGAATGAGCATGGCAGTGCCAGCCCATTCCTACCTGACATGAGACCCCTCCAAATGGGCAGCCTTGCTTGGGACCTCACCATTGCTCTGTGGAACTCTGATCTCTGTCTCCCTACCCAGCCTGTTCTCCCTCTCTTCCCATGGTGGTCTGGCATGCATCATGATCTGGAGACTTCCCTGCTCATAGCCTGTTCCTGATCCCTCTTTCTTTGTTTATCACAAATATCTCCCTCAATAAATGGTTTGCATACCTGATCCCATCATGACATCTGTTCCTTGGAGAACTTAAAGTGACACACCATCTTGGCATTTATTAAAGCTGATCTTCACAAGCAAATACCACTATCACCATTTTACAGTGACAAAATTACTTCTAGGTAATTTGAAGTTGGTTCTGCTTGGTTCCAAATTTCATCCTCTTTCTACTACACAATACAACCTCTATTGACAAGTAGGTCTCTCTCAAATGAGTCAAATGATGCTTGAAGACTAAATCCTATTTTTAGGCAAATAAATGTTATATATATGTGGTCTGTATATTTCCCGAATAAAGTCCTATACATACCAAATCTAATTTGATCAAATATATATGTATGATCTGTCTCAAGCTTGATTAATTGCACGATCACTTTGATGAAAACTTTCAGAAGCGTGGAAACATGAACGATTCTATTAAGTACAAATATGATCTATGTACACTTGCCAAACATATTTAAACCTTTGTTCTACTACTTCTTAGAGATTTTTCAATTTTATCTAATAGGCCACACATAAAAAACACTAAGACATTTTGCTACTAAGCAAAATGTAGAGACTTACAATAATAACCTAAAAACCTGAAATTCAAACTTGAATCAAAAGGGCCTTTCATCCAAAAAAAAAAAAAATGGTATTTCAGAGTTAAGGAGTAAAAGAACTCTATAAATGTGAGTTATGATTAGGGAGTGATTTTTTTTATACCTAGATTCACTGTTCAAGAACAGAGCAAACTTTTCTATCCTGTAAAATCTAGCAAATTTCTTAAAAAATGAACAGCAGAACCTTTGCCTCCAATTACAAGTGAGTTGCTGGCAGTGAAAAGTGCCAAACCCTCCACCATTAATTACTCTTAACGAATTAACGGACAAAGCCTCCTCAAATGCCAGGCATAGAATGTATGTTTAGCCAGTTCTTTCCTAATGAGATACTGCTCTCTATTTGTCATGAAACAATTTTATAGCCCTGATTAATAGGAACCTTGTTAAAGAACGCTAATTCTCCTGGAGAAAAAGAGTCGTAAGCTACGGTCCAAAGACAAGCATAATAAAAATTCATATCTTAGTGTCTTAAGCAGGAGAAGAAAATGGGTGCCCTTATGTCAACAATAGTTACATAAGATTTTTGTCATGTCAAGCAAAAACTTTAAAACTCTGACTTAAATGGCAAGAGGAATCAACGTAGGATTAAAAATACTATAGTTTAGGAAGAATACTAATTGAAGTGTCAGACAACTCAAACCAGAGAGGCACTTGGCATTTCATTTACATTTAGAGCAAACGTTGTCATTATTTTAATATAACCAAAAATAACAAGGCTGTTCTATTCAAAAACATGATTGACCCTCTGCTAACTAGAAACTAGTGCTTTTTGAATTAGTGATGATTTGTATAGATCTCTCCATGGTCTTGGTGACCAAGTATATGTGAGACCACTGTTCAAGACATTAGTGTTAATATCATGCAATACCACTTTTTCATTATAATTACCATCACCACCATCATCCTAACCATGACTGTCTGGTCTTTCTTGTTCAAATAGGCAGTTTTTTTCTGCCTCTGCGCTTAATATTCTTATTCTTTCTCCTACTAAAAGTAATCAAACCAGACAAAGTATTGGAGGTGATCCATTAGTAGGAACTATGCAATGAAGTATTTAGGAGTAAAGGGAGGATTAGGTTTGAAACTTACTCTGACATGGTTGAGGAAAAATAAAACAGGTGTAGTAATGTTAGTATTTGGGGGTTTGGGATAAAAGTCCTCCAGGAATTCTTTGTATTATTCTTGTAAATTTTCTCTAAGTTTTTAACTACATGTATAAAAAAATTTAAACACAGTTTGTTAAGTCTTTTACCAAGACCAGGTGAACATTTTTATTAACTTTGTGGCCAACAATGGTAAGTTTTCTCTGATGTTTAAGAAAGTACCTCTAATTGTGTAGGGCCTTGCCTCTGTGAGAACATGAATACTGATTATCATTTTACAGAAGCGCAAGAAATATGCAAGAATGAAGAGATATTTTTATTAAAGATTTATGAATTATGAGTATTTTGGGTTATTGGCATCTTTGTCCTCATTAATAATAGTATCTATAATAAGAAAGACCTGTGATGGCCATGATCTCTGTCATAGGCCACTCTCTGGAAAGATTGTCAGGGTTTGGATAAATGGTTTTATTGTTGCAAACTATTGTTCAAAGATGAATGAGGTTTCCATCAGCTAAAAATGATGTTGATAATGAGATCCATCTTTCTTACTGTTAGAGAAAGAAGTTACAACTAATCAAGGAACAGAAGGCTAGAATGGATTAGAATCAGACATCAGAATGAACGTGTGTGTGCGCGCGCGTGTGTGCGCGCGTGCGTGTGTGTGTGCGCGCATGTGTGTGCGTGTGCGTGTGCGTGTGTGTAGAAAATGAAGAAATAATTACAGATATGTGTGTACGTATAGGTTATTATGCATACACAATTTCCTAGCTCTGTCTGCTGAGAGAGTCTAGAAGCAGTGATACCCCGATATGGCCAAGAGTACTCAGCACCCAGTTCTTGGTTTCTAAATACTATTATCCACTAAAAGGAACCAAGGCACCTTGGAGAAATGGCTGATTCTGGGAGAGGGGCAGGGAAAATATAAGATGATCCTAGATTTGTGGTCCCACCATGTAAGAAAAAAAGGGCCGCAAACTAAACAAGCATATAAAATGATGGAGGTAATGTCAAAATGACACAGAAGCCAATCTAAAAGATCTCCCACTGGATACATCTGGAACAATTTAAGCAACAAAATAAATAATATAGAATTGGTTTATATCCCACCGTATAGAAAAACATGCAAGAGTTCACAGTGATGTAAGTAAACAGGTAAGGAGGGACAAGATCTTCTTACAGAAGAATCCCAAATAACATATGTAGTTACTCCCTATTCCAGGATGGGGAACTTAATCACTCTCCCTAAGGAATTTATTTACCAAAGAAAACAAAAACAAAAAATGAAAATAAAACCACAAACCAAGATAATTACTTGCTGTTTTCTATATATTGTCACCAAAACATTTAACAAATTTTATTGCCAATGTACAGTAATCACTCAACAACATTGCACAGAAGACTCTCATCTGTGGACTACATTCCTCGTTGGATCCCAATTTATATTCACTACTCAAAGGGAATTCTTAAGCTGCCTAGAACGTTTTAAAGGAAAACCCAGATACTGGGAGGAAAAGAGAAGACCGAGAGGAAGACTGTATTCTCAGCTCTGAGAAATGTGTTTATTTTAAGAACAGAACACAATTGTTCTTTCCTGAGTGAATGTAAGCACAAGCACATAAATCACACCCAAGAAGAACTTCAGTGAGAAGTCATTGAATGTGGCTTAAAGTATTCATAATTTTGTCCTGTTTGGCAGGACTACTTTTGATTAATTGCTATATGAATTTTAAAAATCCCCAGGACAATGAGTTGCCAAACTAACCTTGCAAATGCTGCATCTTTCGTGGGGCTGGTTCCTGAACATTAAGACAAGATTCTATGAAAGATTATTGTAATTGGCCCATTGTGTGACCAGGAATGTCTTGTGTGATCTGGAATGATAAGGGTGATTCTTGAGAGCTGAAGAGGATATGACAGTTTGGTACCTCCAGTTAGTATTCTATTGAACCTAGAAATAAGATTGCAACTATGCATGTTCTGCTCCTTAATTTGAGCATGCTGTAATCCTAGCCATTTCTTTCTGTGTTAGAGTTATCAGTGAGGACTACTCAAGTCCTTTAAATCTAATACTTTTATAATTTGCAATGTGTAATTACATATGTC
Organism: Callorhinus ursinus; assembly: GCF_003265705.2. NCBI lineage: Eukaryota > Metazoa > Chordata > Mammalia > Carnivora > Otariidae > Callorhinus > Callorhinus ursinus. The sequence goes on from NW_027397141.1 coordinate 296,096, forward strand.
CAATGTGATTGATTATATATATCTGATTACATTAATTATATTTAATATTAATATTATGTTAATCATATACGTACATATTACATACATATTTAATTGGGGGAGAAACATAACATAAATTTATCCTTTTAACAATTCCAAGGTGATAGTTTGAACTCCTATGTTTTTACATTCATTCTCTGTGTGCCTAACACTATGAAAACAAGTTAGAATAAATCAAAGCACCAAGAAATAAGTAAATGAAGGAATCAAAGCATCAAGAAGAGACTTGATATGTTTTTGTCCCATAATGTTTAATTGGAAAGACTCATTTAAATCTCTTAAATGATTATCATGGGCTTTTTCATTCTTGTCCTAGAAATTCAATGAAGCCCAGAGGCATTCACCCTAGGGACGGTATGACCCTATGAGTTGAAGGCCTCTGCAACCCAAATACTCAGAATTTCTGAGCTGAAACTGAGCACCCCTTACAATGGAAGTTAAGAGAACCTGTAAGCCCTGATTTGTAGAAAAACTCTCACAGTATTGAAATGTCGGTCCCGGATTTTCTATAAACAATGGGTGGAGTATATGTGCATGATGACCATCTGCTCTAGTGTGTGTGTCTGCCCTCTCCATTAAATTACAGGTGTCTCAGGAACACACGCTGTCTACTGTTCACATTTCTGTGATGCGGCTAACACAGGGCTTGTGCAAGGTGCCATTCGTGTTCCTGGACTTGAGTTGGCCAAAGACAGAAAGAGACATCCAAAAAAATACCGTGATGCAACCTTCCCTTTGCTCTAAAATCTCTAGTGATGGCAGTCTTAACGAAGACCTGAAGGTCTCGCACAGGTTCACTGTAAATATTGCCCCAAATTAATGAGCTCTAACGTCTGCCCAGTGATGGCCCTGGATGGGGGCGAGGGATAATTATGGCTAAGGGCATCATGATTGACAAATGATCTGTTGCAAATCTATGGTAGAATAAGCCAGAGGAAATTGCTGCCTGGTAGCTCATCAGCCAGGCTTCATCAATTGGCTTGGGTTAATTCAGTTTCCTGACATCCAGTTCTTTGAAGAGGTTATTTTTCACATTGGGTGGCTTTGTTCTGCACTATATCATATCTCTAACAAGGTTGTGTCATTATCTATATAATATTTCTAAAACGAGAAAACACTTAATCACTCCTAAAGTGAAAAATAAGCTTGTATTCTCATTGTCTTACATCTTGTGGTTTTTTTTTCATGGTCTTACATTTTGATTATTACAATCATGTGTTTGAAGATATTCTAGCCTTTTCTGCTACCTTTAAATGTGTTGAAAATTCAAAAGCCCATTTTTCCTGGACTTTTGAATACTTACTGTATTCCTTTTTTTTTTAAAGATTTATTTATTATTTATTTTGAGAGAGAGAGAGAGAGAGAGAGCACATGAGAGGAGGGAGGGCCAGAGGGAGAAGCAGGTTCCTCGCTGAGCGGGGAGCCCGATGTGGGACTCGATCCCAGGACTCCAGGATCATGACCTGAGCCGAAGGCAGTCGCTTAACCAACTGAGCCACCCAGGCGCCCCCTACTGTATTCCTTTATTTTGAAACATGTTTCCATTAGTTTGAAGGTGAGGAAAGTTCATATTTTCTCTTTACACTGCATTTCGGCAATTCACTGTGCTTTTAAAAGATGATATTAGGAAACTCCCAAGATTTTCCTTCTTAGCAATGTTATTAATGATGCACTTCTACATTCTTGCATAGAGGGAGCCAGCAAAGTATAAGGGCCATGTGTATGTTATGTAGTCACGTTATGTACGGAGAGCCACTTCTGAGAATAGGAGTGACCGTATGTGTTTCTCTATTCAGTATGTTAATTAATATGTTAATACTTAGTATGTTAATTAATCAGCTTCATAAAACATTAGTCCACTTCCTTTCACTAAGAAAACTCAAGACACAGGGCGGCTGGTGGCTCAGTCAGTTAAGCATCTGACGATCTCAGCTCAGGTCTTGACCTCAGGGTTGTGAATTCAAGCCCATTGGGCTTCACACTGGGCATGGAGCCTACCTAAACAAAAACAAAAAACCCAAGACACTTGGTATACAGATTTAGATAGAAAATATAAGGGAGGGTCGATGTTCACATCATAGCCAGACAATAGGACCAAAGCAGAAAGCCATCATCAAAACCCATAACAAACTAGTTGAAGAAGAGAAAGTTGCACAAAATTTTCAGGGTGAAAGTGAATACAAAGGTTATGGCACCACTGTGTCTAATTGCCCTTATTTCTGTGTTCAGACTTTAGTTGCAGATGACACAAAGCCAAGACACATGAGCTTACACAAAGTAAAAGGAATTTATTGGCATGCAGTGGGTCAGTCTCAGAGCTCCTTTGTACCCAGAGTTTAAAACAATCTCATTCTCTGGCAGGCTGCCTTGGTGTGATGAAGATAGAGACAGGAAGCGCCTGCTTCTATCATCCTCCTGGCTAACCAGCCCAGGGAAATCAAAATCACATCATTGTTCCAGCAGGTTACCTTGGACGATTCTCCTGAGCCCCGCTCGGGTCAAATTCTAATGTTTGCTAATTACTGTACACCAGGTGGATACTGGGCTTTTGTGAACAGTTCCCAGTGTTGCCCGACTCCAGCCCAAGACTGGGAGAAGAGTCAGAGCTACGCAAGCCACGTGAAGATTGGTTCCAACCCAAGGGGAATGGAGGTTGATGGAAAATAGAGCCTGTGATCTACCTGATCTGTAGCCACCACTGGCCACTACAACCTCACCCCGAGGAGCCTGCTGGAGCACACAGCCTTCCATGTAGGCCCTAGAAAAACAGGGGCCATCAAGATTTAAGTGTTTGGGCCCTTTACTTCAGCTGCCTGATCCTAACCTCCTCTGTTCCTACCCTCAATTTATATCAGCTGTTTCTTTCTACCAGCCTCTGTGATTCTGATGCCAGCCACACAATCTGATCTTAATTATCTCTGTTCTAGGGTCTTAGCAGGAATGGCCAGAGACCCTTGTATGCACATGTCTTGACAACATCTTCCATTGTTCATTGTTTTTAATATTCTCATCTGTTAATACTGCCATGGAAGGGTCTTGGAGACAGATGAACTATCTTCCATTAGCTCGAGTCCCCTGGACCATCCCCTTGAGCACAGTGGACCACTGAATGGTTCAGTGTTCTTCCCTGTAAAACGGACATGACAGCTTCTAACAGAAGTAGGTAGAGTGTTTCCTGATGAGGGCCCCTAATAGACAACATCTACTCCGTATTCACGGTCCAGGTTCCTCCTCCAATTTCCAATACCCTAATGGATTATTCCATTCAGGACTCTTACTCTTCAGTGTCTGTATACACAAGGCTCTCTGCTGGATGGTTTGGATCTACCCGATAGCACTGAGCATCCTCCTGGGTTTTAAAAAACAATATCCTGAGAGTTTAACTGTCCTGGATGCTAACTCGGCCCTGGCTGGCATCCGGCAGAAGGGTTTTAGGCATGGGCTAAGCTGGCTACGGATATCCAGTGGCTCAGAGGATACAAAGAATCCTCGCAATGGCATTTCTGCTCTTCTTGGAAGGGTGACATAAGCTCATCTACAACTGGCTGGCTTTAAGTTTCATGGTTTTTCTGACCCCGAATGGTATCACAAAACACTGCTGATGTCGCCCAGAGTAATGATGTGGAAATGTTGGGGTTCAGAACCAGAGTCCAGGAGAGAATTCTTAAAATGTCTTTGGTGTAAAAAGGTGTTTTTATTAAGGCTTGGGGACAGGGTGCCTGGGCAGAAGGGGCTGCACTGGGATCGTGAGGAGCAGCTGCTATATACTGCGGAGGTGGGGGAGGTGAAGACAAAGGGAGTTTCCAAGAGGATTTTCAAGGGCTAAGGAAGACTCATAGACTATAGGAAGCCTTGCTGTTATCAAGCTAAGATTGTTTTTCCCTCTAGCAAGGCATTAACATTAAAACAGTTGGGAGTTTCCTGAGGAATGTCATACTCTGCCTGCCTCAAGTATTTGTCAATGGGCTGCCCCTTTATAAGGAAATTTAATTTTATCTACATTTCCTTCTTGCCTTTGTTCTCCACATCAGTAACACTCCAGTGAGATCTTCTCAGTGAAACGGCATCTTGGAAATGTGCCTTTGCTTCTGGACATTGTAGATCCCCCTGAGTGCTCTCTGGATAAAAAAATTCTACTCTGGGAAGAACATATAGTGAACCAATGTACAGTTTTTCCAAATTAGCAGTCAAGTTTTAAGTTCAGTGAATAATGTATAATACAGCATGACTGAAGGAAGGCCTCAATCATTTTTCTAAAAAGGCACATACATTCGTTAAAAAAAATCTGGATGCCTTAAAGCCCCTGAAGGGGCAACTGAAGTAGAAGGATCGTGTACCACAATGTCTTGAGACGAGAATGCGCTCCAGGCGGAAATGTCCGCTCAGTTACTTCCTTAAAAATATAGCCATCATACCTTTATATCAACTCTCTGAACTCACAAGTTCTGTTCATAATAAGGACCACGTTTTCTATGGATGTGTCATATGAGTGAATTAGTTTAGAGCATTTTGAGTTCTGTATAAAAAGAATTATATAAATTATTTTATTGGCACAAATATGGAATAATTTTCTTGCAGCTAAAGAAATTAGCTCTTGTATGGGTAAAGTGAGTTGTCAGAACAGAGACTCTGGTGCTCTCTATACTGACCTGCCAATAAAAACAAACATAGTCTTTACTATATGAGTAACTTTCATAGCGTTAAATTCACTCAAAGAATTATTAATTGGAAATGTACGATGTCCTACTGGTTACAACAATACTTGTGAATTTATATATTCCTGCATAACTGTTTCAATTCTAGATGCTTTACAGTGAAAGCTGACTTTACTCTGTATCACAACAGCTAGAAAGAATTTGACTCCTGCATCTTTCTAAACCCCACCGCCCCCCCGCCCACATCACCTTATTTTCTCCCATAGGGTTCTCTGCAGGAAATGAATCTTTGAAGTTGTATTTAACATAACAACATAACGTCCCCAGCAAATGCAACAAAGCTTTAACCTTTTTAAAGAAAGCCCTGTGAAATTAATTTAATCAACAGAAAGAAACTTAAAAGTCATTGACTAAGGCAAGAATCAACATCGCAAATTTTCAAAACATGTTGATTAGAAGTGAGGGTTTAGCAGCAAGAATCATTCTATTATCTGGAAGTGTGCACACGTTGGGAGAGGATTTTATGTGTCTAACTTTTATTTCATTCTTATTATACACAAATAAAAACAACTCCACTATATTCCAGTGTTAGCTAAAATTGAGTCACACCGTGTATCAGTGATCAGCACACAACTATTCTTTGGGTGATTATTATCAAAAGGCCAGGCTGATTCAGTGTTTTTACCCAAGTCCAATAATTTCTCTCACGTATAAAGTTGTGGGAGTTATTTTACAAGTTTGACTTTTGCATCAGTTTAAGTATACCAGGTTTTTATCAGTTCTAATCTTCTTTTCCTATTTTAACATCTGATAGTCAGGTGCATCCTATCATTGATGCATATCATAATTTAGCTGGCAGTGTCTTTCCTCCTGGACATCTACGACATAATAATGTAATGTTTAATCGATGGCATCTCGGTTTCCCTGGAATAAGCTAAGGCCTCCAATAATTCAGACAATTTAGAAGGAAACAGAAAACGGGTGAATAGAATATCACAGGGCAGACGTCCTAGGTTCAAGTCCCATCAGGAGCTCTTACGTGCTCTATAACGTTTGTAGGTAAAACTTGTCTAAACCTTCGTTCCTCGGAATACACATGGATTAGGATGGCAATTAAATGAGACAAATTAAAGCATTTTGACTTTGGTCGGTATTCAGAACATGGTAGTTCCCTTTCTTCCATGGTTTAGGTAAAAATCCACTTCTTAGACAATCAAGAATAATGACAATTCCTGTGATGGGAGCTGATAATGTCTCTCTGCCTGGGTGTCCAAGTGGAAATATTTCCTCCAAGACTTCCGGGCCTCTTGTGCCAGCACTGCACCTTCTCCAAGGAGGCTGCGTTATCTGACGGTGGGACACAGCCACCGTTCCGTGTTCAAGGGGTGGTGACTCCTTCTCAGAGCACTGTGGCCTCATCTTCCTCCTGGGCCCTCCTGTAGACCACCAGGGAAGGGATGGAAACCGACGGGGGGACAGGGGTCATGGTGTTGGAATAGCTCCCCCCAAATGGTTGCTTCTAGCAGCTGCACTTTATCTGTGTGTGTCTTCATGGTCCATCTGCTCGGCATCCCTGAACTCAGCTCCGTTGAGGGGAAACTTGTCTCATAGTTCTTCCTGTTTCAAGTTTGATTCTCTGTATTATAAAGAGATTATTATACTATACTATAATACTATAAAGTATTATATAGTATTTTGAGTGCAGGTGCCTCCCTCCTCTTCAGGAAATGTGTTTGCTCAAGCTTCCTGAGCTCAGACACCAGACACTACCGCAGTCTCTGATGTCTGCTCTTCCCTTCTACTCCCCTGGCCTGGGGTTTCTACCCAATCTCCTCAACGGGGTCTGGAATCTGCGGTCTTGACAGAAATGGGAGTGTGTTTTGGTGTTTTGTTTGGTTTTTCAATTTTCCCGTTTGTGTTTGCACTGCTTTCGAGAGAAAGGGCAAAATCTGACCTGACGTGGCCACGTTTCTTGCAAAGGTCACTTTTTTTTCCTACAACAGTTTAAAGGTGCGTGTTCCTAGGGAAGCTTCTGATCATCTCTGGTCATTCTCTGAGAGATGTTCTGATTATTAAAAAACCTGCTCTCAGTCTCTATTAGTGAAGGTTCATAAAGAAACAGAACCGGGAGGATATATATAGGAGATTTATTATGAGAAATTGGCTCAGTGATTCTGGAGGCTGAGAAGTCCCACGATCTGCCATCTGCAAGCTGGAGACCCGGGAAAGCTGGTGTGTAATTCAGTCTGAGGCTGAAGCCCTGAAAACCAGGGAGCTGATGGTGAAAATCCCAGTGTGAGGGCCCAAGAAGATAAGGAGCTGTACCAGCTCAGGCAGGCGGGCAGGAAGCAGAAGGGGTGAATTCCCCCTCCAGGCCCTCAGTGCATCGGAAGCTGCCCACACCCCTGGGGGAACACAATCTACTTAGCCCAGTCCGCTCATTCAAATGCTAGTCTCATCTGGACCCGCCCTCACGGACACACCCAGAAATAATGTTTAATCTGAGCAGCTCTATTAGATCCCCACAGGGAATATATACACAAAAGTTGGAGGTTTATTTTTACGAGCGACGTGTTCGTAAATAATCCCCCAAACTCTTTTGTATTTACAAGCAAAATCAGTGTGTCTAACAAAATGTTTAGATTGTGTGTTGAGGAAATTGACTGGAGGTAGTATTTCCATGGGGTGGGAAAGGGTGGTTATATGTGGGATTTTGCTGCGATTTCTTCTCACAGCTGATATCTACTTTGGTGACTAAGATATAAATGCTTATAGTAGCTGCCTGTCTATTGGGCAATCAATTGCCCAAATTAAGATTCAGTGCCCATCCAAAGGGAAGCTGGGAGGTGCACAAAAAGCAAGACCTTGTCACTACTTAGTCTGTCCCTGGAACCCCAGCACCTCCTCTTCCAGGGCTTTGTTCCTAGCCGAGCCCGACCCCGAGCATGGCCCGGTGCTATGGGTCTTGCTGAATCCTGTTCCTGGCCCCACTTGTACATCTAGTCGACTCTGCCAATAGGCGGCTTTCCAACTCTTCAACCCCCACGCCCCCCTCCGTTTCTCAGGCACGGGCCTCCTTCCTTTTGGCCTCACCTCCCACCTGCAGATGGGTCACTTAGCAGCCGAGCCCTGGACACCCCCAGAAGCACATGGAGACCTTCCTTGCTGGGGGCCTCCAGGCACAATGAAGTCTTCAGTGCTTTACACGTGAATAATTTGAAAGCCTCTAATCCAGAGTTTTCATGGGTCATGAGGATTTGGATGTGTAGAAAGTAAAATCAGAGAAAATTTATTTTTTTGTATCCTTATTTCCTTTTTACATAAACCTGGGTCCATTTTGTACTTTCAGTAGGTAATTCTGAGACCTTCGAGTAACTCCTACTTGATGTCCATGATCCCCAGAAGAGTGGCTTCTGAGCAGTTTCCATATAGACCAGCCTGTGTCTCACTCTTGCTTCTCATCGCTGTCACACGCCAGTCGCTTAGCGAAGAGTATTGAGGGAAGTAAACATGATGTCCAACTGTGCTTTTTAAATTACAATATTCCAGTTTGTGACATGATTGAATTTTCAAATGCCAGAGACCTTTGACTAATCTGGGAAGTTGAATAGAGCACCATTTTTCTGCAGACAAACTACAGGGATCACTGATGATAACAAATCAATCTGTTCTTTGTTCCCCGAAATTCAGAGAACTTCATTATGACACAGAGAAAAATGACCCCAAGTCAATTATCTTTAGCAAGTTACAATTATACAAAATGAATGTGTCCTATAATCAAAGTTCAAATATACTGTTTTAATTTGGGGGGAAACCCCAAGAATAGGCCTTGTTTATACTGGCTTACGTCAGACTGTTTACTTTAATCTCACAGGTCACTGCAAGCGGTAGGCTCATTCTGATCTCCTGCCGGACAATGAAGATGTTCATGTTGACAGGGAAGTCTACCATCATTTCCTCACTAACTCTCATGGTGACCTTTATCTTCAGGGTTCTGTTGTGTTTGGTGACATTCTGAAACTAATAATTCAGCCATCCGAAGAAAATCTAGAAATTTTTTTAAAGCCTGAGAACGGTTAAATGTAAAACGGGTTCCTTAATGCCATTCTTTTTCATGTTATTTTCTAATCGTTATCACATCTTCCAAATACCTGCCTGATTCTCATGTTGCCAACATTAGACTTGTTTTATCAGGGAAAATGTTTTTTGAAAAACCTAAAGGCTGTTTTTTATGTTTGTACGGACTGAACAAACAAACCACCCACTCAGATCTCCTATCAGTTGATTTAAAGGATGTTGACTCAGGACGCGTAGAAGAATTGTGACAAGATAGGCGTTCTCGAGCTGGTTAGAGTAAACGAGTCAGTCATTACGAGTTAGACTGTTCTCAAAAGATTGGTTTTCTAGTTTCTTTTGCCATACATAAGTCATTGGTTAGGTGGACTTTAAGCAGGAATGATGTTGCCACCAGGGTACTGGAATATTTAAATGAAGGCAACACAATGAGTGTTCCGTGTATGAATATCCAGAATGTCAGGCTGCACAAAAAGTAAAAATTGTATCAACGTTTTGATACCAACACACAGATCATTAAGGCAAAGTAAAATATCTCCTGTGAGACTTGACAGAAATAGAATTTCCCTAGAATAAAGGGGAGATGTTGATGGAAAATCCTAATTGGGAGGACAATTGTTGTCTTAAAATAGACATTATAAGGTTAGGTTTACAAGTGGGAAATCTTATAAATCTTAACTTAAAAGCTTCTGTATCTGTTAGTGCATACTGGGAAATATTTTATGTATTAGGATTTATTAGGAGAAATTATATGAACCAATAGAATCACACAAAATGACTGATTCTTTTAAGGAAATATGTCCAGGTTAATACAATTTTTGGACAGGTGAAAATAAGACAAAAGTGATAAAGAGGTGATGATTGTACAATTTTGAACCCCCCCCCCCTCCAGGGAGAGGGAGGGCTGACGGTGGAGACAGGGAGCCCTGTGGGTCGGGGTCGGGGACCGAGGTCTACGGGACAGTGAAAGGTGTGCATGGAGCCAGTCCCTCTCGGGTGGGGCACCTGCCTTCTGTGAGGTTTCTGGAAAGCTTCCGCGAGGACCCAAATCAAGGCGGCATCGCCCTGTGGAGATTTCATGTCCTTTAGTTCATCATCTCCACTGGGGAGGAAACTCTCGAGACAGCAGGGTGGGGAGATTCCAGAGATTTCATTTACTTTGCTCCGATGGTGACTTCCCAGGTATGCTTCTGAAATTCATCTCCTAATTTTCATAAATGTGAACTCAAGTGACCGCTGCAGCAACAACAACACGGCACACCTACACAGACACATGCGCACTGCTGTTTCTTTTCTGGGGGTTGTGAGTTACATACAGAAGACTGAGGTTTGGTGTGGCTTGAGGAGAACAATGCTTTCTTGGTTGTTGGCATTGGGAATATTATTATTGACATTAGGGATAATGTGGCAAGTGAGAGTAACTCGTACTTGGAAATTAAGCACAGTGACTATAAACGGTGCGTTACGTCATGACACATTATGTCGTCAGGGACCAGCCTGTTTCCTGGAGGTTACGTGTAGGAATCTAATGCTTCTGAAGAGAAGCAGTCTATAGAATCCCAGGTTTCAAGGTGTAAAAAAATTTTTGTGTTTTTTAATTACATTTTTATTTTGCATATAATTATATGTACAATCTAGTCTTTTTATAAGAGAAAAACATACTTCGAGTTCAATTTTGTCCCCATCAAGGTGAAGTAAGATTTGTTGGAATAACTACACATTATCATGTAAATCGATAAAACCTTCAGAGTGGCAATACAGTAGAGTAGTTCAGAGCATGAGATTTTGTTTCAGACAGAACCGAATTCAAGCCTATTTCCACCTGTTGGTAAGTGATGAGTCTGGGCACGTTACTTCACATCCTTCAGACTCCAGTTTTTTTTCACATCAAACAGGGATGATGACAATAATTGCACTTACATTGTGAGGTAATGTATTTTAACTGCGTGGCACGGTGCGAGGAGTGCTAGAGAAGTTTTGATAAATGCTATTTATTGGGCTATTGTGGGTTCTTTTTCCTTTCCCATTCTAGCAAGCCGGGGCCTGATTATTTTCTCTCTTGGGAGAAGTGCTCATGAAATAAAAGATCAAAGAACCTGAGGTCTGAAGCCTGGGAGGAAGGGGCATTGGTCCCTTGAGAGCTCCTAGGGTGATCCTACTGTGAAGCCAGGGCTAAGAACTGGTCTCTGGCATTGTCATCAGAGTGAAAATCCTCCGTAGGCCCAACTCCTGGGTCTTCACACAAGACTCAGTTCCTATGTGAGAGAATCTTTTCACATTAATGGGGGGGCACTGTCTCCATGCTGAGGTCAGAGTTCCACTGAGTGTGGGGGGGGGGGGGGGGGGGGGGGGGGGGGGCGCAAGAGAGACTTTATCCTAGGATGCTGGACACACCACAACCTAGAAGGGCACTGTGGTCCCCAGCACTAATGAGAGCACAGCATTTGGGATCCTCTCAGGGACTTCATAGGATGATAGAAATGTTCTACATCTTGATTTGAATGATGGTCACTCAGGTCAAAAATCATCCATCTGAATGCTTCAGGTGTGTGCCTTTTATTACATATAAATTCTAAATAAGGAAATACATAAATAAGTAAACAAACAAGCCACTTAATAGAAACACCTCAGCGACTCAATTAAACGGTCCGCCATAGTAGGATGTAATTTATAATCTGGCTTCTGATAGTGTTCCATATCACAATCTACCCATTCAATTAAAGAAGAAATTCAGAAGGAAGAGACACATACGGCGGCTTCTTTTGATATTTTTTTTATTTCTAAGTTCCAATCAATGGATAAAAGATGGAAAATTCCATAAATGTGCATTTACAAATCAAATGTGTCTGCAATACTTAGGTAAGCACTTCCATTGTCCTTATTCATGATGAGTGGGTGCTGGGCACGCTGCTAGGTGCTCTATAAAAGGGGCTTTAACATTAATATGGTTAAAACATCACACAGATTCCCTTTTAAAATTCTAGTCTCCTCTATATCATTAAAAAACTGTTCCTTAAAATAGCATGATTATATTCATTCCCAGTTGAGAAAACAAAGTGAGTAACATTTCAAATGGTTTAATAAAAAAAAAATAGAACTGAATAGAATGTGTTCTGATTGAAACCCATAGATTTCTAGAAGTACAACGGTCAATAAATTTATGCACGCCATCGGCCATCGCTTCCTGTTTTGAACTAGAAAAGAAAAAAAATTAATGGCAGAGTGCACTGAAAAGTCTATATTTTCTTGTATATCTTTCTGTGATTGCCTTTATGTAAGAGTCCTATTTGTGTGTTCTGTGTAACTCTTAGAAATCCAAATGTTTCCAAGTGCAGCATTATTTTTATATTTGAACAGTCATCTACATGTACACCCACATCGTTATACCTCTATACCTACCTCCACATATTCTGTAATCTGCAAACTGAAAATAACTATGTTACTGACTAGTCCCTAGATTCTTTCATCCACAGGTGCTTACTAAGCACCTGCTATGAGCTGCATCATATTTGAATATGTAAAGAAATGATAACCTCCCAGAAAGCCTAGTTTAGAAACCCTATTCCTTGTTTTGAGAAACAGGTGGAAAAAAGTCTCTAAGGTAAGAACATAGTAATGGGAATTGTGAAGAGAATGATGTAAGTGATCTGGAGGAAAGGCACTGGAGACGCAACCCATGAGTAATGAGGCTCCTGAAAGGAGGGAAAGCAGACCAAATAAAACAGAATTAGCCGCAGGTGAAAACACAGTCGGATCTGTAGTTTGAAAGGCTTCCCCAAATCCCAGGATTCGTTGGCAACCTGTCTGGTATAATTCCTGAATTCCAAGAGAAAAGGAAATATAATGCGCATTTTGTGATGGGGAGCATAAAAATGAAATCAGATTCTTTGTGGAAAAGCCTGGTAGCTGATGGCAGTGGAGCAATATTATAAATTATGGAGAAGACCAGGACCAGAACCAAGAACACTGTGGCAAGCCAAGACAGCATCCATCTGCTCGTGCAAAATAAAGATAGTCTGGGGATTGCAAAGTTCAGGAAGTGTCTGCCTGCGCTGGTGTTGGCTTGCTGGCTGTCAGCCCACCCCACGCCCTGCCTTCCCCAGGGTCTGTGTCCCGAGCCCCCTCGCCAGCTGGCTCCTCAAGAGCTGCCAGGACGAGGAGGAAAGGAGACACCGGGATCTTTCTTCCTCCTCCTCTCTGCTTTGGGTTGCATCCTTTGGCTGGTACTGACTCTCCTATGGTTCCAGCTCCCACCACGGTGTGGGCAACGCCACCCATGCCCTGATCCCTCCCGCCCTGGAGGCATGACTGGCTTCTTGTCACCGCTCCCCACACCTCTGCCACCTGTGGCCTGTGACAGGTCTCTCAGCCACTGAATCACCTCCCACGGCTTTTCCATCTCACCGACAAGACCCTGATACGTTGCCTGCATCTGCCACCACTCGATATCCTGGGGACTCTACGCAACAACCATCGGATCAGAGCCGATATCTGCAGCCACATTACAGGGAAGAAAGCATGGGAGCGATGGGTCTCGCAAGCCAACGTTAAACATTCATGGACGGTGATAATGAACGTGGGGATCTGGAAAATCATTGTTATGGGAAACTTCCTAAAGTAAAAGAGATGTGTCATGTGGGTGAGTTTACTATTCTGGAAATAAACAATTTTAGACTCTCTCAGAGAAAGGAGTTGGGAAAATCCAAAGTATTCTCAAGATTTTATCTTGGAGCAGGGAGACATGGCAAGTCAGTGTGTGAGGGAGGGCGTGCAAGAATTAGCGTCGTTCTTATAAAATAGGAAGAAGGCTTGGAAAGCGCACAGGGACCTTCAACATCACAGGAAGAAAAAAAAGAAAAGAAAAGAATTCAAGCCTGGAAGATAAAGAAAGGGCAGAAGAAGAGAACATAACATCAACTAATCATTACATGTAAATACAACTTAAAAATTTAGTGTAAGTTTCTCAAAACGTCAATGGGTTAAAAGATTGTGTCACCTACAGTGTCCGACTCTATTAGAAACAAGAAAAGCTCTTAATTATTTATTATTCTTAAAAAAAAAACAAAATGAAGTGACAGGAAGGAGAAGTGGACGGCCAGGGCATACCAGATATTACGGTCACATCAAATACCGTGGAACTCCAGGCTGAGAGCATTAATTAGGGCACAGAGAGGTAGCATACCTGATTTTAAAATTTTAGCCTTTGAAAAATAAGCCTTTATGCACACAAAGGGGGGGGGCAGTAAAGCAGAGATTTTTATAATATATTTTTTAAAGATTTTATGTATTTATTTGACAGAGAGAGACAGGGCGAGAGAGGGAACACAAGCAGGGGGAGTGGGAGAGGGAGAAGCAGGCTTCCCGCCGAGCAGGGAGCCCGATGCGGGGCTCGATCCCAGGACCCCGGGATCATGACCCGAGCCGAAGGCAGACGCTCAACGACTGAGCCACCCAGGCGACCTGAGATTTTTATAATATTTTTGTGGCGCACCTCACTCTGGCGAAGCTGCTGATGGAGGGGACAGGAGGGCATTGTCAGACTCATGGAGCCAGGCAGCACCTGAACCGAGAAAGGAGATGCTTTCTGACTGAGAGAGGAGAGTACTGAGGCAGGTTTGTCTGCATCTCTCGTCTGCACCGCTCATGTCCAGGAGCTCATGTCCGGGAGCTGGTCTGCCAGGCTTGTGTGCTTGCTGGTGTTGGTGGTGCTGATCAGCAGCAGTATAAGGAAAAAGCTGCCCTCTGCCCACGAAATTCAAGTGGTTTCTAGAGATTGGTTCCAAGTAACAGCTCGTTCACAGCAATGTGCCCCCAAACACAGTCACCTGCTTGGATTTTCAAAAATAATTTCTCAATGATCAAATAAAAGCTAGTCAAGTTTCCAGCCTCAGCCCCCAAATCAGAACCAAAGCAAAGCATGCACAATGTTCTCCTGGACAAGGGATCCTGGCCAAAGTCTTTCCCAGTGGTCAGTGCCCATATGCCTCTCAACCTATCGGTGTCTTCTTACCATCAATTTACTTCCATCTCAGGCACAAAGACTGCAAAGAAAGAATCAGAAGCGTCTGGTGATTGAATGGATATAAGAAGTAAAAATGTAAGATGAGTTAAAATGCTTTTAAGTTCTTAAACCAGAATGACCAAGAGAATGCCAGAGCATCCGTAGAAACGAAGAAGTCAGAGCAGTTTACTTCTTGGGAAAATTAACGCATCCGGCGTGAATGTCTTGTGTTGCTAGTGGAAATGCTCACCAGCATCTGGACAAGTAAGACTCATGCTCAGTCCAAGGGTGAGGCTTTGGAAGGGGGGATAATTCATAAAGGGCTGCCGGGGATGTGTTGTTCTGAGAAGAATGGGCACAGATTTGAGGATGACTTGGGGAGAAGTCACGAGAGGTCAACTCAGCAATCCGGGTCCTGCATATGGACTTCAATGTGAGCTAAAGAACACGTGAGAATCAGAAGCTATAGTCCCCAAGAGTGTCTGTGCCTCCACATAAAGCACACACACATTTAGACAAGATCAGGGAAATGTTTTCAGATGAAACATGGCAAGGGTGAAAGCTCATAAAATGCAAAGTGAGTAGAATCAGTTGGTAAATCACGCTCTGGGTTTGAGTGAAGATGTTGGAAAGGAGAGAAGGCAGCCCCCACACGGTTGGTGAGCGTCGCCAGCCCAGCAATTTCCGGCACCTGGAAGGTATTCTTGTGAAAATATTCACCTAAATCCACCCAAACAAATACAATTTTCTTCAAACTTCTAAGACCTATATAAAAGAAATGCATAACTTCTTTTTAGCTCATGTCCTATTCCACATTTCCTCCTTCGCGTGCTCTCTCTCTCTCTCTCTCTCTCTCACACACACAAATATGAGCACAAACACTTCAACACCTAAGCCACCTCACAGTCTGAGTTGGGGGCTGCTTTGTTTGCTTGTTTTTATAGAAATCATCCCTCTTGAACTATAACTCCTGGAGGGCATGAATTATATCTTTTTTTCTTCATCATGATGTTCCCTGTGTCTAGACTAGCGTCTTGGACCTAGAAGGTTCTGTACACACATACATACTTTATATAAAGCATATGCACATGTTTATATAGCACATATACACACTGGACGAGTGCATTTAACGGCTCCGCAATACTATGTTACTTACAGCTGAAAACACTGGAGCATTAGTACATCAAATTTTAAACAACTAAGCTGTGAAAATAAAGTGACAGAGCATTTCAGTATCATTTGTGCAGACATGAAGGTTCCAGACCACTATGTATGGTCTTGTGCATGAATGCACAAGAAACACATCACCGCCTTGGGAAGACAAATGTGGGAAGAACCATGAGATTGTCCTGATACCCAAGTGAAAGCTTGGCATGAGACCCTGGTTCTCCCACCTTCTAGCTATAGTGACTTCATTTCTTTGGACTTGAGTTTCTTTCTTTCTTTCTTTTATAAAAGTAAAAGCAGGGATAAGAAGAACCCCAAAGATCACTTCTGGATCTACATGTGATTCTATGGTTAGAACACATGCATGGTAATTACATGGAAATCTGCACAAAGTCAGGATCTAAATGGCTGCCTGAGCAGGTGCCAGAGGAGAACACAGGGAACAGAGTTCCACCCAGTGCTGGAGATTCAAGGTCATCGTCAAGAACTTTCAGGGAAAATGTTGGGGGTTTTGCCTAAACACCTCACACAACTCATCACTTTAGGTAGTTTTTCCTAATCATTCACAAACATCTGATAAATATCTCATTCTAAGACAGTACGTAGTACTAACGACAGGTGGAAATCCATCTAGCCTGGAATTCCCTATGGCAAGATCCAAAATACATTTGTGTTTTGCCCCCTGCCCTTACCATAGTAAGAAAGCACTCAAGATTCCTCCACCATTTCTTTAAGTGAAATAAGTTGAATCCTGAATGTATGGAGATTCATTGTCAATACACTAATTAATCTTTATCATCCTGGAATCAAAGATCTTGTCTTAAATATATTTTGAGAATTGAAACATCCAAACATCTGCTCTACCTAACATTGGGGCTGCAGGGCCCACTGGGGCTTGGGGCTGTCCAGCATTCTTTTCTTGGGCAACAGCCCCTCTCACTCTACACGCAAGTAGGAGGAGTCCAGGAACCCAGGGGTGCACACATCGCCCGTGCTGAGTGATCACTTTCTCCCGCAGGGGAGCTGAGAACTTGTGTGAAGACATTTATAAGGAGTAAAAACCACTGGAGACTTTATTCTTTTGTTAACGTTCATGTCTTGTTCAGTAGTGGTTCTTACTGCACATTATACACCGGGGGAGCTCTCCAAAAATAATGGGAGAGAGAGAAAGACGGACAGGAGGGCGGGGAGAGAGAGATGTACTTTATATTACACTCGGATTATCTTCTCTTACCCTATAGGATACTTCTGTTTACTGCATTCTTGAAAAAAAAATGTGTATCTTTGTTTGGTGTGCATGCATTTTAAAATCTTTTAATGGTATTGAGCTAAATATGTTCTATTTTTTCTTTCTTCACTAAGCAAATGCTTTTAAAAGCCATCTATCATCTATCTATTATCTATCTATCGCTCTCTCTCTAATATCTGTCTATCTGTCTATCTATCATCTATCATCTATCCACGCTCTTCACCTAATACTCCCAATCATACATTTATATTTACATAAAATCAATTGCTTCTAACTGCTGCTTTTAGCTGCTGCACAATTCCCCTTGGTGAAGATCTATTAATTTTAAATTTCTTTTCTTCCAGGGATGGATAGTCAACTTGAAAACAACTCACTGCAACACAAATAATGCTGTGATGAATATTCTTCAACACGTCCCCTTAGGGACCTGTGTGAGAATTTCTTGGGGGGCAGACAGCTAAGAGGAATACCGCGCTGTGTGCATAATTTGACTAAATGACAGATGGCCAAATCGCTTACAAATGGCTGCCCCAGTCCACACTCCCAATAGCAAGGCATGAAGTTTTATATATGTTCGCATCCTCACTAACTCTTGGCAACAGCCAGTGTGTTAATTTTTTTCATTTCAAATTTCAAAGGGGATATTTTTGTTTTATGTTTCATTTCTATATTTGTCAATGATTCTGAGTATCTCTTCATAAATTGGTTAGCTTTAGGGTTTTGTATTGTTTTTGTTTTTTTTCCGTATGGAGATTATCCCTTCAAAACCTTCATTCATTGTGATATCAGAGTTTAAATTTTGATTTTTTACTAAATTTTGGTTATATTTTTGCTTTTGATTTATTGTTTATTTCCAGGAATTCTTGGCACACTCTAGATACTAGTTGCCAGGTTTAGACTTGAAAATGCTTCTTTGTATTACTGTCAGTTAATTTCAGCCACGGGGCCCTTAATTTGATACCTCAAGTTGTTTCCATATTTTTAACATCAGCGCTTTTTACAAGTTCTGCAGTTGAGTTTACTGTGTAGCCAGGATTCACTATGGGTTCAAAACCAATGCACAAGATAGATGTTCAAGAGTTTTGCTGCTGATACCTGAGCTGGAGGAGGCCTGCTTATCCAGCTCTTGTTTCAATTCTTTGAGCTGCTCACTATCCTTCCAATAAGTGCCTTTCTTCCTTAAGTTAATTAGAGTTGTTTCTCTAGATTTCAATTAAAGAAAACAACTGTGGAATTTTGCATGACGAAGTGGACCACAGGGTCAGACCCTCACAGGATCACAAAGAGCCATTCTGCCCCATGCTTCCATGAAGGAGAGTTGGGGATACTTGGTGAAGGGTATTAGTGTCAACTACAAAATGCCTTCCTCAGTGTATCCAGCCAGAAGTCAAAGCTTCTTACCCAACCAGCACACAGACTCAGTGCTCCTTGGATGAAAGCAAGTATTTTTTGAGAAAAACCATGCCATATTATTACACACAGGGACTTTGAGCTTTCCATTTATCAGGTGCAGTACAAAATGTGGAAAAGGAAACACCCACCATTTTCAAGGCCTCTTGGACCCAAATCCTAGGGATTCAAGGTGATGATACATGTCAAACATCATTGAGAGCAGAGCTCAGAGGACTGATGGCAAATGCAATTTGATATTCGTACCAAACGCCTGATGACCTAACACTTCACCTTGTAACTTTCCCTAGAGACTGAGCATAGGAACAACACAGACACCTTCAAAGAATCGCACATTTTCCATATGAATTTGCCATTTGTTATCATAGTTGGAGAGATCCATGGACAATAACGAAGCCGTGTCCTTCCATATCAAGACAATACAACACTGTCCTTGATTAAGAAAGAGCCACAGTTCATTTTGTATGGCGAGCCTGAGGTCAGATATTTTTTTTTTTGACTCATTCCCTTGCTTCTTCTTCTCTATAATAAAAATTAAAATCTCAGCCCTCTCAACTAACTTCAGAATGAACTGTGGTGTTAATGGAAATAGAATCCAGAATGGAGGAGGTCCCTAAGATTTGTTGGATTTCTGCATAAGAAGTTGGGCTTCATCTTGGCTGGTGTGCAGGCTTAGAAAGACTTATGGAGAACTAGAAACACGTGGGAGTTGGTCATACAAGATGTGGGTTCCAGGTCGGGCTCTACCAGCCACGTGTATACACTTTATTCTCAGCTCCAAGGACTTAAGTGCTCAGAAACATGACTTGATTGAATGACTAACCTGCTAAATGATCTGGACATGAGTTCTAACTATTTGAGTCCACATTTTGCCTGAATCGGGGGAGTAGAATAGATGTAAACTAAGCTCTCTTCCAGTTCTGGGATTCCAGTATATTGAAAAGTTTCTACCAGGCGGCTACCATTTGTGAAGCATATCACGGTATATTCTCAGACTTTTATGACATAGTCTCTTTTTAAATAAAAATTTCCTCATATTTTCATCATATAGTAACTAAAATCTGCACGACCTGTATAAATTCCTTATTCCTACCAGTCCAATGCACCTATAAAATCCAAAGAAATTATAAAATAAATGAAAATAAAACTAGAAAAATAAATTTAGTTCCAATCAATAATGCTTATTTAACTAGATTATCTTGTTGGAATTAAACTATAAGCACTGGCTTTAACAAGAAAGAATATGTATATAATAATAAGGAAAAGTTTGCCCTCTCTCTTTCTATTTTAGCATTTTGTCCCACGTTGACTTAAATATACAATATAGAAAATGCCTATTTGCATTGGTATGTTTTATAAAATATTAATAACTTCGACTTGACTGCTGGAGCTAATCAAGCTTCTCACTTTAATGAAACTCTGTCACAAAATCTTCTCTAATGATGATTTTAATTAGCATTCATGTGTTATTTGAATACAAAGTTTGCATAGCTGCATTACTGAATTCTGCATTTCGTGAGCATATATGGTAATCACTGGCAGGATCAGGAGCAGAAAAGTCTTCACTGAAAATAAACTGTTGCAAATTGACAAATGTGTCTGCTCACAATCTGAAGGTGGTAATGTCTGCAGATTGCAGAGGTCTTTTTGAACTCAACCATCCTCTGCCAGTGAGAGATGTGTTATGGCCTCATTCCTCCACCACTTTTCTCAGACTACTGCAAAACCCTCCTTTCTCCAGCATACCACAAATGTTTACATGAGGTCATTACCCGGACTGAAGTTAAACACAAAGGTAATTATTGTAGCAGAAATAAACAGCTGTGATTCAGTTACGGGCGTCATTCAGATGATCCAGACTATGCTTATAGTAAATGTTTAATTAAAGATAAAGTCAAACACTTAGTGTAAAAACATGGAAAAGCTCAAGGCCTCTAAGAATATTTCCCGGGCTAGGAGGGGATTTGGGGTCACCGTTTGAGAAATATGGATTCTGAGCATAATTGCTAATAAAAATATTAAGGTTCTTTTTGTAAGTGAATTCTTAGAATGCATTTCTTTTATGGAGAAATGTAAAAGCAAGAACTAATGGAAGGAGCTAAATACGTTATTGAGGTTCTAAATAATCCCGTATCCATTGCTACTCTCTGGTTTTCTTACAGGAAATAGAACCCACAGGAGATGAAGCTAAATATTCAACTAGTGCCTTGTAAAATTCATGTAGCTGAGAAAGAGTATAAATATGGAGAAACATTAGGGACTCTCTCAGATCCTTGTTTTACTTACCTTATTTATCTGTTCCGCTGCTTTGAAGCAGGCAGACGCAGCTCTGGGCCTGCCTTTCCTCGGTGTGTGATGGGGATGCGAATGAGCACAACATTTTCAAAGCGAGCAGAACAAGCAGACAGAGGGACGCCAGGACAAAGAAAATGAACTGACCGGATCGC
Source organism: Callorhinus ursinus (assembly GCF_003265705.2). Lineage (NCBI taxonomy): Eukaryota > Metazoa > Chordata > Mammalia > Carnivora > Otariidae > Callorhinus > Callorhinus ursinus. The sequence goes on from NW_027397141.1 coordinate 317,138, forward strand.
CGGCTCCCCTGCAAAGACAGTTAGCTGTCCCTCTAAAATAGTAAGAAAGCAGAACATTTTTTTTTAAGTCATACATTTCTGGTATTTGGGAAAAGATCAAAGTTTGTCATCATGACGCTTGTACAGTTTCAAAGGAAAATCGTAGGTATACCATCCTTTCAATTAAAAGCAGGTAAGCATGTTAATGGACAAGTGAGGAGGGGGTCACCTTGCAGGCCATTCCCATTAGAGCCCCCCGCTGTTCTCGGTGTGACAACAAACATCTGTTGGACAGGCAGGAGCTGTGACTTCAGTGCACTGTAGTTTGTGGGGGGGAAAGTAAATACAAGTTTTAGCACTGAATTCCTGGGAGCTTTAACTTTGAGTTAATGATTGTTTTTGAGTGCACACACTTCCGTAATTGTACCCGGAACCAAATCATTGATTATTGAAGTAGAAAGGAACCGTAGAGAAGGGCTTATCTTATCTCTTCATTTCAGGCTAAGTCTGACTCAGGAAGAATGGCTTACTTGTTAGGGGCACAGAGATGTTCGTTAGATGAAATTTGGGTTAGGGTGTTCATTTCATGATTAATGGCAGCATGGCAGTGGGGTGAGGCTGTGAACTTTCCTAAGCCTCACTGTTTTTATCTAGGAAATAGGAAGGAGGATATCCATTGTATGAGGCTGTCATGAACATTAGGCCAGTTATGAGCATAAAGTACCTTGTATTCGAAAAGTGCCTAATAAATGGCAGCTATAATGAGCAATGCTTGAAATCACATGATTAATGACTACTCTGTGAGGGAGTATGCCAAGGAAAACATATATTCTGTAGGTTATGACCCCATATAACACTAACCAACACAAACTATTGTAGAAACAACATTGGATTAACAAAATACGGTTCTTGCCTTGACGTGGCTATCAGTTTAGTGTGTGATTTGGGGTACTTCACTGTAACTTCTCTCAATCTTGATTTCTCCTAAGTAATACACAGGGTAAGCCTACATATCCTTTAAAGTGACTTTCCAGAGGTTAAATATCATGATCTGCTTTTGTCGGAGTTGCTAGTCTATGAATAATATGTAGACTGTTCACACCTTTTTAGACATGCAAGTGAAGACTGCTCTTGAGTTGACACAATGCTTCAGCCACCAATGGAAAAATGACTAACTCTGGCCCCTGCCATTCCCTACACATTTTCTATTGCTCGTTGACAAACCGATCAATATAGAAGTTATTGTGTGATAATTATGATAAGGTGAGGTGATATGTCCTGTGGAAGTTTGAAGAGGTAAACAGACACATAAGAAGAAAACTAACCTCATTCAACTCTAAGCATAGTCTATGGTAATATCAGGTGCTAAATTCAGGCTAAGTGTATGAATGAAAGAACAGGAGATTAAACGTTAACTGTTTTAAAGCTGGGTCAGACTCAGAAAACAAGGAGACATCCAGTGACAAGTAAATACTTCCAATTCTTCTGTCCTGCACTGCCTTTCACTCACAGGTATGTCATTTTTTTCTTTTATAGCCCCAGTCACTGTATGGATTTATGCATTCCATAACTCAGGCATAACCAAGAAAGAAAGAATTAAAAAACACAAGTGGTGGAAAAAGTCTCCTTCCCCTACAACCTTTTGGAATCTTTAAACTTGCATTTGAACCTGCAATTAGTTCGTGAATTTAGACAAATTCTCTACCTGAACGGACAGGACATGCAAAAAGAAGAAGTGAATATTTCAAGGTCAAGTTTGGGGGATGAGTCAGGGCCCTACCACATTTCTGCCTGACACAAACCTGTTAGAATCTTCTATCACTTCAACAATTCCTCATTTGCCGTCTCGCAAACCACTTGCCAAGGCTGTACTGTGCCTCAGTGAGACTTTGGCTTTCTTCTTTCATTCATGCAATAAATGTTATTGAATGCTTAGATTAGCTTCTAGGCCCCGTGACAGCTCCTCGTGATATAATAGTGAACAAGTTCAAATCATACTTGCAGACAACATGTCTTTCATAGCATCTAAGGGACACAGGAAGATGTGCTGGGGTAATACGTTGAGAAAATGTTCAGTCTCGTCTCTCCCATGGTCCCAAGGTAAGTTTTTTTTTTAATTTTTATTTTAATTCCAGGTAGTTAACATACAGTGTTATACTAGTTTCAGGCGTACAGTATGGTGACCCAACACTTCCATACATCCCCAAATAAGCTTTAATATGCAATTTCCGTTGCTATCCATCAACCAGCTATGCGTGGCTGAACTTGGAATGTGAATGCTGACCTGGGGGGGGGATACTCATGTAGAGGTGGGGTGGATAAACACCCCAGACGCATTAACCCTAGAAATTGCAATTCCCAGCATGTGTGAGCATTGCTCTGTAACCGATGCTGGGCGGGTAGGTGGTCTCCAAAAAGAATTGTTTCAAGCCACCTGTCTTATAAAAGTAAAATATTAGAATTCCCCCAAACTAATTGTAAGATCTCAGAGAGGGGTTTTCCCCCCAAAAGCATAGAATTGATCATTTCTTGGTTGAAGGTTCTTATGTGGATCCTTCTTATTTCTTGTTGTTTGATGAGATTTCTACTCTAGCAGGAACATGCACATTCTTCATAATCTCGCTCCTGCCGTCCTTGCTGATCACTCCCCTACTCTACACCATCTTCCAGCCATAACAGTGTCTTCCCTGCTCTCCAGACACATATGCTCTCTCATCTAACAAGGCGTTGATGTATGCTGCCCCATTTGTCAGAAATGCACCATCATTGAGTTGTACTAGGCAAACTCCTGCTCACGTTGCAAAACCTCTGCAGGGTGCCCTGGACTTCCCTCAGTGCCCTCACATATGTGCTCAGACGATCTAGTGGAACCCTTACCAGTTTATACTGTAAGGCACAGTCTTCCCTTGCCCATCTAGCCCTACTGGACATGAGTCTTCAAAGGCATGCTGTATCACTGATTTTTGTATCACCGGCAATTTTGGCTGAGTCAAATAAATTAAAAGAATCAGGTTTTCTCTAAACTTCGAAGAGCAAACGTAGGTATGTTCCAACAGCAGGAGACTTTAAAAGGGAAAAGAGCTCAAGAATGATAGAAGACTGTCATAATGAAATCGGGAAGATATACTAACATATGACCTAAGTAAGGAAAAAATGTCTATTTGAAGAGGCTGATGTAGTCGTTCAGGCTGTTCTCCAATGACTAAGATATCAGTGGGAATGTACATGAAAAGAAAAAATAACTAGGTGCAGAGAAAAGATAGGAGGAACTCAGGAGAAAGGTGATTCATTCTGGGGCTCTAAGCAATCCACAGAGCTTCATTCTGCCATTGGAAAGCAGGACTCTTTCATGGGGAAGCAAGATAGGGAAGAAAGATGGCAATGTCCACCAGACCACGGGAGATGTGGCCTGGGCACAGTTTTCTATCCTGCTTGGCTCATTGAGGTGTTGAGGTGTAACAGTCAGACGGGTAAAATTTCCTCATCCCATGCCCTCCCAGTGGTATTAATGTGGATCCTGACAGGGTCTGCAATACAGATTATACTTTAGCCCACATGGAGGAAAAGATTGGCAAAGAATAGACAGGTTCTTAGAGCTGCAACCAAATGAGATAGTGGGAGTACGTCTCCAGTGAGATAAAACAGTGCATATCAGTGCCTGGGGAGGTCAGTTGTTGGGCTAGGAAATTCTAGTGTGGGGTATTAAGACTAGGTGGCTGTTGAGTGTCTACAGACAGAGGAGAGTGGAGAACAGAGGGGGGAATCCCCACTAAGAACAAGAGCTGCCAAGCTTAAACAGTGACAGTGAGATTTATTCTCCTCTCCCAGATGGAGGTGGTTGAGTCTGACGTCTGTTGGCTATTTCAGCTAGGTCCTCTAGCAGATGGATGTCAGGATAGATAAAAACGGAATTTGGGTCAATAGGGCAACATGGCTACTACTAATCTTCATGAAAAAGTATAAATTAATAGAAATGTATTCTCTAGAATAAAATATGTAACCGATACTCTATCATGGAACTGTCAAGTGCACACTAAAAATGTCATGCTAAGTGCGTAGCACAAAGGTTGAGATGGAAAAAGACACAGGGACGTATTAAATGGAGTTCAATAGTCAGAATTCAAGATAATCTCAAACTATGCTATAGAAACACAGAAATGTTTAACCAGAAAGAGAAAAACACGAAAGATTATAGCACTATTTAAATGTAGATGAGGGACTAAATCTGTGAATCTGAAGTATTTGGGAAGTTGGAACTAGTACCAAGAACTAGTACTTGAAGTTTCAGAGTTTATACTCTCTAAATACAAAGACTTTTCCCTTTTCTCCAGTAGTAGAGATCCCCAAACAAAAACAGAATGATCTGCCTGTGCAAAGGTGCACAATTACAAAACATGCTCCTCGGGAAATATTTTGTCCACTGTATTAACAGGTAAGAAAGAGATTGGAATTCTCAACCTGGTGATAACCTACGACTTCGAAAATCAACTCTGTGTTGTTGCAAACAGTGTTAAGAACATTAGGATCCACGAGTGAGAATATCTCAGGGGCCATACCTAGAAGACATTCTCATGGTCAAGAGCAGGTGTTGACAATATGCTCTCCTGGCCACAGTCTATGAGTTTTGTTTCTTCTTTTCCAATTCTTATAAATGCTATTTCTTTTTTCTTACCTTCCTCCACTCTTCATAGTGAACAGAAGTAGTAAGCATGGCCATCTTCCTATCCTCTCTTATTTTAAGGGGAATGCCTCTAACATTTCTTCATTAAAAATTGTGCCAGGAAGGATTCCATTAAGGAAATGAAACCACTCCAACTATTTTAGGCATAAAATTAGTTAATATAGAGTGTTGGGTACTGATAAAATATTTAAAATGCTGGGGTAGTGGAGTCTTGACTATTCACGCAAGGAAAAAAAAATATATATGTGTATATATATATATATATATATACACACCCTGACTCAGCTTTCTGAAACATCCAGGAACACAGCTTCCATCTAACTTCTACCTTCCAGATCTCATATGTTTATCTAACTGGAAGGACTTAACTCATTTTCAGAACCCTGTCTGTGAAGGAAGCTGGGAAATGCAAATTTCTGCTTTGAGTTCCTGCAAAGACTTACTAGAAGATACGCTGAGAGCCGGCGCTGTGACTCCTCTCCAACGTGCCTTCTCTTCCGTGGGCACCTACTTGCACTCTCAGCCATCTTTATTTACACTCACCCACTCCCTTAAAAGGGAGGCCATAGTCCACCAATCACTGTACACATCTCTGGGTAATACCCTTTCCTCTTCCAGGTCGGTCATAATCCCACCTTACTGTCCTATACGCTAGGGACTTAATGGCTAACCCCCTTCAGCACTCCTTTTATTCATGCTGTGAAAAAGGGAGAAGGAAATCGTTTCACTTTTACAAATACATGCTTAAGAAAGCAAAGCTGAAAAGAGGGGTAGTTACTAGGGTCTTAGTTTCTACAATTAATCAAGAGATTGTGACTGATGTTTAAAATGGGTTCTCCTTCCACCCATTGCATGGGAGCATCTTAGCTGGGTGAGTTCTTTATTTGTGTGGGGGGTTGTAGTGGAGGACCCAAATCCGTATTTCCACAGGGTCTGAGCCCCTTATGGTCTTGTCTGTATGGACTTGCTGAAGTCTTGCACGAATTTTTCCCACCAGACCTGACATCGGAACGAGGTACTCTAAATCATTACCTCGGATTCTAGCACATTCCTCCTCACTCACATTGCCAGCAGCAGCACTAACTCCCCACGCTTGACAGGATAAACCCCCCGGCTGACATAGAATATGGTGGGGCTATTGGATCAATGGCATGAGGAAAGCAAAATGGCAGTCTCAGTGGAGACATTGTTATATCCTGTGATGAATCACCTGTCCCTTAGGCCCTAGACTTCTGACAGAGCAGAGTCCAAATTCATGGTGATGGATAACAAGGATTTTGCAGATGGGCCTCAGGTGTAAGAGTGAGAGGTACTATTGCTGCTTTTACCACTGGTTCTCTGGTCCAGCGTTCCAGCTGTGGAGAGACAGCGTTCTTTCTTCATTGATCTTGCACTGCATTCAATCCACCCTATAGGACAATAGCCCACACCCAGGAGGTATTTTCTCACAGTTGATGCTGTACCTGAATTGTCAGGAGCCAGCTGCATCTCACAACTGGGCACATAACATGAGTGAATGCCATGGTACGAGTCTGTTGCCTTGTGTACTCTGCCATTTAAAAAAAAGAAAGAAAGAGAGAGAGACAACTTGGTCAGAAATAGTGTTGTGTGGAATACTATGAAAGAGAATTAGGCATTTCATAAGTTTCCTGAGGTAGGTCTGGAAGAGATATGGCAGGCATGGAAGTCGAATCCATACTGAAAGTAAGGCTATGGGCCCCCACCATAATGGAACTGGACACATGGAGTCAACTTGCCACCAGACAGTGCTGTCATACCTGGGGTTTGGCATCTGTCTCTGCTTTGGTAGAGAGGGCCCTTAGCAGCGTTGGCCATTGGCTCAGCTTTGTGGACTAGAAGTCTGTATTACTGAGGACTGTATTCAATTTTATAAAATTATGAGGTCTTTTTTGGTTACCTTTTCTTTCTCTTATTCATTTCTAATAACATCGCATTGGGTTCAGAGAACGTATGGTACCAGTTACTTTATTTGGTGTTTGTTTGCTAATACCTGACTTATGAGTCAGTCACAATTTTTATAAATGGTCTGTAGTACACTTGAGAAGAGTCTGTTTTAAGTCTATGGGTATCTATTTTCTTTCAAACCCGATTATATCCACATGCTGTTTTTAACTTTTCAAAAGTAAATGTACAACGAACATTTGCTTATAAAAACTCCAACACGTTGCTAAAAATAAACTTTTTAGACTTTAACCCGGAACCTGTCCACAGAAGTTGTGTAAGTCCCTGGATCCTCATTAAGACATGCTGCTTAGGGGCCCCGGGGTGTTAGGCACCGGGAGGAGGCTGTCTGTGGACTTCAGAATGCGTAAAACCCAGGAATCTTTGTAACTGCCTACATTACTTTCGTTTCTTTCTTTCCTTACCTCATTCTCCAGAGAGTCTGAGAGTAAAACTCTCCCAAAGAAAGCGCTCCCCTGCTCACTGAAAAGCCTCAGAGAGAATTGGTAGGATTGGGGTTCACGCTATGCCAGGCAGGGGGGAGACCCAACCACAGCAGAGAACAAGCATAAGGTGCTGGCTTTTGAAGGGGGGCAACCTAGCTGTGTTCCCCCGAGCCTGCTGGGACGAAGAAAGGGGAAAGAGGGGGATACCATTTCCAGAATGAGAAGAGCTGGGGGTTCCTCCCTTGCGGGCTCCGTCTTGTCTCTGCTTGGAGCCTCTCTGAGAGAGAGGAATACATTCCAGCTCTGCGGAGACGTCTGCACAATTTAACAACTTGACTAACACCCTTGCTAGGAACCAAGTCACTGAATTTTGCGACACTTTCACCGAGACTGCGTGAAAAATAAGCCATCAGGCTTCTGCTGACCAACCTTCTTGTGGGCAGAAGGCCACTGTCTGATGTAGAGGACCACAGGGCGCACCCCCATCACCTCGGAGGGCCTGGGTCCAGCAGAGGCTGATCTTTCCAAGCTTTCACGGAGCATTTCACAACAACTTTCTCACCCTTGTCTTCGCACCAGGCTTTCCTGACAGCGCTCTGGATTGGATGTTTGCTCAGAAGCCATTTTTTAATTTTAGTCTTGTTTGGCATCTGGAGAGCTGGGAGCCTTCCAAGCCAGCAAGTCACGATTTCGTTTCATTGAAAGTCCTTCCTTGACGTATTCCTGTCCTCTTGCAAATTTTATCCCGAGCATTGGGAGCCACTGGGTAACACTGGCCACCCCTGGAGGGAAACCTCCTCTGCTGGATCACCCAGGACATCAGGTGGACCTCCTGCCTTCCATGGCCCTCAGGTGACAGCATTGGCCTCATATGTCTAAAGTCACTGTCCGCACCTTGCCATTTCCAATCAGAGCCCCATTCCTGGCATACGGGGGAGGACTCAGTCTCCAAAACCTCACAGTACATTTCCAGTACTACCTCTCAGCCAGTGTGTCCATCCTTAATTAAGTACTGCCATTTTTGGCTAATGGCGGTACAGGAAGGGGAAATGGGGAGGGGGGACACTTGTGGCAGGGGGGTTGGGGCAGCAGCCCAGGTAGACGGGTGATAAATGGAGAAGAAAAATAATCAAAAACCCTGATGCTTGGCATAATGTTTCCTAGGGCCAGGACAGAATCTAGCATAAAGACATGATTTTAATCATCGAGATCCTGTTTTCTGTCTCAGCTCTGAATCTGGCATTACTTAATGGTACGACTTTGAGAGCATCAGTTTGCCTATTGGGGTCCCCAGTAGTTCTCTTCTGAGGAATGAGGATCTATAATGTCCCTTTAGTTCTCAAATCCTGAGCATGGGCTGCGTTTGACATCCTTGTACAAAGAATAAGCCCCTTACCCTCCATGTCCGAGGATGATCACCAGGCAGAGTGCCCTGGGTAAGCTGCACCATCTTGTGTCCCCTCCCAGCCTGATGTTTGCATGTCGAAGATGTGCTCTCTGTGTTCCTATTCAAGGACACATGACCTGTTGCAGCGGTCACTGTATTTCCCTGTGTGTTCAGCTCTCCTTCAGTACAGGTGTTCAGACTGAGACCTATCGACTTTGTTCTCTTCTCACCAGGATCTCATCTGCCTCCTCACTGTCCTTTGCTAATTGATAACAGGTTGCTTCGTATTAAGCATGGCTTCGAACACTTAGAAGACCAAAGGGAGGTCTGTCTCCCACCTCGGGTCACATAGCCTGCTGCAGTCTAATATCACTGAATATCTTCTGAAGGAGTACAAAAGGAAAATGGATGTTTAAGGCCGTATGATCAATACTGTTTATCTATGGAGAGTGAGAAACATTGAAATTATTGTAAACCAATGAATACCATCCTGAAAAACCATAACAAAGGGAAGGCCATTCAGCAAATTTCATTACCTCAGAGATGGAAAGAAGAAAATAGAGATTTAAATAAGTTACCTTTAAAGAAAACTATCAAGTATTAAATAAGCATGCAAAGGATTGTCTCTGAACTCCTAAAAGTACTTCTTAATTCTAATTCAATTGGCATTTATGTCAAATTTATTTATATCATTAGCTCTCTCCTGAAGTATCTTATTTATCCAAATACATTTTAAGTCTCTTAAGGACAGAAATTTATTTCAGGTTCTCGATCTATATGTGTTCCTTCAGTGATTATTAGTAATTACAGTTTGTGAAATACCATATGATGGGTAGTGTGCAGATCAAAAATAAACATCCAGGTTAATTTCAAGAAGCTTACAGCCTGTTGAGGGAGGATGTGGTGTTAACAGATAGGGTTAGGAGTCACGTTAGTTCCTCGACTGAATGTGGGCCCTGGATGGATTCCCGGCTTCTTGCTCTGTGGTTTCACCATCTGTACGAAAAGGCTGATGGTACCTGCCTCAGCTGGAAAAATGACACGTGGTGCCCCTAGAACGTGCTTGGCACTCAGCGAATACGGGATTCCGTCTGGCCTCTCCTGAAAACACAAGAATCGCGTGTTCAATAAGGATTTACTGTCAATATTATGAAAATTACAAACATCCACTCTCTGAATCCTCACAATCACCCTCTGAAGAAAGCACAGCCACCAGCCCATTTTATGGATGAGGACATAGAAGCCCAGAGATGTTACCAACAAGCTGCAGGGCTGGGACTCAACCGCCAGCCAGTCAACCTGGCTTAAGATTCTGGGTTCTTCACTACTTGGTTGGTCTACAAAGCCAGGCATTTAAGAGAAGATGGTTTCTACCATCATCTGTCTTCCAATATGTAAGTAAAAACTAAAAATGGATGTTTTTACTTTTCAGTTCTGATGAGACTGAATATGGTTTACCTTTACTTTTCATTGCACTTCTTTCAAAAATCTCTTTCCTTTCCTGTTAACTTAATCATCTATTGTTGATTTGCTGTAATATTTATTCTCCACTTACTAAAAGTAATAAATTTGGGTTGTCATGATTTGCAAATATGTATTTCCATTTAGTCACTCAGCTAATACTTATCAAGAGTTTATTATGGGTGAAGTCATGTGCTAAGCACCTGAGACATAAGGGAGAAAGATCTTTCGCCCTCTGAGGGATTAAAGTCTACTTAAAGCCACAGATATTTAAATAAATACACATGTTAAAGGGGCTATCAGTTTGATCCTTCCAATCTTCTTTTCTTCATTTACTAGCTGTAAGACATTGACCAAACACTTAACATATATTTCCTTCAATTTCCTTAATCATAAAAGCAAAGTAACAATGGTATCTACCTCATGGGATCATGTAGCAAGCTCACCGAGTAATCCATGGAAAGTGCCTAGCAACAAGTAAGTAGTAATAAATTTTACCTACAGATCAGGAGGCAATGTTTACAAGTAAACATAAGACACATACAAACAATGAGGGCCATAAATGAGGTATAAATAGATATAAGAGTAGAGAGTCAAGCAGATTTATTACGATTACTCACAGCAGAGGAAGTTTAAGGAAGGATATTCCAGGAGTGTTTGGGCTTATGGGCTGAGGAAGGTGTTACCCACTGGAAAGTCATGTGAGGAAGGGAAATCTTTGTTGAGCAAAAGGGGCAAGGATAAGAAATAGTAATTTCAGTAATTTACCTGAAACATGGCCTACTTAAAATGAAAGGAGAATGGGGCAAAACCGCAAAATGTATTGTGATAATAGATTGAGAAATAGAAAGATACGTACATTTCATATTTATACTTATTTTCTATTTGACTTTATTCCACAAACCGAAGTATTCACCTCTGAGAAATAGAGAGTTTCCCCTTGGTGATTCTGTTAACGTGAGTTCAAAACTGGCACACTCTTTAATAAGCTTTTATAACACTGTCTATTTTAAGAGGATGAGAGCGACAGAGGTATAGCTTCATAGAAATCAACACCTGAAGTCATTAGGCAGATTATTAAAATGTGTCACTAGCTGTGAGAACAAGAAGACAGACAAACAGCGTCAATGTCAGCACATGGCATAACTCGCACCTGCTCTACTGAGGGCTGGAAGACAAGTACACGACCCCTTCACACCAAGGCCATGAACTCCCAAGGATTTGGTTCATGGCATTATTACTTTGTTGGTAAAAAGAACGCTGTCGTTTGAACCTCTCACAATATTGGGTGTTAGGATTTTGTTTTTAATTCCATTATGCCTCCTTTCAGAACAGGCTCAGAAATATAAATGATCTTTCCAAGGCCACACAGCCAGTAAGGGGTGGAACTGGGACCCTAGTTCTGATGTTTTTTCCACTACACAGTGCTTGAGTGTGCACACATGTGTGCACACACACACACAATGGATTAATCGATACAAAAAAGCAAAGCTTTGGAAGTCGGTAACCTCACAGGCACTAGTAATGCTGTCAATTCTTATTCCAGAAAACAAGGCAGGGATTATACTAATTTCTACTCCTTACATTTCTTCCACACCTCCCCATCTTTAACTGCTTACTCTAAAAACTGGTTTTATTTTAACTCAATTGTCACCCATATTATTGCCTGTGATAGAGTGAGAAACACTTGAGTTTTCTAAATTTCTTCAGAACATAACCCTGAAACATAAGGAACCTGCAATGATGAACTATAAGAGTCACAGGTTATCATGTACCCAACTTGGTCATTAGATTTGAGTGGCTTTGTTGATGTAGAATTGACCTACAATAAAAATGACTAATTTTAAGTGTTTGATTTGATGAAGTTTCCAGATGCATGGAGTCGTTTAGCCACCACCACATGATAGATATTGAACATTTCTATCACCTCAAGAGTGCCTTCATGCCCCTTTCCAGCCTGTCCCGAGAACCCCTGTTCCTCTTCCCGCCAATACAATTCTGCCTTTTCTAGAATAATGTGTAAATGGAATTATAGATTGAGTAGTCTTTTGTGTCTGATCGATCAGTGACATTCAAAGGTTCATTAAAGTTGGGGCCCAGATAAGTGGGAATTCCTGAGGGCTTACATAACAGAACGGAGAGTTGAGTTTACTACCACGAGGAAGCAGTTTACCCAGAGATTATATCTTTTTCGAGTACATTTCCATGTTCTATGTGAGATCTAACCTGGATTCAAAAAGTAATTTTCCAACAGCCCTAGAAACTTGTGAGATGAAGGGAAGCTAATTGTGACCAGAGCTCATTGTTGGTTTTGGCAAAATCTCACTTAAGCCTTAAGAGATCATAATAATATTCGTTCTTCTTGTTTGTGCAAAGGAAGCCAAAAGTGGTTATGTAGGCAAAAATAGAAGTATTCTGCTTTTGTTGGAGAGATCATAGGCAAATTATATTACATAAACACCTGCAAGGCTGTGCCAATTCTCATATTGACATGTTATCAATTATTATTTGAAATTTGTTTCTTTGTTTTACCTGGTATTTGGTTTTATTCGCTGTTTGTGTTTCATTTGTGGTTCTTATTCTTTATTCATAATTGAACCAATATCTATTTTACAACATTCTGCCTTGGGCTGTGATCATGACCATTAAGACGGTCCTTCTGTCGGAGGACAGAGAAACCAGAGGGGGTCGTCTGAAGAAAGAAACGGGGCCGGACCAGATTCAAAGACAGGGTGGGTTTTCTTGGTGCCTAAACCCATTCCTTTTACAGCTACTGTCACACCAAAATCTCTCTATCCACAAACCCCCACCACAAGACCTGAGTTTCTGAGCCCCAGCTTAAGGTACCCTCGCCTCAGACCTGGGGAGAGGAGGCTGAGTTTCAATGTACGAATCCAAACAGCAGACCACTGAGACTCAATGAAGTAAAACCCTTCCATTGTGATTCTGATTTCAAGGCCTCTTTCTGCTCAAGATCTTGACTTTCTCTCCTTATGTTTCTTAAGCTCTTACTCTGTTTATGCACCACACTATCCCCTGGGAAATCAAAGTAACTACAAGACATCATCCCTACCCTAGCGAGCCTCACAGGAAAAGGAAACATAAGTTATTAACTCTAGGGTTACCTTGTAACAACTATAATAGATACACATAGACACATACTACTCACCTTCTCTGTGGGGATCAAAGGGGATCAAAGAGTGATCCAGATGACAGGTGGCCTTTGAACTGGGACTTAGAGATGAGGCAGGCAGAAGGCAAACCTGCATGAAAGCAGAAATAGAAAAGCTAACTGTGTGTTTAGGGAAACTCATGAGTATAAGTCTCTTCACCCTCATGATATTCCTAAAGAATTAAGAAATTCAATGTTCATTATATTCCCAAGCTAAAAAATAAGTGATGGTTCAAAATAATTCAGTGCATGCATGTGGACCAAAAAAGAAAAAAAAGTCGTAACCTATTTAATATTATTATTAATCCCTTAATTCTCCCTAGTCCAACTTTCTTGAAGTGTCTCTGAGCTCCATTTCATGACACTGGAAGCCTACTGAATTAATCAGCACATTTGGGAGGCAGCGGAAATCAAGGCACTTTCTTCCCTCAGTTAGCTCTTGTCCTGCTGAGGGTCCTCGCCTGTGTACCCTTTCCCCAGTATTCTTTTCAGCATCGCTTTCTGGAGCTTTCTCATCCTGCATCCCATGGTTTGCCAGTGACATCATTTCCTCTGCTTTTCTTCTCTAATGAGGTAGAGTCTGTATTCGTGGTTCTGTTCCATCTCCCTAATGTTAACCTCCTGCCGAAGGCAGGGCTCTGATTAAGGACATTCATGATTAGATTAAAATGTTCCTCCTCACTTTCCCCCTAACTATCTTTCTAACACATAATGCTATTAAAATACAGCTGCACACTGCCCTGCTCCCTTATAGCTCAGACCGGAAGCTAAGTCCACATGTGTCCCAGATATTCGTAATTTTAAGGACAATTCTTGTTTAAAATATCCCCAAACTAGGTCTAAGATGAACAGGAAAACCACCATAGCACTTCAAACGATAAATAAGGCAAAATAAGACTCTTATTGACCCCTCATCACCACCATCCCTAAAGATGTACAGAGAATTATGAGCATCTTTACACGACAGCAAATATATGGATGCAATACAAGGCTCTTGGATTTGAGGAAGTTATAACCAGGATCGGAAACCAGACATTAAAATACGAGCCCTTAGTCATGAAGTCTGGCAAGTGTTGATGTTCATAGTAGAGATATGATAGATTGCTTAATAAATTTTAAGAATAAAAATTGTTGCAGTTCTCTGTAAAAATAAAAAAAAATCACTTCCTGTTGACTTGTAACGCACTAAATTGCTACATCCTTCCCTAAAACCTAGATTATCAAATGCACAGCTTGCTTGTGCCTTGAAATTGCTGTCATTTTACTTTGCCAGCTAATTTGTTTTCTTTTCTTCAACCCTGGTCGGGGCAGGAGAGGAGGGAAAACAAACCTTGATTGAGACCATCCTTCAAGTCTGGCATTGTGTTAATAGTAACCCAGATGCCTTTTGAAATTCAAGTTAAAGCAACTTGAAAACCATCCCCATTTCCCTAAGGAATTCTACCTGTCCTCACCCTGGGAGGCGGTGGGGGTGGTAAGGTAGGAGAGGACTTACAGTTTTATAAGCCTTCTCACTGCGATCCTTTGTGATAGCTCGGGAACTGGCCACTCTTTTGGTCCAGTGTAGTCCGTGTGCCCTGGACAGGTGCTCTCCCACAAGATGAGACTCGGTTAGAAAATCTGTTTTTCTCTCCAAATCCTGTATTCTGGGGTCTGTCCTTTGTGCTGGAATGCCAGTGTGATGTTTTGTATTGTGTGAGAATGCTGGAGATTTGTCTCAATATCTAGCAGACCACCTGATCAAAAAATCAACTTGTAGTTGGTTAAGTGGCCAATATTTGTAAGTTGTTACCACAACAAAGCCTAGTAAAATTCAATGAATGCAGGTAAGGTCACCCTCAGCTTTCCAGCCTCATCTGCAACCATTTTACCCAGCTCCTACATCAGTTAGGGTTCTGCATCCCACACCCTAGATCTATCTTGCTCATGTGACCTTGTTCCCCCAAAGCCTTCCAAACTTACATTGCTTCCAGAAACTCTCTTAAGAAGCAGATACAGCATTGCTTGGTCAGTGATATCCTCCTGAACCCTAGTTGAGTGCCATTCCTTATCACCCAAGCAGCTCACCAGTTGAAACAAAAAAGAACTATACAACATTAGAACTATCTGTGAATCTGTCTCCTCCATTAAGTATAAGCTCTACATGTCATTTCATATTTTTGCAATATGTAATTATAATATTTTAAAGGGTAATCTTTGGACTACTATCTCTCTAGACACATCAAAAAGCCCAAAGATTATGACATTTTGTCTTTTGCTTTTAATTTGTGTCCCCAAAGCACCTTGCACAGTTCCAATGGAAAATAGGTGCTCAATATAGATTAGTGGATCTGACTTGAATAATGAGCTATGTTATAAAAGGGCTGAATTATATCAATAATTAAAGTTTTAGTCAAATCCTGTGATAAAGAACAATGCTTAATTCACCTTAGAAAGGGCACAAAGCTCTTGATAATGACAAGATTAAAAGCCTATTAATATTTCAGGAAAAGTGTGATCATTTACATCTGTCTATTATGCCCTCCTATTTTTAATGCTATGTCACTTTAGGACTTAACATATTAACTATATGAAATTTAATTTTCCATTTATTTGACGTTTCTTCTTGGGTACTTATTGAATATCAGTAACAGCAAATATGAAGCTCTGAAAGCTCTAAAATTATATAGTTCTAGGGAGAACAAACAAAGATAAACTACAGAGCATCTACAAATCAAATAAAATGCATCTGTACTTGGGGGAAGAAATCTGAGTTTAGGAAAGACACTTAAAATATACTTAACAGAAAGAGTCAAGTAGTCAAGGAAAAATGCCTCTTAAAAAGAAAAATCTAAAATAATGATAATCCTGTTGAAATGATGGGTGAGATCATAAAAATAACAGCTGTTCGAAGTGGGTTTTAACTAAGTCACTAAGGCAGGTGATATTCGTGAGAGTACGTTATTCCTGTCTTATCTGTTGTTTCACACAACAGGATGCTATCTACTTTCTTTTTTTTTTTAAAGATTTTTATCTATTTCATAGAGAGAAAGAGACAGAGAGCACAAGCGTGGGGTGGGGGGAGAAGGAGAAGCAGACTCCCCGCCGAGCAGGGAGCCTGATGCCACACTTGATCCCAGGACCCTGAGATCATGACCCAAGCTGAAGGCAGACTCAACTGACTGAGCCACCCAGGCGCCCCATCTGCTTTCTTGTAAGTGAATGAAATGTAACTTTATAGAACTCAAAATTCATTTACAGAGAATTCAATATAAGAATATACTTGTATCAAGAGTACAGTGATGGGGCGCCTGGGTAGCTGGGTCAGTTGAAATTCCGACTCTTGGTTTCGGGTCAGGTAATGATTTCAGGGTCATGAGACTGAGCCCGACATTGGGCTCTGTGCTCAGGGTGTAATCTGCTTCTCCCTCTGCCTCTGTTCCTTACCCGCCCCCTCTCAAATAAATAAATAAGTAAATAAAATCTTTAAAAAAAAGAGTACAGTGATAATTAGATTATTAACCAGGCATAGGATTGTCTTCACTATTGATATCTCTCACTCTATAATTTCTATTCATTTTATTTACCTAAAAGCTGCCAGTTGCCAGACCCCACACTCTAATGCACACTTCAAATTAGGTCTCACATAAGTTTGTTGAGGAAAATGCTTATTGCTCAAAGGAAAAATATATTATTTGGCATTTAATTTTATTAAAATCCCTCCTCATTGAGGTATTCTATCAACAAAGGTATTTGTTAAATTGCAAGTGTTTTGGGTAAAGATTTGTTCATACCTTGGTTCTCAGAAATAATGTTACATTTTACTCTATGCTTTCAGTAGAACCTGGAATCTGTATAATACAGAGCGTTCTTGGACAGTAGCCTGTATAAGTTCATTATGTAATTAGAAATTGCATAATTGCAAAATGCATTTGTAATTTCTAGCTTGAGAGAGCAAATATTCTCAGAAATCAATGATTCCTCAGCACGGTGCACCCAGGTTTGACCCTTGCACATACTACGGCGGGGTTACTTTGGACTATTACCACCATCAAGGAAAAGGAGCAGCTAGTACCCAGCATACTGGCTAAATTGCTAATTCAGTGAAAGACACTATCATTATCTCTGGAGATTTCTCTGTGTGTGGCCCAGAGCTAGGTGCTCTGCAGCCATCTTCCCAGCAAATTCCTTTATATGACTTCATTAATAGCTCCGCATTCAGGTCCCCATGGGGTCAAAGAGAATCAGTGTTAAAAGAGCCAAGTTAGCCTGGCTAAGACAGAACCCCCTGTAGAAGATACAGAAATATATATGGGACTAGGCATATATGTGAAAAAACATTAAACTCATTGAAACTTTAATATATAAATAAGCAATTCATGTAAAAACAGTGAGCTGAAGAAAATTAAAATATAGGAGTAGTACCTAAACTATATATTATTTTAGATGCCTTCTTGCTGATTTAATATCACCATAACATTACAGTAAAGCTAGTGCCCCCCAAGTAACTCCCCAATGGTGCCTTGCTGACCAGTTTTCACATGAGAGGACTCCATCTTTTTCAGACAGTCCATCACTGAAGTGCGATGCTATCGGAATGGAACTCCCCTTGGATCCCTAGCAACTGATGACGTTTCTCTGTTCAGGTAGAATGGCTTTGATGGCATGGAGCATGGACGCGGTCACAGGTGGGAATCAGAAGACCCACACGGAGTTTGTGCTCCAACGCTATGCCGATTTTGGAGTATAGATGCACATGCTCTGTGCCTTTCCTTCCTCATCTGTTAAATGGACCTAATAATAAGGATGTGTAGGGTTGTAGAAAAGATGAGGTGACATTGCACATGTAAATACACATTATACATGGAGATGCAACCTCTGTGCCCTTCCACGGGTGGGTGCTCTGCCCATCCGCCTCCACCACCCCGGCGGGCCCAGCCACACTGTGCCCTGCCACCCACCCGCTGGAACTCCTTTTCTGCTGCACCTGGAATGAAGCTTCTGACCCCAACAAAGTCAATACTTCCAGACATGATCCTGAAACAGGAAAAAATGGGTAAGTAGAGAGAAAGAGTGGAAATGAAAGTTCAACAAAGAGAGGAGAAGAAACAAGGTATTTAAGTAAAGGAATCAGGAATGGCTTGGGGAGCAGAAATCATCGAGGGTCCTATACATATGTATTATAGGATGATATGTGTGTATTCATACTGAGGGTATACATACAATGCATAAATCCCATATGTATACACAAATCTCCCATTAAAATGAGAGGTGCATGCTTTTTTTTTAAATAAATGAACGATTTATAAATTTCCTTTATTTCAATAATTTATCAGTCTATTCAAAGATATTGATAAACAATTAGATTGGAGGTTTGCAAGCTTCTTTGAGATGAAGTCAGAAAGAACTAAATGGTATTCAAATTGTCATCCTGACAATTTTTGTAGAGCAAAATGTATTATGAGGAAAGTATAGTAGTTATTAAAAGACAATTCCAAACTACCATTTTTCAGTAGAACTGATTGATACCCAAGAAAGGATTATGGTTATTTTGGTTTTTAGTAAAATAATCTTTCCTCACATATATTTTCCCAACTGTTCTTTTATTCAGAAGACATTAATGTAATTTTATCTGAGAAAGTTCCCCTCAGCACCCAGAGTTAGTTAAGAAATGAAAAGTGACTATCACAGATCTTGAATACCACAGGGAAGCTGCTGGTCAGAATTGTATTTGAGTTTTTCTGAAGATACGGGAACAAAAAAATACAAATAACAAAATTCGGTTAGTAAAATAATGTCTGACCTATTTGGCCAAAACCTCAGTGAAATTCGACTGGGCTTAACTGAGTGAGTGCAGTAAAATCATCGAGGAGACCTGGAGAAGCCAGGGGGGAGGAGGAGTGAGGAGGGAGAGGACCGACCCAGCAGCAGCACGCGGCGCAGAGCCAGGGGCCGAGGTGGCCAGGGAGGCGCCAGCCTCCCCGCAGGGCCTGAGCCAAGTGTCCACACGGTCCTCTGGTTTTGCAAGTTTCTAATCTTGATTTTTTTTTTCCTTTGGAAGACAGTTGTCTTGGTCAGCTTAGGCTACTATAACAAAATACCATGGATTAGTGGCTTAAGAAAGAGGCTTTTATTTCTTGACGCTCTGGAGGCTAGGGAGTCCCAGATCAAGGGGCAGGCAGATCTGGCTCCTGGTGAGGGCCCTCTCGCCTTTGCAACAGTGGCCTTCCCACTGTGCTCTCACAGGAAGCAGATTGGTGTCTCCTCCTCTTTTTGGATGGGCATTAATTCCATCATGAGAGTCTCACCTTCCTATACTAATCTAATCCCAATTACCTCCCAGAGGCTCCACCTTCAAACACCATCACACTGGGGATTATGACCATGGCATACATTCTTTTATTTTTTTAAAGATTTTATTTATTTATTAGAGAGCGAGCAAGAGAGAAACAGCACGAGAGGGGAGAATGTCAGAGGGAGAAGCGGGCCCGCCGCTGAGCCAGGACCCCGATGCGGGACTCGATCCCAGGACCCTGGGATCATGACCTGAGCCGAAGGCAGTCGCTTAACGACTGAGCCACCCGGGCGCCCAACCATGGCATGAATTCTGAATGATACAACATTCAGTCTATAGAAAGGGTCTCCAAATTTTGTGAGCTTCACGCCCCACAAACCTGCCTCCTCCCCAACAATCACTATGATAGAGCTATGGCTTTGTTGAAAAAGTCAGGAAAAAATGTGTGTGGGAAGATCGTTATCCAGGTATTTTAAAATACATTAGCTCATTCTGATACTCAGCTGTTCCTGCTTTGACCCATCAAGCAAATCTCTGTTTTACCCTCTTCTGCGGGTATGTTTTGCAGGGAAAGAGAAGGGCGGATGGTATCTAAGTGGGTAAGAAACAATTCTTCCAGTGCAGCATTTGATCTTCCATTTTGAGGTTATTTGTTCTCCAATCCCAAGCGTCTGGAGGATTAACTGTGTGAGTCGGGTTGCTTCTTGGCTTTGCCCATTTTTAGTTTAGGATTAATGTTTCCTGTTCATGCAACCTTAGTTACTGTTGTACATCTGCTTTCCAGCTTCCAAGATTTTGCCAAAATTTTACCCTCTCTGTCTTCTTTCTCTTTTTCTCTCTTGCAGATTTATGGTTTTGAAAATTCCCAACAAAAATACCAGCTGGATTTCTGGGGGAGCTAAGCATTCGGATTCCAAAGTATACAGGGAAGAGAACTTACAAGAAATCTACAAGAATTCTGAAAAGCAAACAGTAACGGAGAACAAGATATTAAAACATTATAATGTAGCAATAATCAAGAGATTGGCATAGTTCAAGAAGCTCAGGAAAACAGAAACAAATACCAGAGGGCATAAAGAAAGATACTGAAAAACTTGAACATGAAACGTTTGTAAACTATGAAAAGGCAAACCCTCCATAACCCAACTTGAAAGGGAAGTACACATTAAGGAAACATTTATTTTTAAGACATAGGCCAGACCAAGGGATAATACCTAAAATGTATAAAGAACTACTTTAAATTTGTAGGGGAAAAACTAACATCCCATTTTTTAAAATAAAAATGCAAAAATACAAGTGATAATGCAGAGGAGACAAATTGCTTATATACATAGGAAACATGAACATCACATGTTATTATAAAATAGAATTACACAGATACAAACTTGAAAAGGTAAGATACTATCTTTACCCTCATGTTGGTAAAGTTTGAAGTGCTTGACCTGCAATGTTGAAGAGAGTGTAAGACACAACCCCACCATCCCCTCTTGCTGGAACAGTGCAAACAGAGCAACTTAGCTCTTCAATATTTGTACCTTTTTTGTCCTTCGACCCAGCTACCCACCTGTAGGATTTATCTTAATTATTAACTTGTACACAAATGGAAATATATTCAAAGCATGAACAATAAATAAGCTAAGGGTCCTTGAAGAGAATGCCAGTTACTTAATCTATAGTATATCCATAAATAACACACACTCTGTGACTATTATAAAGAATGAAGTTGATTTTAACTTGCTAATATGGAAATAATTTCCAGGTGTTGTTAATTATAAAGATTGTGGTTTAGAACAGTATGCAGTGCAAAGTCTCCTTTGCAGATTTTTACATCTATGTATGAATCAATGCATTGAATGTCTCCAGAAGGAAATATAATAAATTATTATCTCTGTGGAATGAAAGGGGTTTTTGTTTTATATGCTCTTAATGGAAGAAATCACCATGTAAATATCTTGCATTTATACTTAAAATAAAAGCAAGTTAAGTAAGAATTAACTAACAGTTAAAATAAACAAAATTTGAGTTATGGCAAGAGAATGGTCAATAAATAAACAGAATGAAACAGATACCTAAGAAGATATACCTTAAGGGAGACAGCACAATGCACAGGGAAGAACTTTTCAATAAAGGTTAATAAGAACTTAGAATAATTTGGCCAAAAAAAAAAAAAAAAAAGGTCTTGGATCCTCACTTCACATTATGACCAAAACAAATTCCAGACAAATTCTAGGGTCAATTAAACAAAACACTAAGCTATTAATTAAACCATAGATAAACTGAAGGAAATATAACAATCTTTAATGAACTGACTGGGGGAGGACCCAATGAACTTCAATGTAATTAAAAAGGAAATCTCAAAGAAAATTGATCCATTTGGTGAAATGGGCTGAATTTAAGTTCAACCACAAAGATAGTTGACGAGATTTGCGGGTAATGTCCATCTTCTGCTTCTTACCATCGTTACCCAGCCTTTGGGGACCACTGTTGTTGGGGCAGGACAGCACTAACCCAGCTGCAGGGTCAGGGGGAGAGGGGCCGACTGATTCAAACGAGTCAAGAAGCCTACTTATTCCCTGGTCACAGGGGCTGGTTCAGGGAAAATCCAGTAGCCAACAGAAAACCCTAAGATACGAGGGGATATCCACGAGGGTCTTCTGGGAAAGGGAAGTTTTCTCTTCTTTCCGCAGAAGACACTGAGAGAGACGCTCTCTCTTCTTATGAACTGTGTGATGTGAGAATGGAGGGCTGAGGTGTTGAAGCCATTTTGCTGCTGCAGGTGGAGTGATTGGGAGGGAGCATGGTGGGAGGTTGTGCAGCCTGCAGGGGGAGCGTGAGACCAACAGTGAGAGAGGCAGGGGGCACAATCAGGACGAAACGTGGTTCTGGGCATGTAGCTTGAGTTACTACACAAAGGCTCTCCCAAGGCCAGATTTTTAGTGGCAAACCCAGCTAATTAACTGTGTGTTTAGAACAACGTGCACTGGGTTTTCCATAACTTGCAATACAGAATATTATGATACATATTTAAATGGATATTTTCTTTTCTTTTTTTTTTAAGTGGATATTTTCTCAAGATAATGTTTTGGATTTCAGGGAGGGTTTTTGAGTCATCCACAGACAGCGCCTGAAAATCCACAATCATCCCATCGGAAGTAATTCTTCACTTTATAAATAATTCACAATGGGGCTCCTCTGAATATAATCTCCCCTAGTGCCCTTAAGATGGAAACTGATCTATAAACGATTTCTATCCTAACGTGAAGTAATACCCTTCATCTCTTAGGATTTCACAATTTGTGAAGCTGTGTTATGTGCATTATCTCATCCAATCTAGGAAACCAAAGGAAGCTGACGATGGCCAAGATCCTAGGAGTATTTTCTAGGAAGAGTTGACATCCATCTCAGTCCACCAGACAGGGATAGTGATTCACTTTGCAGTTCTCCAGAATCATGCCAGTGCCATAAATCCCGAATTACCACCATTCACACATGACCTCATATCTCCCAAAGCCAGCCCACAACTGTTCAGCTGGATGGTCTGGTCACTGGTTCAGTAACCCCACTGCCAAGTCGGAAGCTCGCAAGCTCGTTGGGACACAGATGGGTGTGAAATTACTCACATTCACTAAATACATGCCATTCGGAAAAGTTACTTAAACACTTGGAGCCTTGAATTTATCATGTGAAAGTGGAAACAATAAACACCCACATCACAGTTTTGAGCACTAAGCAAGAGCATCCCTTTCACATTTTTATTCTTCCTGTGACCTGTCTTACCCTCTTTAATGCTTCTTTTGTACACATATGCAAATTGTCATACTTTCTTAATTTGGAAGTTTGATCATTTCATTCCCATGCTTAAAATAGTTCAGTGATTACAGAACGGAGCCTGAAACCCACCTGAGGACTTTCACCACTGTTCACGATCTGTCCCCCGGTCACCTCCTCACCTCCAGGCACTTGGCACGCCTTCCGGCCACGTGCCCAAGATGCAGAGGCAGCTCGGAACAGCCCGAATGTTCCCTCAGCAAGAGGAAACTTGAGTCAGGCTTCTTCCTACTCTTTGCTTAGAGAGCTTACTTTGGAAACCTTGCAAATTCGTTTTCTTCCTCTTTGTAATGTCTGCTAATCTTTTTAAAGGGCTCTTGCAAGTTTTAGAATCCAGGACTGTCTTTCTCAAGGACGCAGAGTCATGCCTTTGAGGTGTATACATCCCAAGAGGTAACACCCTCATCTCCCAGGTTCTGTTGGAGGGTAAGAGCCTAAATTTGGTGCGTGCTTTGCTCCCTGTTGCAAAACTATCTCTTGTCACAAGGACATGGGTTTACTTTTACTTTGGGTGCTGCCTTTTAGCAACCGCAGGTGGCCACGTTCTCCCCTCATCTATCGTTAAGGACCCCCTGCCCTTTGTTGTCATGGAATGAAGCTCAGACTGGGCCCGGCCTCTCTCCCCTATTGCAATGACCTTGAATAAAGTCTCCTTGCCTGTCTACCTTTTTCTGGTGGGGTTTTTGCTTTGACAAGCCCCAAAGGCACCATGGTGTGGTGTGTTATTCATGCCTGCCTGAGCTCACATCCCATCAACCTTGAAAAACTGTCTCTCTTTACCCACAGCTCTTTACACATCTTATGTCAAAGGATTTACCACGTGGTAAATTGCACTTGTTTCAACCCACTGGCCACTTTAAAGAAACTTCAAAAGAAACTTTTGAAGACAGAAACTGTTTCTTTCAAATTTTTGTTCTTGTTGGTTAACCCAGTATGAGGTGCTCAGAGCAGCCTCCATAAATATTTGCTATCTATCAAGCAGAATACGCAACCTGCATCTCACCAAACAGACTTCTAGCCTCTTATTTTATTGGACCTTAAAACTAAGTTCGAGCCAGAAAGGAAGTTGGAGGTCAGAAGGAAAATCTCATAAGTAAATCAGGAACAAAATACTAGTATCACTGCTCAGCAAAGATAATGCAGATACTGAGACCACAGTCTCTCTCCTTCCAGGAAATAAACACTATGAGGGAGGAATGGTGGCAAAACCAAAGACAGCGACTTCAACACCTTCCAAAGTATAGTTTCCTCCAAATAAAATGGAAGCATCTCATGGATATTTCCATATAGCTTAAGACAGCTGTGCTTTTCCTAAGTATATTTTCAACATTACTAAAGCAGATGTTGAAAAATAATAATTGTGAAAATACTATGAAGAGGAAAAAAAGAAAAGGAAGAGAGAATGAAAAGGATACTAAACATTTTGGACCCTTATAATTTTCGGGGAACTGTTCTAAGCGATGCGCCCTGGCCGTGCAGCGGGCACATGGACACTGAGGTCATAGGCACCGAGACGCTGGCTAACTGTCCAGATTCACTCAGCTAGCGAGCAGCACCACCCGGATTCAAGCCCGGGCGCATCATCACCCGAGACTGGGATAATGCTCAATGCATTATAATGAAGCAACACGTTCACTTATAGATAAATTCAGATGTTGCAATCCAAATGGTACTGTTGGTGTGAGACACACTCGGATATGCACTTACATGTTGTAATGAGCTCTATAGAAAATAATCACCACTGATGAATTACTGAACTCTGCATCTGAAACTAATGATGTACTATATGTTGGCTAGTTGAATTTATTTTTTTAAAGATTTTATTTATTTATTTGAGAGAGAGACAGAGACAGAGCACGAGCAGGGGGGAGGAGGCCGAGGGAGAGGGAGAAGCAGACCCCTCCTCCGCCCGCCCAAGAGCAGGAAGCCCGCCGTGGGACTTGATCCCACAACCCTTGGATCATGACCTGAGTTGAAGGCAGACAGTTAACTGACTGAACCACCCAGTTGCCCCAGCTAATTGAATTTAAGTTAAGAAAGAAAGAAAGAGAGAAAGAAAGAAAGAGAGAAAGAAAGAAAGAAAGAAGAAAGAAAGAAAGAAAGAAAGAAAGAAAGAAAGAAAGAAAGAAAGAAAGAAAATAATCACTAACTTTGCCAACAAACAACCCAAGATCTTGGGGAGAGGTTTGTATAAAAACTCCTTCCCATCTCAGATTGCCCACCATACCTCGTCTAAAGAGCATAGATGCTCAGAGAGAAACCAAAGCAGAGTATGCATAAATTAAACTAAAGTTATCAGCACTTTAGTTTCATGTGCCCTAAAAATCTCTCAAAATGAATAAATATGGATGAATATTATTTTCCTATACAAACCACCTGCAATTTTTTAACAAAGGTCTTTTCAGATCAGCCAAAACAATTTTTCCCTCCAATTGAATATAAATACATAGAATATTATGAGTAAAGAAACTCTTATTTTCCCAAGAAAAAAGGGCAATTCTACTTGTAGAGACTTCATTCCAGTTCGAGAACGATGAAATCCTCATGGGAAACAATTGCATTCCTGTAGGGTGCTCTGGAATCTTAAATTGCTTGGCACCTTGATATTAAATCACTCAGAGGTCCCATTGGTCACTGTTTGTTAATGCACACTGAGCCAGCAAGGGAATGGGCATTTGAAAAGTATTTTCTGAGAATGATCAAAGATGTTCCTTTGGAGTTTTAATAAGAAGGGCTAGGAAAGCTCAACAAGAAAATAGTTAAATTAACTTCAATTTTATGATTTTTTCCAGAGGTAGATATCAAAGTAGCCTAGATGAAAAGTAAATTAATTTTATACTATTTTAGAGACTTCATATGGATTATTACTCATGACCTTTAGGAGGCACATTGGTTTTATCTATTTTGGAATGAGGGTAGCTTCAAGTTAAACTGAACCACATCCAAAAAGTAAAAAATTAACAAACTGAACTACATCCAACCACTGAAACCCGTTGACTTGAGGCACCACGTACTAGTGAGTCCAAGCTCACATCACCATGTTACCTGGTAATTACTCTTTCTGAGTGGAGAACAGTCAATTTACTTTTCAGTAAATTATCCCCTAGATAATACACTTCTGGATAAATACACTGAGTTTTTTCCACGGCTGTGTGTTACACTGCATTTCCAAGTAATGCTGACTTTGACAAATGCTGACTTTGTGGATCCTACTGTCTTACACAGCATTTGCTAGACTGAATGGTTAGTGTTTTGTCCTTAGGTTTTCTGATTTTTCTCTGGGATTCAACACTATCTACTCTCCTCCTTAAAAGTTCTGTCTTCCAAGTCCAAATGGATAGATATTTAAATGCCTACTTAACAAATCCAAGTGTGTGTTCCCCAGTCAGCCTAACCGCCCGTGTGACCGAATTTTACTTCTCTTTCTAGATCAAGTGTGCAGCACTTCCATCACTGCCTGTCCCTCATTTCTTTTCTCTCCTGTGTCTAGTCTTCTCCAAGTCTGGAGGGTTTTGCTTTTCCATCTCATAGCTGCTCTGTCCCCTCGGTCCTCATTGTCTGGACGCTGCCTTGGTTTAGGCTCTCGTTACAGGTTTCACAAAGGCCTCCTTCACGCTATTCCTTATCATCCATCCACACTCCAACACATTCACTACCTGAATAAACCTAACCGTGTTGCTCCCATCACGCTGCTGTTCTCTGCAAAGTCTCCCGTAGCTTCCCATAACCGACATAATAAAATCTGAGTTCCTTAGTAAGACTTTACAAGATAGAATATTGCCCAGTTTTTCATCTCTATTTACTTTCTTCTCCATCTGCAATTTATGCAGCAGTAATCCTCAGCTACTTATAATTTTGCAAATTCACTGTTAGGGACTGAATATTTGTGTACCCCTAAAATCTATATGTTAAAGCCTTCATCCCTAACTTAATAGTATTTGGAGCTGGGGTCTTTGGAAGGTAATTGGGTTTAGAAGAGGCCATGAGGGTGAAGTCCTCATGATGGGATGAGTGCCATTATAAGAGGACAAACGGCTCCAGAGCTTCCTCCGTTTCCTTGCACACACGCCGAGGAAAGGCCATGTGAGTACATGAACACAAAGTGTGTAAGCCAGGAAGAAGGTCCTCACCTCCAGTGGTGTCAGGATTTTGGGTGTTAGCCAGTCTAATAGGTGTGCAGTGAGATCTCACTGTTCTACAACAGGTATGATTTTTGCTGTGGATTTTTGGCTGATGTTCTTTGTCAAGTTGAGGAAGTTCCCTTTACTTCTAATCTGCTGAGAGTTTTTATCATGAATCAGTTTGGGAATTTTTCACATGCTTTGTTTTCTGCTTCAATTGATAGGATCAGAGGCTTTTTCTTCCTTAGCCCATTGATACGGTGGATTATACTAATCAACTAAACTGTATCTTTTCACTGATAACATTATTGCATAGCTACAAAATCCAGGACTCTGGTATGAAACGACTAGAATTGATAACTTGAGAAGGTGGCTGTATATATTACAGCAATGAAAATCAATCACCTTTGTATATTTCATTAATAAGCACCCAGAAATGGACACAGCAGGAAAAAATATCATTGACAATATTGACACAATTATGAAAGATCTTAGAAATATATTTAACGAGAAAGGTATAAGACATATAATAAATATTTTAAACTATTTTTGAAAAACAAAGAATGTAACTTGTTTTAGCTCTTCTAGATCTCTTTCTTCTTCATAAGAATTTGAGGATCAACCTGTCAATTTCTGCAAAAAAAAGGGGGGGTTTTCTGGGGGGATTTTCATAGGAATTAGATTGAATCTGTATGTCGATTTAGGGCATATTGCCATCTTCATAATATTAAGTCTTCAATTCGTAATTGATTGGGATTTAAATGTACTGTGTCACTATTTGTTTTGTATTTCTCCCTCCTGTTCTATGTTCTTCTGTCTTTTATGGGGGGGGGGTTAGGAATAATTAGATGTTTTTACCATATTTCCCTTCCTTCATTTCATCAGTTCTACCTTCTATTGCCCTTTCTTAGTGATCATTCTCGAAATTATAACCTACATCCTTGACTTATGATAGTTGAGTAAAAAGGACTACTTTTAGCAATTCCTAGACCTTAGAACATTTTCACTCCAAATATTCCCTTTTTCTCACCATTTATGTAATTGTCACCTGCATTTTAATTTTATGCATATTTTAAATTCCATGGATGTTTACTACTATTATTTTGTACAATCAATATTCTTTAGATTTACTCACATATTTATTCAATCTGTTTTCACTTTTTCCTTAACGCATAGTCTTCTGTATGGAATAATTTCCTTATATGTGTGATCATTGTCCTTGTACCTAATGAACTCACCTCCCCATTTCTTTTTGTATAGTTCTATAGGCAACAGATTACTCCAGTGCTAGTTTTTCTGGAAATACCTTTGTTCTGCCTTCATTTTTTGAAAGACAATTTCAGTGATTAAGGAATTCTTAATAGCAATTGTTTTCTTTCTGCCCTTCAAAGATATTACCCAATTATCTTCTAAATCCTATTTTTTCTGTTGAGAGATCAACTGGAATTTTTATTGTCTGTATGAAGGGAATGCATCTTCTTGCTCTGCTACCTTTGAGAGTTTTCTCTTTGACTTTTTACTTTGCTTCAACAGTTTTGCAATGATGTGCCTGGGCGTGGTGCTCTTTGATTTCATCCTGCTTCGATCTGTGGTACATTCTCTTTTTAAGGTTTATCTTACATTATCTCTCCAAATTGTTTCTACTTTATCCATTCAAATATTGCCACGAGACCCCTTTCCTTACTTATGTCTCTCATGTACTTTTCTGTATGTTATATCATTTCTCTCTGGATATTTCAATGGACAAATCTTCCCTGCACCTGAATATAATCTGCAATTAAAACTGTGTATTTCACCTCCTGTATTTTTTCAGTTGAAGACCCTTGAAGTCTTTTTACTACACTCAGATTCTTGGGAGAAATCCTCCAGACTGACATCCATTTCCTTGAACCTAACAATCACAGTTATTGTAAGGACTGTGTCTAGCAATTCCAGCGTCCGGATCACCTGTTTCTATTGTTCTGCTTCTACTGTTTGTTTTTTCTTTTCTCTGCTTTTTGACATACCTGGTAATTATTGACTTAATGTTGGATATTAACATAACAAATTGCAAAGTGTATCTGTGTGAGCACTTAGCTTTTGACAGCAGTTGTAATGGAGACAGAACCTCCTAACCTGACGTGGAACTGATTTCGGCAGCATACGCACCTCTGTCTCCCACCTGGAGATGAGGTTGTTTTCTCTCTAGTCTGTGGCCACAAGAGTAAAGTTCCTGACACTGAGTTGAGTTTGGGGTTTCAGACTCTAAAAGACATGGTCAATTTCGGGTTTATACTTTTCTTAGAAAGCAGTCCTTCCAGCATTCCAACTAAGAGTCTGGGCTGTCTAAGAGAGTGCCTCCTCCCTGGCAGGCCCAAAACTCAAGTTCATTCATCCAGGCTGGTGAAACTTACAAAACCCCTGCTTACACCTCAACCTGAGGAATTGGTCGTCCAAATCCTAGCTGGTTTGGTAGGCTGACTTTCAGTCCTAGAGTCCTGGTGCTGTGAGAGATCCAAAAGCTCTGCATGGTCACCACGGTCTGCTCAGATTTCTCCTTGGTTTCTCAGCCCCTTGTCTAGCTTATTTTAAATATCAGCAAATGCCTCATGGGGACTGCAGCATGGAAGGTCAGGCTCGGCTCAGTGATTTTCTCTTCTCCCAGTGATCTTGGAATCCTCAAATTTTGGCAGCTTTGGCTGCTTTCTGATGTCTCTGAACAGATTTTCTGGGAGGGTGAGGAGATGGGTGACAAGGGTTATTTTACATGTTACTTTTCTAATTTTGGAGGATACAGAAGGAGTGCTTTGCTAGAATCAGGTCCATTGTAGCTGGAAACACAAGTATCTACTGGAATATTTAAAGCAAATCCAACTTACTATATCATTTTGTCTGTAAATATTTCAACATGTACTACCAGCAGATAGGATGTTGCTTTAACACAAGTCTATTATCATAAAATAACAACAATTACTTAACATAATCTAATATCAAGTCAATGTCACATCATGTCTTCTCAAACGTCTAAAAAAAAAAAAAGCTTCCTGAATTTGGATGCAAATGAGGCCCAAATGTTGTATTGTATTGATGTTTCTTTTAATCTATAACAATCTCCTCTCTATTTTGTCATTTTCATTTATAATTTAAGAAGTATTTTATTCCATGTAAAATTTCCCGTATCTTCAATTTTGCTGATTGCATTCTTGTCATTTAACTTGTTCCTCTAATCCCATGTACACTATAAAAGGGGTTATACAGAGAGGTTTGGTTGTATTTAGGTCCTTGACAAAATTGCTTCAGAGTACACAGGTAAGTTTTTATTATTCTACTCTTTGGTTAAAAACGATGTTATTTATTTGAGAGAGAGAAAGAGAGTGCACGCGCGAGAGAGCATGAGTTGGGGGGTCGAGGGGTGGGGAGCAGAGGGCGAGGGAGAAGCAGACCCCCCACTGAGCAGGGAACCTGAAGACACGGGGCTCAATCCCAGGACCCTGAGATCATGACCTGAGCCAAAGGCAGACACTTAACCAACTGAGCCACCAGGCACTCCTTTTATTATCCTACTTTTTTTAAAAGATTTTATTTATTCATTTGAGAGAGAGAGAGAGCATGAGGGGAGGAGGAGCAGAGGGAGAAGCAGACTCCCCGCCGAGCAGGGAGCCCGACACGGGGCTCGATCCTAGGACCCTGGGATCATGACCTGAGCCGAAGGCAGTCTCTTAACCAACTGAGCCCCCCAGGCGCCCAGCCCTACTCTTGATTTTGTTTTATATATACCAGTAGACCCAGGTGTTGTCAGCACAAAATATTTTTAAGTGCAAAAAGGCTGTCAAGAACGTTGCACTACATCGTCAGTTCTGTAACTCACACGTAATCATGGGCTCTCTTAGGCAATATCATTGGTGACCTCTGTTCTCTTCATTTTGCTTAGTGTACTTTTCTTTCACTCATAATTGCATTTTTATTCAGTTTTAAAGGACATATAAATTTGGGCACCTGGGTGGCTCAGATGGTTAAGGGTCTGCCTTTGGCTCAGGTCATGATCCCAGGGTCCAGGATGGAGCCCTGCATCAGGCTCCCTGCTTCTTGGGAGCCTGCTTCTCCCTCTGCCTCTCTCTCTCTCTCTCTGTCTCTCATGAATAAATAAAATCTTAAAAAAAAAAGGACATATAAATTCATCTCAGAATATTCAAGTGCTATTAGAAAAACAGTACCTGCCCTCAAAGACCTGTCATGAGTAGGGGGGAAAGAGAGAGAGAGAGAGAGAGAGAGAGACATTATTGCAGAAGCTGGAGTGAAAGAAATATCCACAAGAAGTGTAAACCTGACATAAAGCTTTTAACGCAGTGGCTCCCAAAGGGATGGTCCCACCGTTGGTGAGAGTTATGTGCTGAATGTTTGTATCCCCCAGACTGGTGTGTGCAGCTCTGGGCTCCCATGTGCTGGTGGGACTAGTTAGCAGCAGGACTTTCCTGAGGCTGCTCAGCATCCCCCAGCCTTCCTCCAAGAGGTGTAACCCCACCCCGACCTCCTGCTCCAACCCGGGACAGAGGCTGTGATGCATACGGACGGATCTCGCACTCCTGCGGTGCTTTAATTTTTCTTGCAATCTGTGAGTGAAAGAATGTAGCTCCTGCTTTTGACAGGGGCCTGCAGAGCATCCCTGAGCATATTCTTTACTCTGTAAACTGTGACTTATACCACCTGGCTGTTCTCTTCACGGCCATATTTTGTAGTGGTTTATTCTCTCCTCCAAATTCAAGAAAGTCTTTCTGCCTGATTTCGGCTTGGCCAGCTCCCTCGTTGGCCCCTGGCTCTAAGAAACTTGGGGAAGCAGTGTCCGTGTTCAGCCAAAGTAAACCAGGTGCCACGTGAGCTGGACTTGGCATCCCCTCTCTACAACCAGCCACCGAGTGCCTACTGGGCACAAAGTGCTGTAGATAAGGTTGGGAGGGACTCAAAGTTAAATAAAACACGGCTTCACCTCTCACAGAATTTACAGTGTGGCTGGGGACGTCACCGTTCCACCAGAGAGCCGACAACGCCAAGAGAAGGCTTTTGTCGCATTGCTTTTAAAACACGGGCTGCTCCTTATGCCAGCCCCTCTGACCTCCTCCTGGTCCCCATTTCTCCTCCCCATCATTCTGCCTCTCCTTGGTCAGTACCGACATCCATCCAAGAACCATCATTGAAAGGGGCCCTAGGAGGAAGGGACCCCTCCAGGTTCTAGAAAACAAGATAAACAAATACATATAAGGACAAAAGCCAGGGATGTATTCCGAGACAAGCCAGGATTCCAGGGTGAGGGTAAGGTTTTAGGGAGAGAAGCCATGAGTGGATATGTCAGTAAATGATTAAATCAAAGGTCGTTGGTAAAGCGGCTTACGCTTCCCATTGTTCACACAAGGAAGAAACTATGGGTAGAAATATTCCCTAAGCTCTGCCCGAGTCCCCTCCTGTGGGGTTATGTAATCTTGTTACAGCACAGCTCAAACTAGGATACAGAAATCATCTTGGATTTAGACAGCGTTGGTGAAGCACAAGGACATGGTAAAGATCGATTCCCTCAATAACGCTCCAGATCAGTCCCCACGGCCCCACCTGGCCCCGGGAGGTTCTGTGCGCCCACACCAATTGCCCTTGTTTCCCCTGCCCTTCCTTTGCTCTCCATCAGGCTGCACACCCCTTCACTCCAGGACTCCGTGAACTCCCCCTTCCTCTCCTGCTTGAATGACTTCTAGTTTTCTCCCTTCATTTCTTTATTTCTTACTGGATAACTCCTTAACGACGTAATGTTTTCGCCATCAATTGATGATTATCTTTAATATTCAAGTTTCTTTTCAGAAGATTCGTTGTATTTTTCCTAACATGTTTAATTTTAATCCATTACCTATCCCACCCTTAAACAACATAATATTGCGGTTAAGAAACTGGAGGCAGACAGCCTGGTTTAAAATCCTACCTCCTCCACTCAGTAGCTTGGGCAAAGCCCCCACCTCCGTTTCTTGGTCTGTGAAATGGGCATGATAATAACACCAACAGAAGGTTGTTATGAGTATTCGGTAATTGGTACATAGTGAGTACTTAGAACAGTGAGAATGACTTATCCCTCAGTACGTTTTAACTACTTTTATTATTATTGGCCTTAATATGATATGTAATCTCCGTACTGAGAAGCTACTTCATCATCAGCATATAGACACATGCTACTTTCACGTGTGGGGCTGGTTGGGAGGCCCGGGAGGAGGACTCAGTCACAGTAAAGAGAGAACAGTCTGTTAGTACCTAGATTTTTTTTAGAGGCTCTTCTGCGCTTTTGTGATATTCTATGCTGCCACCTGCTGGCCCTCCCAGGAGTTGTTCCCGTGGCAAGAACTGATGAACCATGCCATGATGTTTGATAGAATTTCACATTAATACCAAATAAAGCAAGTAAAATATATTACTCAAAGCATGCACTCAACTAATATTCATGTGAGCGATTGCTCTCACTGGGTGGCTCCATGGATAACCAAATGCAATCTTGAAATGCTCTGTAAGGTTGTGTAGTCAGCAAAAAGACCACACCGAGGTGCTTATGAGCATCCTCATATTTATGGTAATGACTCTAAAGGCTCTCTTAGTTATCAGATCCACGCTTCAGGGAATATTGTAATGAAAAGTAGAATGTGAGACAAATGTGACATTTAAAAGATTGTATTTTTTAAATTAAAAGGAATTTGAATTATTGATATCATAAAACCGTTTCCCCTTGTTATTTAGAAATACTTTAGCATAAAATGAGGAAAATGGTTAAACAAATAGGAGACACTGAGATAAAAAATCAATAATCTCCTCAGAACACTAAGGAAAATATAAAATATACTTTTAGAATCTTTCCATTATTTCCCACTATTTATCAGATTTTTGTTTCACAGGGTCTATGGTTCCGTGATGGGAGCCATATTTTTGTTATACACCATGGCCAAGCTTTGAGTCGAAGTGAGAGACAAATCCATATGGAAGCCTAGGAAATAATATGGCAGAATTTCATGAGTAAAGCTTAGAAAATATAACTCCTCTTGATTTAAAATTACTTAACCCCAAACAGACTCTGAGAAAAATGGCATCTCTCATTACATGAGTCCTCAAAGGCAATGAAGTACCTGTCCCCCAAAGGTCACAAATCCCAAGTAGTGGAGTGTGGGATACATTTCTAAGAGTGAATTATATTAGTGAATCAGTACATATGCCTTAATAACCACTAAATCGTTAAGTATCGAATTCTCTGTCTAGAAGGAGCACAGACGGTTAGGGCCTTGAACAGCAGGTTAGAAAATGTGAGAGCTGTCTCCCGAGGTTTCCTGCTGAAGAAATCTGTGCATCCAGACACCTCTGCCCCAGTCAGGACTCTGACCTCTATCCTGTGGTGTCAGACCACATTGTGGTTAACATGCTGGGCGTCAAGAACCCAACCAAGAGTCATATGAAGGCTGTGAACCCAACTGAAGTCATATGAGGTCATATGAAGGCTTCCCCCTGAAATTCTCATATCCACCACACTCACACACACACACACTCACACACACACACAATTGTCAACCCCTGATTCTCTTTCTTGGGTCCCCTAAGGGTAACGAATCCATGACCATACCAAATGTAAGCAACTTTCCAATACTAAACTCCAAGTAATAAATTTGGTCAAAGGTGTCCCAGCCAGGAGTGAGGCATTGTGATGTTTCATTTTATGTGTCAGCTTGATGGGATGCCCAGACATTTGGTCACACATGATTCTGGGTGTGTCTGTGAGGGTGTATGGATGAGATTAACATTTGAATCAGTAGACTGAGCAAAGAAGATTGCCCTCCCTAATGTGAGTTGGCTTTATCCAATCCACTGGAGGTCTTAATGGAACAAAGTGTTGGGGGGGGTGGAAATTTCGCTCTGACTGTCTTCCAGCTTGGGCCATTGGTCTTCAACTGCCTTTGGACTCAGGCTTGGACTGGAACTGACACCATTGGTTCTCCTGGGTCTCCATTTTGCTTACTTCAGAGCTTAGAACTTCTCAGCCTCCATAATCATATATAGATTCTTTATAATAAAGAAATATATATATTCTGGAGAAACTTGACTAATCCCAGTGTGTAAGAGGAGAATCTACAATGTCCTGGGATCAGGAAGTTGGAAGGATGACATACCTTGAAATGGTTGTGTGTATTTCTTATTTCTTCGATCTCCAGCTCTCCAGATAGGCCCCCACAAGGAAAGACCTTTCCTTGTCCCATCAGGAAGCCCCAGAACTTCTACCTGAGGCATGGGAGGGGCACCTGTGCCCATGTGCACTGGTGGTGGATTGCAATAGAGAAGACACAGGTTGGTCAGAAGCAGGCTTGTCCCTCTCACGTTCCAATTTTGTCTAAATCAAGTGTGTGCTTCTTATCCTTCACAGCCCTATACTAAAAGAAGTGGACTTGTACTCCTAATGCCCTGTTAGTGGTCTGCTGTGAATCCACAATGATCATGTGTTTATGGCCCTTTGCAGTCTATTTCTAGACCATGAAGTGAGAGCCTGACTCCCCAATCCTACCATGCAAATGCATTTTGCTTTCCTTGTCTTTGGCCACTCAAAGAAGCACAGACCTATGTTCGTTCTCAGGTGACTCAGCTCATCGTGAAGAAGCATGACCTGAATGCCGAGGAATGGCGGGATGGGCAGGTGCTGCACTTCTGGGTGGGCAATTATTCTGAGCATTCAGGAGGCATAGCTGACAAATGAGTGCAAAATGTGGCCACACTTACAATTTCAATAACTGGACCACCTTCAGGAGGTCAGATACTTGTGTGAGGTATATATGCATTTGCATACATTTCCATTTTAAATCTGACAGCAACAGTACTTGCAAGAGCAATATTGCAGATGAGGAAACTGGGGCTCACAAGTTTCAATATCCTATTCAAAGGCTGGCCAGTAGTTGTCTAGGTATGTGTGGTGCCAACATCCCTAGACTATGTTCATCCTCACTGCTGCATGTCTGAAACCTGTTCAGATGGGATTAGGCTTTTTCTCCTTTTTATAAATTAATATTTTAACTTCACTGAAGACAAGATCTAATATTGCTAGCCAACTGATTTCAAATCGTCAGAAGAAAGGTGTTATATACATGCCAAATGGGGTGATTTCTTCCAATAAATTTGACTGATTTGTTCTGTCCGACACCATATCCCTGACCTTACTTCCACTTCTTGGTACACATTTTCAGAAAAACATCTGCTAAAACACCAAATAACTTCATTTCTTTGTCTAACTTGTTCATGCTAATAATCAACGTTCATACCAACCACAATATCATAGCTAATTTCCAGGTTCATAATTCCTGAGTAATTAATACTTTCAATGACTTTATTGGAATAAGATTTGATAATAAGGAAAGTTGTCATTTCCTTGTGGTCTTTCTCCATATCCATTAGCTTCCCATTCCCCAGACAAAAGGGCCCACATAAAGGTCATAGTGGCCAGTCTTCTGTCTTTTGACATTATGGCTACAAATCCAAACAGAACCATAAGTTCAAACCAAAGTTTCTTGCTTCAAAAGATGTAATCCAAGAGATGACACAACTTGAAAATTTAAGTTAATAAAGAAACTGTGAGAACCAAGTGTCTCCATGCTAGCATACCTGACATTGTATTGTTCTTTTTTTTTTCCTTTTTTTCACTGGGTACAGTATATTTCATTGATACATGACAAGGTAGGGCTCCGCAAGCCCCTCCCCTTCTTCAGTTGGTCTGAGATGGAAATTGTGGAGGCCGGGAGGTTCTCAGTGTGTTGGGGTATGAGTTGGGGCAAGGACTCCCCAGCAGTTGAGGGCATCTCTCTTCCTCTTGCCCTTACTGGAGCTGGTGGTCCATGGGGCTCCTACTTCTTAGAGGCCATGTGGACCATGAGGTCCATCACCAAGTTGCTGTAGCCAAATTCATTGTCATGTCAGGAGATGAGCTCGACAAAGTGGTCATTGAGAGTAATGTCAGCCCCAACACTGAAGGTGGAAGAGTGGGTGTCACTGTTGAATTTGCAGGAGACAACCCGGTTCTCAGTGTAGCCCAGGATGCCTTTGAGGGGGCCTTCCAAGGTCTGCTTCACCACCTTCTTGATGTCATCATATTTGGCAGCTTTTTCCAAGTGACATGTCAGATCCATGACTGACACACTGGGGATGAAGACATGGGAGGCCATGCCAGTGAGCTTCCCATTCAGCTTAGGGGTGACCTTGCCTACGGCCTTCGTGCCAGTAGAAGTGGGGGGATGGTGCTTTGGGCAGCCCCTCGGCTGTCACACCACAGCTTCCCCAGAGGTGTCATCCACGGTCTTCTGGGTGGCAGTGATGACATGGACTATGGTCATGAGTCCCTCCACGATGCCAGAGTTGTTGTGGATGACCTTGGCCAGAGGGGCAGGAGGCATTGCTGACAATCTTGAGGAAGTTGTCATACTTCTCATGGTTCATGCCCATTATAAACATAGGGGCATCAGCAGAAGGAGCAGAGATGATGACCCTCTTGGCCCCACCCTTCAAGTGAGCCCCAGCCTTCTCCGTGGTGGTGAAGGCTGCAGCAGACTCCACAGAATACTCAGCATCAGCATCAGTCCATTTGATGTTGGTGGGACCCCGCTCCTGGAAGATGGAGCTAGGCTTTCCATTGACAACAAGATTCCCATTCTCAGCCTTGACTGTGCCATGGAATTTGCTGTGGATGGACTCATGCTGGAACATGTAGACCATGTAGTTGAGGTCAACGAAAGGGTCGTTGATGGCGACAATATCCACCTTGCCAGAGTTACAAGCAGCCCTGGTGACCAGGTGCCCAATACTGCCAGATCCATGTACTCTGACCTTCACCATCATGTCTTAGGGATACGGCTGGGCCTGCACCAGAAGATGCAGCTGTCTGTTGAATGGGGAGGAGCAGAGAGCTGACATTGTGTTGTTTTGAGGCCCTCTTGCCCTTAAAGTTTAAGTTATAAATAATGAGCTTCTACTTGTGAACAAAATCTTGCTTTAAATTGGTTACATAAGCATTAATAGTGTCATTTTTCCAAGGGAGAAGACCAGAAGGAGGGCACTTGATGATTTTCTAGGTCTGTCCTAAGTTTGGGGTATCGTGGAGATGTTACTATGATTTCTCAAGAGGTTCAGCAGGCTTCATGATCTCCTTTCTCTGAAGCATCATTGAGAAATCACTCCTCCCTGTCTGGAGGCTCACAGTCTCAGGCAATGATAGCTTCACAATGTTACCATATTTCCCACTCAGAAATTGATCCTTTTGCGAGCAAAGCCTCTAGACAAGAAATGCTTTCTCTGTGACGCAACAAGTTTTCTTGCCTGCGACAACGTATGCAATAATAAATTAATAACAATATGGAAACAGATGAGTATATGGAATAACTGACTTCAAAGTCAACAGATACTTGAAAAGTGAAATATATGTCCCTTAACTTCTATCATAAAATGACTCAAAAAAGAATAAAAAGCTCCAGCTTCAAGTTCTGGCCTTGAAGAAAATTGCTACGTGGGCCTTGGCCAAATCACTTACCTTTTCAGGGCCTCACATTTTTATCTGAAAATTTACTTTTTCTTTTCTCTTTCCATCCCCTAAGGGTTAGCATGCCTCCAGGCCTAGTTCCTGAACACTCACTCTCTTTGGAATCTCCTTCAAAATTGTCATTTCAAATACTGTTTATATGTTGTTGATTCCAAAATTCACATCTCCCACCATGGTGCCCCCCAGACTCCTTACTTGTCCCCAATAAGCATCTAAAACTTAATATAGCTAAAGGAGAGTTTTTGATTCTCATGACTCATCATGACTTCTCTGAATTTGAACATTAATAAATATTTGATACTATTAGGAAATTACTGCTCATTTCTTAGAAATTGTGGTTGCTTAAAAAATGATTCCTTGTGAGATGCATAATAAATTTAATAATGAATTGATTGAAGTAAGTGATAAGAATACACGATGTGAGGTCTGGGATTTGCTCGTGTAGGCTCATGGGGTGGGAGGAAGCAGGAGAAGAATCTAATTAAAGTGCAG
The DNA here is from genome assembly GCF_003265705.2 of Callorhinus ursinus. Taxonomy (NCBI): domain Eukaryota; kingdom Metazoa; phylum Chordata; class Mammalia; order Carnivora; family Otariidae; genus Callorhinus; species Callorhinus ursinus. The sequence goes on from NW_027397141.1 coordinate 356,498, forward strand.
ATAGAACAAGGATCTCAGTGAGCTGATTGCTTCAGCTGGGCGATGATGTGCCAAGAAGCCAGAGCTAGAGCATTAAATTAAGAATGTGCAGATCATGACCTGCTGCGGAAGGAGGCACAGGCCAAATAGGGTGGGCAGGTAGCTCCCTCGGCATCTGAGCTCCCACTTTGGGGAAGTGAAAACCCCAGGTCATCTTGACTGAAGGCACAGTTTCAGTACACCCACACAAAGGAAGTAAAGTCACAAGATGTGTTACTTGCAAATCCCCCAGATGGGGGTGGGGGCCTGGGGGTGGGGGGCGAGCCAAGGGAAGGGTGGTCCTCTACCCCAGGTCATGAATGAGCAGGAGATAGAGAGCAGGGTGGCAGCACCTGTCACGTACAAGGTGGTTGTGGCCAAAGGTCACTAACTTTTCAGGAGCTCAACCCTGAGTGGTTATTTTAAAAGGTGTCCCAGAAAAAACAAGGTGGGGACTGGGGGTGGGAATCCTACACTCAGATCCCTAAGCGTCCAGACTCGGGATGTGAGCAGGGCCACCACACTGTGAAATGCCCAGGCACCCACTTGGAAGAGTTGTTTGTCTCATCACAGATGAGTATGTGGGTTTTCATATTATTGTCCTTCTAATTTGGGGTTATGTTTACATTTTTCCCTAATAAAAATCTTAAAAGAAACTACCTCTTCGCCATCCGGATAAAAGGCATCACCAATAAGTCAGTTACTGTGAACAAAAGTCTTTGAATCATCTCTCTGCCTTATCTTTCTTTTCCCCTGTATTTCTCACATTTGCAAAGGACCTAGGTTTGGAGTGTTTTTGGCATGTCTGTGCAGCAGCAGAAAGGTTGAAGCAGCGAGCGTAAGGGATGTAAGAAGTGGAATCAGAGAGATGTCTTGATGCTTTTTAATATAGGACCTTAATGGTCATGGTAAGAATTTGTATTTTAGGGCGCCTGGGTGGCTCAGTCGGTTAAGCGGCTGCCTTCGGCTCAGGTCATGATCCTGGAGTCCCGGGATCGAGTCCCACATCGGGCTCCCTGCTCCACGGGGAGCCTGCTTCTCCCTCTGCCTGCTGCTCTCCTGCTTGTGCTCTCTCTGACAAATAAATAAATAAAATCTTTTAAAAAAATTTAAAAAAAGAATTTGTATTTTATTTTCTATTTTGCTCTGCATGTAATGAAAAATCTTTGGACAATTTTGTTCAGGGGAGGAGAGTGATCGGTTTTACTTTTGACAAATGTCATCACGGATGGTGTGTGAAGTGTAGACATTAAGGGGCCAAGACTGGAAGAGGGAAACTAATTAGATGTTATTTCAGTAAGTCAAGGAAATGATGGTGGCTTGAAATAGCGATCTCTACGGAGGTGTGTTGGAGGAGTGGTTAGGATAGAATTTTCAGGTATTGCTGACATGATTTTCTAATGGATAAATAAATGTAAGGTGACACTACTGAACTAAAAAAATCTCTAAATTGTCCTTTAGCTTCATAGCCCTACAAAATGCGGATATTGTGGCACGTACCATTAATTCTATGACTTCTGGGAGTCGCCTCCTTGAAATGCATGCACACGGGAGAAACAGCGTGCCCTCAGGGTCAGAGAACACGGGTTTGAGTTGGAGTGGGTGGTGCAGTCTACCCTGCAGGGCCACGGAATGAAATGAGACAGTGTGCAAAAATCCCTGAATACTGCACACTACAGCACAGGGACTCAAGAAAAATATTTCTTTCCTAAGTTACTTGCCCTCTACAGGGGCATTCTTTCCTCTCTCTTACCCAGCCATGGGATGTCCACCTTCCTTTTTTTTTTTTTTAACATATTTATTTATTTATTTACTTGAGAGAGAGCTAGAGAGAGAGAGAGCACAGAGGGAGAGGGAGAAGCAGAATCCCCACTGAGCAGGGATCCCGATGCAGGACTCGATCCCAGGACCCTAGGATCATGACCTGAGCCAAAGGCAGACACTTAACCAACTGAGCCACCCAGGCGCTCCAGAATGGCCACGTTTATTGCACGTTCTCAGGCTCCACACTCAAGATTTCCACAACCATGTATTTTCTCCTCGTTCTTTTTAGCCTGCATATTTGTACTTACTGGAGCTGGGTTGAAAAATCACTTTGCAGAAGAGATGACCCTTATTTGGGGGCTAAAATGAAAGTATCCTTAGTTGGAAAGTTCTCTTAGTTGGAAATATCAGGTCTTTATTACCTGATTCTTCATACACAGATCACATTCACTCATAAAGTGTCAGCCTTGCATTGGCCTTTTAATAAAACCTCTTCTTTTTTTTTTTAAAAGATTTATTTATTTGAGAGAGAGAGAGATTGAGAGATAGAAAGCATGAGAGGGAAGAGGGTCAGAGGGAGAAGCAGACTCCCCGCCGAGCAGGGAGCCCGATGCGGGACTCGATCCCGGGACTCCAGGATCATGACCTGAGCCGAAGGCAGTCGCTTAACCGACTGAGCCACCCAGGCGCCCTAAAACCTCTTCTAAATTCAGAATTAATAACATAAAATAAATCTTTCATTTGCGTATAGGTAACTACTTTATATCCCCCCCCTTTTTTTTTGTCTCCCTGGCTTCCTTTTTTATAAGCATTAATTAGTGGTTTACATTGTCATGTACATGTAGATAAGCAAAAATGGATAGAAAAAATTGAGTTAAGAGGTGCCTGGGTGGCTCAGTGGGTTGGGCGTCCGACTCTTGATTTCAGCTCAGGTCATGGTCTCAAAGTCGTGAGATCGAGCCCCACGTCAGGCTCTGTGCTCCACGGGGAGTCTGCTTGTGCTTCTCCCAGGGCTCCTCCTCGCTCTCTTTCTCTCTCTAAAATAAATAAATAAAATCTTTAAAAAATTTTGAGTTAGTAAATAATATTTTTACAAAATCTTGACTGTTTTATCAGTACCTTCATTTGATTAATATTGGATTCATATAATTTAGTGGGGAGAGACGCAGTTTTATGTGATGGTAGCACTAAAGAATTTTAACTGGGAAAGTTCAGTCTTTAAAAAAAATCTGATTATGTCATTGAATAGATATTTAGATAGAATTTTCACTGGATAATAATTCCTTAAATAGTAACTGGAATGTCAGCAAACTTTTAGAAATTGTGCAAATCGGGTAGCTGACTTTTCCACCCATGCACGACACCTTGTTTGATTCTCCAAATCTAGTATGGAACATGACAAACAAATGTTTAGACAGTAAAGTAATGAGGATAATAGAAGAAGTGTGCTAATAAAGCCCATGACATCAAAGAGAAAGAATTTCATTTTGTGCTTTGCTGTTATCCATCTGCGGTATGTCTACTGGCCAGTAGAGGAAAGACACCCCACAACATGGGAGGTCCTCTTTCAGCATCCTGCTGAAGCCTGATCATTAATCCACATTCAATGGATGCTGTCTGCTCCTGCCCCATCCATTGTCTACTTCCCAGTTTATAAATATTTCCAAGTACTTTAAGTGAGGTATTCTAATTTTATCCACCTGTTGCAATTATTTTTAATTTTTCTTGCTTACTAAAAATGTCCTCAATCTAAAGCTAGTGGATCTATTCATCCTAAGCACTGAAAGTTGGACACTGGCGAATCATTCCTAATGACCTTTATGTAGAACCAGAGGCCCTCACGATACTCTGGGCATATTTCCGTTAGAGCAGTTGTGATACTCTGTTGTGATCATGTTCTACTCTCTCTTCCCTTCTTCAACCCCTTTGGCCTAAACCCTGGTCATCAAGGCCTGTGGGCTGGAGCTGGTCCTTTGTTGGTGTTCTACCCATCCCTCAGCATATATTGGTCTGGCATATAGTTGGTACTCAGGAAATATTTTATTGCTGAACAAATGGGTAAATAAGAAAATTTATTTACTCTTTATATTTTGGACAAAAAAAAAATGGTATAACATCAAAACCAAACACTGTAGCACTTCCTGAAAGTGAGGGCCAGCCCTGGGTAGATGTGTTCATTGCTGGAGTCCATCTTGGCCATCGCTGCGCGTGCCTTCCTTCCAGGGGGGGGCCACCGGCTGGCAGTCCTTCCATTCCTCCCCAAGCCCATCTCTCCATTTGTACAGAGAGATTTACTGTGATAATAGTCCCCAAAGGATAATTGCTCAGCACAATAGCAGCTTATTTCTCAATCAGAAAAACAGTGTCGGATGGGTCATCCCAGTCACCAGGCAGCTTTCCTGCCTGTGTTCATTCAGGATCAGGGTTCCTTTCTTCTGTGGCTCCTCCAGGGAAGAGGCAGGAAAGGGGAGTGTCTGCCTCTAGAAACCCCTGGTTCTGCAATGCTACACGTCACTGGTGCTCACATTCTATTGCAGAACTAGTGAACATGGCCACACCTCATGCCGAGGGGCAGGGAAGTGTAGACCCTCTCAGCTCCAGCACCCACCCATGGATGGACAACATGAACTGCCCCACTTTGCACGCTTGCCACTGAGGAAAAATTAACCTGAGAGGTTTCATTTCCAATAAGCCACAACAGCTCCTGAAGCTCACTGCTCTTCCTACTTAGTGGTGGTCTCACCTTTATCTGAAATCAGAACACAAGCCCGAAATGGAATTAGATCTATTACTAAACAGAAGGTGTGGTGGTGGGAATGTCAGAAAACCTTCCGAAATAATGCAGGACAAGCAGCTGACTTCCAGTTGTGTCCCAAATCATCTTGGTTGAAATAGAAGATTCTCAAAAGTGTGTCCGAAGCATTTGAAACATATCCCCACTGCAAGTGTGAGCCTAAGAGACTGAACATGCTAATAAAACCTAACCTTATCCCCATCTAAATAACTCCCTGTGGTAGAATTGCTTTAATTTCCTACATGAATGACTAGTCTACCCACAATAGGATATTAAAGCTTAGAATATTAACACAGACACTTCACATACCAAAGAAAATGCGTCTTTCATTACAGTTGTGGCCCCAGGTCTAATGCGCGTGTGATTCTCTGAGATTCGAGCATTGCAAGCCCCGTGGCCCCCAGGGGGCGCTGTCGCCCAGCACCACGTGCAAATACCGCAGGGTGGGCGATCTAAGCATCCTGGCCTGTATCACACAAAAGGTGACAGAATAATGGCCTCACGGTGAAATATTCAGCTTTGAAGCTAATAACAAACAGGAACACATTTCATTTGCTTTGGTTCATTTTTCACTTTCACTTGTTGATGTGAAAAACCTCAAATGTGATGATCTAATAGAAGTGGGAAATTTTAAAACACTGAAGTTTCTACAATTTGAACTTAGCATCTTCATGTTATGAAACTCTGTGATTAAATGCCTTAAAAGGTCAGACCCACTGTGAATTTGAATGGGCATCAGAGCTTCCCCTGATTTTTCTAGGAATAGCTACCAGTTCTGAAGACAAAGCCAGTAGTCGAAAGACAGATCTTTATCACACAACAGAACCTATGCAACATGTTCTCCTGGAGAAATTTTAGAATACTCTTGAATACTTACAAAATGTCCTGAACATCATAACTGAATGACAGTTTAAATATATTCATAAATAAAATGGGACCTAATTATGCAATGTTTTTGCTCCAAATATTCTGCAAAAAGAACAATTTTGTCAGTATGTAAATAATAAAGAAATTCATGCAGATATTGGAGGTTTCCCTTGCCTTATATCAGGGGTTAAAATATGTCTGTCCATCAGAACTATATGGTGATTTTTTTTTTTAAAGATTTATTTATTTATGTTAGAGAGAGTGAGTGGGTGGGAGGAGGTGCCGAGGGAGAGATCTCAAGCAGATGCCCCGCTGAGTGCAGGGCCTGACACAGGGCTACATCTCACGACCCTGAGGTCACAACCTGAGCTGAAACCAAGAGCCCAACGCCCAACCAACTGAGCCTCCCAAGCACCCCTATATGGGGAATTTCTGAAACTGTAGAGCCAAGGTCCTATGTCCAGAGTTTCTCATTCAGCGTGGTGTTTGTGGAGCTTGAGAATTTGCATTTTATTTAACTAACACATCAGGCAATTGCGATGTAGCTGGGTCAGAGGCTTGTGGATCACTGATAAAGGTTTTGAAAGACGTAGAACAGCACTCCTCAAACTTTCTCGGGCGTGCAAATCACCTGCTTCAAAGGATTGTTGCAAACACCACATAAGAACACACAGGACTTTGCACATTGTAAGCCTTAGCCAACAGTAGATGGGATTGTCTTCACTAAAGGCTAATGAAGAGTTAGAAAAAAGGAAAAATGTTCAACGACTGGAATAAAATGGAAAGAAAACTGAGGGCTAACATGTAGGGAAAGAGGCACTGATTAAAAGTGAGGTGGTGCTGTACACCAAAGGCTTCACACTTCTGGGGCGAGCCAATCATAATTATGAAAGATAAATGACAAATAGCCTTCAAACAGGTCATCCTATTTCCCGTCCTTACTCCTTTGCAGTGTATTCTCCACCAACGAGTCAGAGTTTTATAGTGAGCCAGACTGCGTGTGTCACTCCCCAGTTAAACACCCCCTCGCCCTGGGGATGAAAGTAAAATGCTCGCCAGTATCTGTTCATGCTGCTTTCTGCCCTGGGACTCTTTCTCCACCCACACATCCCATGCCCATTAATCACCATTCCCCAACTTAGACACCACGGCCTGTAGGAAGCATTGCTCCAACCCCTGTTTCCTCAAGGCAAACATTTCCATTCTTCATTGTGACTTCTCGCTTAGTTTTCTATATTCTGCAATCTGAAAAAAAAAGGAAAGTGAACATTTTCATTGTCTTGATTACTGCTCAATTCCCAGGAACCACACCGTGCTCAGTATACAGTTGATGTGTAATAAATATTCGTTCCATCAGTGACGGGTTGATAAATATGATGCAGTATATGTACACAGTGGAATATTACTCAGCCGTAAAAAGAATTTAATTCTGCCATTTGGGACAACACGGCTGGACCTTGAGGACATTATGCTAAATGAAGTAAGTTAGAGAAAGACAAATTCTGTATGATCTCATTCACATGTGGAATCTAAAACAAACCAAAAACCAAGCCCACGGATACAGAGACTGTAACAGTGATTGTCGTGTGTAAGAGCTAAGGGTCGGGGGGCCGAGGGAGGGGCGGTCAAAAGGTACAAACTTCCAGTTATAAAATAAGTAAGTCATGGGGATGTGATGTATAGCATGGTGACTATAATTAATAATAATGTACTGCCTATTTTGAAAGCTGTTAAAAGAGTAAACCTTAAAAGTTCTTATCACAAGGAAAAAAATTCTGTAACTCTGTGTGCTGACAGATGCTAATGAGACTTCCTGCAGTGGTCATTTTGCAGTATGTACAGATAGCCAGTCATTATGTTGTACATCTGAAACCAGTATCATGTTTATGTCAATTATACCTCAATTTATAAGTAAATAAACAAATAAATATTTGTTGAGGGATACATACTGTTTACTTTTAGTCAACTCTTTTTTTTTAAGATTTTATTTATTTATTCATGAGAGACAGAGAGAGACAGAGAGAGGCAGAGGGAGAAGCAGGCTCCCGTGGAGCAGGGAGCCCGATGCGGGACTCGATCCCAGGACCCTGGGATCATGACCTGAGCCGAAGGCAGCCACTTAACCGACCGAGCCACCCAGGCGCCCCACTTTTAATCAACTCTTGTGAAAAAAACCTCTTCCTTTAAATTCTTTCTGTGACTCTTACAAAAGCCACTTCCTTTCTGATTTTCTACAAATGGCAATATTGCTTGATCAATAGATTTATACCTCAATTTATACAATTTCTATAAGCCATACAGATTTCAGTTATCTTTCCTCCCTGAGTTCCTATTTTACGTACAAATAAGAACTGATTTTATCGGTCATCAATACACAGAAATGTAACAAGTAGCAAATCTACTCCTTATAGTTACTAAGTATAGAGTAATGGGCACTTCAGTTCGGCTTGGAGAAAGAGATAAAACATAAGATGCAATGGGGCGCCTGGGGGGCTCCTTTGGTTAAGCGACTGCCTTCGGCTCAGGTCATGATCCTGGAGTCCCGGGATCGAGTCCCACATCGGGCTCCCTGCTGAGCGGGGAGTCTGCTTCTCCCTCTGACCCTCCCCCCTCTCTCATGTGCTCTCTCTCTCTCAAATAAATAAATAAAATCTTAAAAAAAAAAACATAAGATGCACTGGATACAGGTGTTACCAGAAACGATATTTTACCACATGACATGGCGGAAATACAAGGTGAATTGTAACTTGCACTTCCCCGGGGCCGTACCAGTCATGAAACAACAGCAAAAACTGGTAAGGCAGATACTACTCCTTTGAGCCCAGAGACCTTCTTAAACAGCAGCAGAGCAAACAAGCTGAGATGGCCAGTGGATTCTTGATTTCGGGACCCTCTGTGGCTGCCAGTCTCTCTCAGCCACGGACAGCCTTTCTGGTGCCGCCTGGTGCTACTGGGGCTGCTGCCACCCGCACCTTTCAGCCTGACTCCCCAACTAGCCTGTGACCTTGCTCCACGTCTCCCTGTCCTTATCGTCCGATGAGGCCGTCCACCCCTGTTAGTCAGTCAATCACCAAACATGTGTTGAGCTCTGTGCCAGTCACCGGGCCGGCTGCTGGGACAGTTGTGTGAGGAAGTGAGTCTGCGACCTGTTCCCACGGGAGCCAGAAAGCAGCAGAGAGCACACTCTTCTCACTGTGGTAGAGAGAGCTCTTCAGACGGGCTAATGAGGTAGCCCAAATTATTCCCTCTACCATCCCTTCCACAAAGAGTGGTGATGGGCCTGGGGCTGGGTGACCTCCCAGTGTGCTTGCCGGAAGCACCTCCCCTGAGCTGAAGACCAGCCTGTACCCCGGGTTCATCCAACTCTCTCCTGCCTCCCTGGAGTGAGTTTACTGCCCGCCAGGAAACTGTCTGAGAGATTTAACTCTGGGGCCTTGCTGTTATTTCTCAAGGGGTCTCATCTCTTCTCATTGGGCACATCAAACACTCACAAAAAAAGAAAATGCAGAAGCTCTCCACTACAATGTACGGTGCTCCCTAGGTATGAAGATGCAGCCATTCTTCTGTGTCGGTTTTAAAGGACAGACATGTGACTTCCACAGAGAAAACTAACTTAAGGTGGGGTTTCTAATAACTCCCCACCCGGCAATTCTGACCCGACCCCCAGGTCTGAAATCTAGTAGCAGAAACACTCAAAGTTGCAATACTCTTGTTTCCAAAGGGGGAAGAAAACCCACAAAACATGTGGCAAACAGGAATAGTCATTCCTACTCCTTCTGGAATTTGGGGGAAAAATCAATAAAATGAAGAAAGGTTGCTCCTTATGTCCAGTAGTCTATCCAGGAATGTATAATAACCCAATAAGCCACAAGGTGAGGTCTATGCAATAGAAAAATGGCTATTTTAGACAGGCTACCAAGTCCCAGCTAAATGGTATTCTGCGGCCACACAGAGTAGTGGGTGAACTGTCGTGTGATGAGCAAATCTGAAATACTAAAGAGACTGGAATCAATTTAGAGCATGCACAAGTTAGGCACTGGCACAATGATAAAGTGGGTTCTGAACTGCAAGGTTTAAAACGGGCAATGTGTAGATATATATTTTTCAATGTCAGTGACTCGGGACAGCATCCAGCTGGTAAGTGACCCAGAATCCAGATGGCATGATGTGAAATCAGAGTAAGTTTGGAAGAAAGGAAACAGAAATATTTAGTCTGTGCGCAACAGTGAGAAAAATATGGCAAAAGACAAAACAAAACAAAAACTTGTTCTCCAAACAAACAAACAAAAAAAACCCTGATCTAGAAGAGGAATCAGCTGGCCTGATGGTGGTAAGACCAGCTCATCTGCTGCTCAGATGAGCTAACACCTCCAACCCCATTGCCCTGTTTCTCTCGGGCAAACCGCACCTGCCCACACAGGCTTCTCAGTGTGGCGAAACTCATGGGGATACTTTTAAACTGCTGCTGTTGTTTGCCCTGGGCCCGGGAAGAATGCTATGGAACAAGGCTAACATTTAATATTTTTGGTCACTTCCTACTGTTGGGACCTTTACTTGTCCTTTCTTTCTTCTCCCCCGTCAGCTCTTTGAGGTTGGTGTCCCTATTCCTGGGTAAGAAAGTTAAGACAGTGAGAGGCAAAGCATCATCCCCAAAGTAACAAGTAGGACTTCCTTCCCAGGCGTTCTGACTCCAGAACCCCAAATTTGAACCATGTCTTTGTACTTCTTTTTGAAAATCCTTCCCTGATCTCCAAGACTGGATTCGATGTCTCTCCCATGGGCTCCTTCTCATCCTGAGTCACTCCATCCTCCTTCGATGTCATGGCCTGGCCCTGACATTTCGCTGAACCAAACTAGGAACTCTGAGGCAAGGACGGTGCTGACTACTGTATTACCAGTGCTGTCCTAGAACAGGCCTTCGTTTATATTTCCTGAGTTACGGAAGGACAGACATTTAAACCAGTGAATATTGAAACAGCAAGGCCAGGGGGAATGCCGACCGTTGATCTTGGCTCAGGTCTTGATCTCAGCATTGGGTTCAAATCCCACCATTGGGCTCCCGCCCAGTGCAGAACCCACTTAAAAAAACCAAAACCAAAAACCAAAACAGCAAGGCCGACAGAGGAAAATTCACTCCTGACCAGTGGGTGGCAACAGTGCATCGATATCAAAGGAACGACCCAGGCAACCTGACCAGGTCCTTTCCTGTGGGGTGTTCAGCTGGACGACCAGTTTTGCCAGAGGAAGTCACCTTATTGCATTAATAAACAGTTACTGTTACTCTTCTCTAGATGCCTTCCAGATTTGCTGCATTTCTTCCCAGCACCATAAAATCAGAATGGGTTTAATTATTCCATTTGTAATACCATTTCTGCTGGATCTATTTCTTCACTAGCCTATCCCGTAAAATATTTATGTTCAAAGAACAGATAAAAGGTTTTGTAGATTTTATTCCTATAATTAAGCTATAGCTTAAATATATATGACACCTGCCCCAGTTTGAAAGTATACCTTCCTATTCTGGAATATTTGTGGTTTGAAGAAGTTGTGTCTATACCAGCAATGAGATGTTAGAGGAGAAGACTGACTGAGAGCTAGCAACCGTTGGTGTTGAATGAGGACAATCTTCCCTTTAGATTTAACCACCATCAAAACATTCCAGAGAAAGGGGTGCTCTGCAGTACAATTAAGAATGTTCCTCCCACATTTATTTACATAAACTCACATGCCTTCTAATAAAACTATTTAGACCAGTGCTTCTCAGTGTTTAGTGTTACAGAGTTACATGCAAATCACCCAGGGAGCTGGGAGCCTATTAACATGCTGCTTCTGATGCCGGGGTCTGGGGCAGGTCCAGAAACCCTGCATTTCCAGCAAGCTCCCAGGGGAGGCTTGTGGCGCTGCACTCTGGACCATTTCAGCAGGATCTGGAGTACAGTCATTTCCAGGACTTTAAAGACAAGAATGACCCAGGTCTGTACTCATTAATAGGTACACGATGGCCTCCAATCAAATCCTCAAGGCATGAGATTTCTTAAGTATATTTCAACATATCTTAATATACTTAGCTAAGTTATTATATTGAATATTTATGATAAATACAATCATTTCCTGAAATTAATGTTGTAGCTGTACCTAAATTTAAATCAAAGTGTACTATTTTAGTTCTCTCTGATCGCATGACAAACCCTCCCAGAACTTGGTGCCTTTAGACGGCAGTCATGTCACTCTGTCTCGGGGTTTTGTGGGCCAAGAGTTCAGACAGGCACTGCCTGGGGCCACCATGGGTTTGCACTCACGTGTCTGTAGGGCTGAGCTCAGCTGGGTCGCTCTCCCATTCCTGGGCCTCAGGGTCCCCCTGGATGGTCTCTTCAGTAGGGCAACTGCACGTCTTACAGGCTGGTTCAGGATTCAGGATCAGGGTAGAAGCAGCCAGCCCTCGTAAGAAAGAGCCATGAAACTAGGGTGACATCGTTTCTACCAAAGTCTCTCAGTCCAGACCATCGGAGGCCTGCCCCGGCTCCGAGGAAGGAGCAATAGCCCCTCCCTCGCCACAGGGAGAGTGTTGAGGAATATGCAGCCATCAGGAGTCTCCCACAGTGAGTTAATATCGGCGAGCAGCGGCGCCTGGGCTGCTCAGTCAAGCGTCTGACTTGATTTCGGCTGAGGTCATGATCTCAGGGTCTCGGGAGCTAGCTGGCGTTGGGCTCCCTGCTCAGCACGAGTCTGCTTGTCCCCCTACCTCTGCTCCTTCCCCTGCTTGTGCTCTCTCTCTCTAAAATAAATAAATAAATAAGCAAATAAATAAATAAATAAATAAAATCTTTAAAAAAATATCAGCAAGCAAATCAACATCATGGAATCAGGGCGTGTCTGTGTATTTGTGTGAAGGGGTAGGCAGGACTGGAATACTTCTATTGACTTCTTTCCCCTGTAAAGTTAGTCATATTTTCAACTAGGCTTTCTTTGCGTCTCTCTTCCTTTCACTTGGAAACCACTATAGAGATGTAAAGATGGATGGAAGTTAAGATGGACACGCTAAGGCTCCAGCAAGCCTTGACTTTGAACACATTTTTCTCTTCCTCCTTCTTGACGCCTCCCCCTCTGCTTCACCTGTTTTTCTGTAGAATCCTTTGTTCTAGGAACTCGGTCTCCATACTTAGTAGCAAGACTCATGGTCAGTGGCACCAGTGACGGTCACGAGACCACCTCGAGGACGTGAGGACCGTGGCTGGCAGCACTCTCGAAACCACCCAGGTCCTGCATTTTCCTATAAAGCCCTCAGCCTCTTACCCCACAGCCTCCTTTGCTGGCAAAGTCATAAAACCATCCTTCCTGTTCCTCTTTATCTCCAAGTTCTGTCTCCGTGTTGTAGTTCGGCTCCGGAGCCCAGAGGTCAGTTTTCGACCACAACTGGACTATTGCATTCATGGGATGAAACACAGGTTTGCCGATATGTTTGTTAGTACTGAGAAATGTACACGATGTCTCTAGCTTTCAATTTTCTTATTATTAAATTAAGAGTAAGAACTTAAATGATTGCTAAGCCTCCTTAGAACACTGTGATTGTAACATATTAATCTATTTTGTCACCTCGTGTAACATACTTGCAGTATTAAGAATATTCAATAGTGGGGCACCTGGGTGGCTCAGTGGTTAAGCGTCTGCCTTCGGCTCAGGTCATGATCCCAGGGTCCTGGGATCGAGCCCCGCATCGGGCTCCCTGCTCCGCGGGGAGTCTGCTTCTCCCTCTCTCACTCCCCCTGCTTGTGTTCCCTCTCTCGCCGTGTCTCTCCCTGTCAAATAAATAAATAAAATCTTTAAAAAAAAGAGAATATTTAATAGTCGATGTTTCAGAAGCACACCAATCCAAACCAAAAATGCACATATAGATGTAGATGTATATAATTATACATATATACATTTACCTATTTACACCCTCTCTGCCTTGTCTTTATTTCCAGTAAGTGCTTCCAGACCTTCTGCATAATTTATTGCTTATTTAAAGATTTACTACTTTAATTACAGATATCCTCTCTCTTTGAAAATTCTTTAGATGTTTAGGGAGATCTTACAGCTCATTCGAACCCATATAATTTATTTATATAATGTAATTTAAAAGCTTAATCAAAACATTCCTCAGTCCAAGTTATTATTGGCAATGTTAAATCTTTTGACCTTTTTATATTTCCTATAAAACATTCTCAAGTAGCTATAATTTTCAAAGAGTTAGAGCAGAAAAAATCATCCATCCATCTATTACCTCTAGACAGCTCTAAAGAGGAGAGATTGTGAATCTTGGGGTTGGCATTCAGACCTAGAAGAGGGAGGGAAAAGGTTTACTTTATCATAAAAATACCACGGAACTTTCTAGACAGTTCTTTGAAAGTGCTGGTACATGTTGACTTTTCCAGGGAGTTAAAAAAATTTTTTTGTAACACAGGTCTCCAAAAGAAGAGGGCTCTGTCAGGAGACAAGCACATCCTCAGGTACGTTAGGGACAGGTGAAGAGAGAGGCTGGATGAGAATAAAATACAAAGCGAGAGAGGACAGGCCAGCAGAAGGAAGGGAGAAAATAGCAGGGTCTGTAGATTTGGGACAAACCCTCATGAAAAGCAGGGACTTGCAGCTCCAGCCCAGATTTTCACACAGTACTTCTGCCCAGAGTAAATGTCCTAAATGTAAAATAGAAACATACTTAAGATAGTTCTTAAATGCACGTGGTTTCACCCCCCAGATGAACAGTACGTGTATGGGCTGAATTGTGTCCCACCCCCCAAATTCCTATTTTGAAGCCCTAACCCCCAGTACCTCAGGATGTGACTCTATTTGAGACAGGACCTTGAACAAGGTGACTGAGATAAAATGAGGCTGTTTGGGCGGGCCCTAAGTCAATCTGACTGATGTCCTAGGAAGACAAACTTGGGGCACAGAGGACACCAGGGATGCGTGTCCTGAGGAAAGGCCACGTGAGGACACAGGGACCACCAGCCAAAGGGAAAAGCCCCCGGAGAAACCACACCTGCCCACACCTTGACATTGGACTCCTAGCCTCTGGAACTGTGAGAAAATACATCCCTGTTGTTTAAGCCCCCAGATTTGTGGGATTTTGTGGTGGCAGCCTGGAAAACCAATATGGTGCCTTCATGTGATGCAAAGACCATGGGTCTGGATCTCATTTTCACCATATACTAACAATGTTCTCTAAGGCATTTTTTTCATAAGCATTTTTATTTTAGGGTGGTTTTAGATTTACAGAAAATGTGCAAAGATGCCGGAGTCCGGCTCCAGCAGGGAAAGGGTCCTTGAGGGAAAGGACGGCGTCGGCGAGGGAGGAGACATGGACACAGGATCAGGCTGCGAGCATCTCCCCCCGACAGCCCCGGAGGAACTTTATTTATACATTAGAATATTTCCTTGTTTTTTCCATTCTTTCATAACATGTGATTTTATTTTTGACATCTTATTACAAATCATCTTAAATCATTTTGAATTTAAAAACAAAGGTACTAGACAGAGCGTGACCGTGCGAGACGAAGCGTAACCTATCTGCTATTGTGTGCTAATGTGGAAAAAGTTATATTTTTACTCTTGCTTAAAGATTATCTAAAGTTTATTCTTGCTCCCAAGGCAACGTACAATGGGTGCACCCTATCCTATCAAAGTAATACAGGGAGGTCCCTGTACTGTGCGAAGGACATGAGATTTCTCTTTCCTAGAACTCTGATGTTTCAGAGGTGCCCGAGGAATCTCATCAATAGGGACTTTTACTGGGCCTAGATCCAACAGCACCCTTAAGCGAAACTTATTAAAGAACCCCGTGTTGCTCATGTTAGATGAATTACGGATTGGAGGACATTGGGTATTTTTACTTCTTGGCCCATCGTCAGCTTTTTTGGAATCAGTTTCATTGTGATTGCTTACATAGGCATAACTAAATTTATAAATCATTTTATCATGAAACCCCAGAAAAAGTCCCATGATTATAAAGATTGCCACAAATAAAATGAAAGGAAGTAGCAGGAGTCAGCTGTGGAGGAGTCTCCTGATTTTCAGGATTGTCCCCCATACTTGGACTTTGTCAAACAGCATGAGTAGCTTGGCTCGCACCGCAAAGATAGTACCGAGGGTTCCTGTACTGTTAATATCTCACATTAGTATAGCACACTTGTCATAATTAATGAGTCAATATTGATGCATTAACTAAAATTCATACTTTATTTGAATTTCCTTAGTTTTTTTAAGATTTTTATTTACTTATTTGAGAGAGAGAGAGCAAGAGAGCACACACAGGGGGTGTGGCAGAGGGAGAGGCACAAGCAGGCCCCCCGCCCAGCAGGGAGCCTGACACCTGGGGCTCGATCCCAAGACCCTGGGATCATGACCTGAACGGAAGACAGATGCTTAACCATTGAGGTGTCAGGTGTCCCCCGAATTTCCTTAGTTTTTACCGAATATGCTTCTTCTGCTCCAAGGTCTCATCCAGGACACATTACATTTAGTCACCACGTCCCTAGGGCTCTTCTGGCTGTGACAGTTTCTCAGGCTTTTCCTTGGTTTTGATGACCTGGACAGCTTTGAGGACTGCCAGTCAGGTATTTTGTTGAATGTCCCTCTATTGAGATGTGCCTTCTATTTTCCTTAGGTTAGATTTGGGTCTTGGGATTTGGGGAGCAAGACCACAGAAGTAAAGTGCTATTCTCATCACATCATGTCCAGGGAACTTGCTGTCGATACAGCTTACCAGTGATGATATTGATCTTCCTCGCCTGGTGAGGCGCTCTCTGCCAGGTTTCTCTACCATAACGTTACTCTTTTCCTCTGCTCACACAGTAAGGTAAGATGCCAATCATCCTGAATCTCCCTTTCTTCCTGTTGTAAAATATAAACAAAGCTACTTGGAATTTACGAAGTGATGTTTTCATTCTACTGACAGACCTGGGCTGCATCTATTCTCAATGAGTCGGCCTTGAGTCGGACAGGGAAAGTCACTACTCACACACACATCATTCCCCAGTTCCAAAGCTAACATGCGTCCTCTAAAATTCTCTCCTCCAACCCATCCTCCAAGAGCCTCCAGCCTCCAATTTCAGGTTCTATCCCCTTCAATATCTCTCTTCACTTTCTTAGTCAAAGAAATTTTGAGTCATAACACCAATCACTTAATACAGTCTTCAAGGGTACAAAGTCTACTACACTCTCCCCAGTAAATCTTACAGCCATTTCTATTTAAAAGATTGGAAAATAGTAACTAACAAATAATTTCCTATCATACCTGCTTTCTTTTCTCACCTGTATAAAATGTAGCATCCCTTGGAGACGAACCATGAGAGACGATGGACTCTGAGAAACAAACTGAGGGTTCTAGAGGGGAGGGGGTGGGGGGATGGGTTAGCCTGGTGATGGGTATTAAAGAGGGCACGTTCTGCGTGGAGCACTGGGTGTTATACGCAAACAATGAATCATGGAACACTATATCAAAAATTAATTAATTAATTAATTTTAAAAAATGTAGCATCCCTTAGAACATAGGGTGATACCTAATACAGGTAGTTCTCTTGTTTTCCTTGATAGTGCCTTTTACTGACACATCTGCGCAAGCCAGTTTCCGTTGATGCACCTAGAGGAGGAGACGCTTCCAGAGACACCAAGAGCCTAGATGATGAAGCCGGAGCCGAGAAGACTTTATTTTATGAGGTATCTCAAGAGTGAGGGTTCTGCGTGTGTGTTGGCATGTGTCTTCAACACTCAGCGAGGCTTTGACAACGCTGCCCTAGGCTTCACTTTCTGCTGGTTCAGAGCCTTGAGGTCAGCCACAGGGGAGAGCTTGGGGCCTTTCCAGGTTGTTTCTGAGGACACGCCCCCCTGGGTATGGATTCTAGACTCCCTAGAATATGTGGGAGTTTTTCAAAGTCCCCTGTGGACATCCACTTTCCTTGCTATTTGGTGTTTTCCCTTCCTTTTAGGTTTTGGTTAGCTTGCAGTTTGTCCCAATGTTATCCCAGCTTGAACAGATGTAACATCAAACAGTTGCCCCTGATTGTTTCCCATCAAGGCCCCCAGGGAAAAGCTTTTTACCCGGGCCCTCTCTGAGTCTAGTAAAATTAAAATCAGCCTTACAGTTGGGTTTTCCAGGGAGCTGCCAGATAGGCCGAATCATGAGAAGTCTCTGACAAAGGTTTTGCCCTGGACCCTCCGGTGGCCGCTGGTTTCCACCGTAACTGTGGATGCTGGTTTTTAGGGTTGCCGTGGAATTAGGGAGAGGGTAATGGGAATAGGGCAGGTTAAGACACCACAGATCTCACCAGTCTTAACAAAATCAAACTGTTTTTCTTAAATAAACGTCCCCTAGATTTTTTGTAAGCCTGAGTGCAAATTAATTACCAGAGTGCTTTAAAAAAAAAGTTGGCTTTGACAAGTTTTGCCAGTTTTCTTTTTGTTTTGTTTTGTTTTTTTTGTTTTGCCAGTTTTCTTATTGCTTTTATGGAGGAGAGGCTTCTGAAGCAAGTTACTCTGCCTTTCCCAGTGTTATCACTTGATGTCATATCTAATTTTGTATTAATTTTTGAAAGGGGCACCTGGCTGGCTCATTCAGAAGGGCGTGTGACTCTTGATCTTGGGGTAATGAGTTCGAGCCCCATGTTGGGTATAGAGATTGCTTGGATAAATAAATAAATTTTTAAAAAATTTTCTTATAGAAGAGCTGGAAAATTGTATAAGCTTGGGACACCTGGGTGGCTCAGGCAGTTAAGTGTCTGCCTTCGGCTCAGGTCATGATCCCAGGGTCTTGGGATTGAGTCCCACATCGGGCTCCTTGCTCTGCAGGGAGTCTGCTTCTCCCTCTGCCTGCCACTCCCCCTGCTTGTGCTCTCTCCCTCTCTCTCTGACAAGTAAATACAATCTTTAAAAAAATTGTATAAGCTTTAAGCCTCCGCAAAAATGAACCTGTCCCTGGTGCCAAGCAGCTGTTTTAAGTCCTTTACAGGTATGAATCTAATCTTCACCACAGTCCCTTGAGGGAAGCCCATTATCATCACGATTCTACCTAGAAGTGGAGTTCAGCTCAGAGCTAGCAGAGTGAGCAGCCCAGAGTCATCCTGCCAGCAATACTAGACTCAGAGTCCACTGCACGAATACACCTTAAAATTGGTAGCAGGTGCTTCCTGCCGTCTGCAATCCCCAGGCCCCCTTCCAATCACATACAAACCAACTCCTTTCTGTGGTTAGTGTTTGAATATGTTCTAGAGTTAACTTCGGTGCCTCCCTCTGCTGATTGCTTGTTAGCTTAGATATCTGTCTATCTATCTATCGATTTTTTTTTTTTGCCTTTGAAATTAGACGTCATTGTCCCACCAGGGAGTTTGTTTTTATTTTTCTAAATCTCTATTAAAAAGTATCAGTTTCATAAATTATTCATCAGCAATCCTATGAAATAATATTTATTTACCAACTTTTCAGCACTGTAACTATATTTTTTGTTTTATTTATTTTTATTTTCTGTTTATTTTACACTACTTGGACAAAAATATAAGTATAAAAGTAAAATAGTACAATAATATCTAATCAGCTAAACAGCAGGTGTTTGCTATGTATCTCTATGACTTATAACTGAAGCAGGAAAAATCCCCTGAAAATGTAGGTAAAATTTTGCATTTCCCTGAAAGCCCTACTAAAGACTGCTATAACTAGACTAAAACAGAGGGATCCAGTACCAATTTGTTTGGCTTGGGCTAAAAACACAGGAGGATTTCAGAGAGGGAGGGGTTAGAGGAAGGTGCAGGGCAGGTAAGGGTGGCAATGGACCATGAAAATAGGATGGACATTCAGAGGCAGAGACGGGGCCAGCGGTGCTCCAAGATCTCTGTGAACACAGGCTAGGCTATAAATAACAATAATGCATATATCTTTCCTGTCCTTTGTGTAGAAATCATTTATTAAAGACTCATGGGCCAGTGGGAAGCTTGTTGACTAGAACAAAGGTTTCCTGTTGAGAAACAGAAGCACAGTGTGAGTGTTGACGAGCCCAGGGTGTCTCCCGAGACTAGGAAGTAATGTCCTACGGTGTCTCAGGACCAGGCCGTGATGTTTTCTACGTGTTCTCCCTCTCCTTTTATTTGTGGTCCTTCATAGGCACAGCATGTGAGCTGATGTTTTATTCACAGAGGAGTGCTAAACTGCACCCAGCCATTAAGCTCATCCTAAAATTTCTGTAGACAGACCTGAAGAAATCAAGAATCTTGTGATTCACTTATAATGCATTTTTTAAAAGATTTTATTGATTGATTGATTGATTGATTGATTGCCCGTGTGCAAGCCAGGGATGGGGCAGGGGTGGGGGAGAGAGAGATAGAGAGAGAGAGAAGCTCAAGCAAGCTCCACACTCAGCATAGAGCCTTTGTGGGGCTTGATCTCAGGACCCTGAGACCATGACCTGAGCCGAGAGTCAGTCACCAAACCGACTGAGCCACCCAGGTGTCCATCATGTGTTTGATATACATCCCCAGCTTCCTAATTTATGGCTCCTGTCACTGACGCAAAGGGCACTTGGTGAATATCTACTTCTTCTCTTTAATATATTGTGCTACCAAATCGGTTCTTTGTCTAAAGAAAGCAGGAAAAATGTGTCCGTGAGGCTCATTCTCACAGTTTGCCTTGGGTGGCCTGGGCCCAGCTACTAGGCTTACGATCCCGCCATCCCTGTGTGTGGAATCAGCAACAGCGCCATGTCAGTCAGAGCTGGATTGGACCCACCAAGTTAGGATTCGAATTAAACTTAACTCCCGTCTTCCCACTAAGTAAAAACTTGTGAATTGAACGCAGGAATCATTAGAAAGGAACAAATGTCTGAAAAGTTAAATTAGCCAGGAGGGAAAAAAATGAACATATCTTATGAATGCCAGTAGGAGAAAAAAATAAGATCTCTGATTTCAGTGTTCAGTTTTCATTGAACACAGTGTTCAGTGTTTCATTTTTAAGTCCATACTAATTTCATTTCACTGGAATTTTTCTCTCAGTACAAAAGTACTAGAAAACTCAGAAAACACAAAGAAAAAATAGGAGTCATAAGGATGGCACTTACATATATTTGGTGGTCTTATTTTGATACAAGATCTATAAGGTTATATTTCTTCTATGCATTTAAAATATACTTTTTAAAAATTGCATACCATATATATATTTCATACATTGCATGCCATGAAATTTTCTCCCTCATTAATTTAACAGTTGCCTACCATATCCTTATACGAAGCACTCTATTTACCTAACCTCCCAGATTGTTTCCAATTTTTTTCTGTTGCAAATAATATGATGAACATCCTTGCACATCCATCCAGCCATATATATGGGATTTCACTTTGAAGAGGGATGCTAACCAAGAACGGGATCATTCTCACTATGTTCAAAGAAAGGAATATGATTAAAATTATGCATATCATCTCCACCTCTCCCATCAGGTATTTGATGGTAACTGATAATTAGCAAGTGCTCCTACCGTGATCTCATTTACTCTAATTAACAGAATCAGACAAGGTTGAAATTTATTGTCCTGTTCAGTGACTCGTGAGTCTGGCAGCTGCTATGACCGAGGCAAGCATTAACACCCGGGTGTTAACAGATTGTCTGAAAAAGTATTTTGCTGATTATCTCCTAATGAACTTATTCTTAGGAGATGATGTTGTAAAGAAGCACAGGACCAAGTTTCTCCACTGAGAAAAGTTTAAACTGACTCTGCATTGGGATTTCCGAAACAAAAGGGGAAGCTCCTTCAATTAATAAATTTACATTATGGCCCAGGGTGCGCTGGAGAACAGGCATTCTGAGATACGCTGCGGAGGAGGAAACTGGCATCTTCTCCAAGTGTGTCCTCCGGTTCGGTGGGGCAGACAAAGGCAGCACTGACTGTGCGCTTTAAGTTTCCATCTCATCCTTAATCTAGAGTATCCATTTTGGATGAGCCAGATCTTATCTTTTAATCTATATTTACAATAAATGGACCAATATCCAGGTGTGGTCACTGTCATGGCAATAATAACAAGGAAAGAAAGTGGTAGGTCTCTGTTGTGGTTAGACAAGGTTTTCCTTTTTTTTTTTTTTTACTTAAATTTCAGTTTGTTGATATACAGTGTAATATTAGTTTTAGGTACACAATATCGTGATGCATCACTTTCATACATCACCTGGTGCTCATCACAATTGCACTCCTTAATCCCCATCCCCCACCCACCTCCCCTCTGATAACCATCAGGTTGTTCTCTACAGTTGAGAGTCTGTTTCTTGATTTGTCTCTCTCTTTTTCCTTTGCTTGTTTGTTTCTTAAATTCCACATATGAGTAAAATTGTATGCCTGCCCAGTCTTTCCCCAGCAAACACACTCAGCATCTCCCTATCCCACCACCAGAGTTCTGACATCTATCTGTGAGCATCTGGGTTTTATCTTGATTTATTTTGTGCTTGTATTAGCAAGTGGTGTCCTAAGTTCTCAGAAAAGCCTAAGAGAGGTGAGTTTTGGGGGCCTGGGACTGCTCAAAAATGTTTTTGTATCAATTAATGGTAATGGTTTCTTCACTTAACGTGGAGCTTAGGGAAGTTTTCATAGTAACACTCTACTTTTGGATATTGGGGGAAACCTGTATGAGTACACTAGTCTCTATGTCCCTTAAAAAAATACAAACGTTAAAAGAATTTCCTCAGTGCCCTGCACTTCTCTGAGAT
Source organism: Callorhinus ursinus (assembly GCF_003265705.2). Taxonomy (NCBI): domain Eukaryota; kingdom Metazoa; phylum Chordata; class Mammalia; order Carnivora; family Otariidae; genus Callorhinus; species Callorhinus ursinus. The sequence goes on from NW_027397141.1 coordinate 378,654, forward strand.
ATAATCAGAAGGAAAAAAAGGGGGGGAAACTCTTAGAAAAGTAAACACTTTTTTTTTTTTAGTAGGTTCCATGCTGAATGTGGAGCCCAGTGTGGGGCTTGAACTCACAACCCCGAGATCAAGACCTGAGCTGAGATCAAGGGTTGGACACTTAACAGACTGAGCCACCCAGGTGCCCCAAAAGGCATTTCTATGCATATCAGAGTTTCATATTCTCATGGGCTGATATACCATCACTTATGTAATCAAACTTCTGTTAACATTTATTTCTTCTCCATCATAGTAATTTTACAGTAACTATCCTTGTAAATGTGTCTTTTGTATACGTGTAACAACATCTGTAAGGTAAATCCCTGGAAACGGAATAACTTGGGCAGAACATAAATGCATTTTAAATTTTGGTAGGTACTGCCACTTGCCCCCATAGAGGATTAATATATACATGATATAAATAAACATTTGCATTAAAAAGCATAAGAATATCTGTTTTCTCACATTCTTATCAAAACAAAATATCAAAGTTTTGGTTTATTAATTTTATAGCAAAAAGAAAAATACATTTTAGTATGTCTTTGTTATGGGTGAGCAATCTATCTTTTTATAAGTTTAATAGCTGTTTTCTTTCACCTATATTTTTGTGTTTTTGAACTTTTTATATAAAGTCATATTTGTAATTTCTTATGTAGATGATAGTCTTTCTTATAGAAGCTCTTCATATCATAAAGAAAAAAGTCATTTTTCTACCATTTCATCACAGATATTTTCCCTACTAGGTCATCTCCTTTGACTTATATATGGTATTTACTGCAGAGTATTTTTATAAATTTTGTAAATTAAACTCAGCAATCTTTTCTTCTTTGGCTTCTATTTTGTTTTTGTTTTTAATACTTAAGACACCCTTCTCCTAAATTTGTATTATTTGTATGGCTTTGCTTTCTTATTTTTATTTTTTTAATTTTTATTTTTTTAATGTTTATTTATTTATTTGAGAAAGAGAGAGAGTGAGCATGAACAGAGGGAGGTGCAGAGGGAAAGAATCTCAAGCAGTCTCCCCGCTGAAGGCACAGCCCTAACTCAGGGCTTGATCCCAGGACCCTGAGATCATGACCTGAGCCAAAATCAAGAGCTGGCACTTAACTGTCTGAGCCACCCAGGTGCCCCTGGGTTTACTTTTAAATATCTGGTTTGTATGAAATATATTTGGTTTAAGTAGTGAGGGTTCCAAGTTGACTATTTTTCTCTAGATGACTACATAGTTGTCTCCAAACTATTTATTACATAATCCATGTTTTGGGGTGCCTGGGTGGCTTAGTTGGTTGAGCCTCCCACTCTTGATTGCAGCTCAGGTCATGATCTCAGGGTCCTGGAATTAAGCCCCACATCTGGCTCCACACTGGGTAAGGAGTCTGCTGGAAATTCTGTCTCTCCCTTGGTCCTTCTGTCCAGTCCCCTCTCCCCACACACTCTCTCTAAAATAAATAAATAAATCTTTTTTAAAAATGCATGCTTTCCCCCATTGACATGTAATGTCCCCTTTATTTTACACTTAAGTTCACACATGGTCTCCATCAGAATTCGACAAAGCTAAACCCCACAGTCAGGTTTTTGCCTTTTCAAGGCTAGCCACCCCAGATTTACCCCAGTAGGTCACTAACAAATACTTTCATCCAGATTGATGCTGAGTTAAAGATAACATTGTTATGTAAATCTACAGGTTAGACTCTTTGCTCTAACAGGAGAATGTCACATTAGGTGAGACTAAGAGCTATTTTGAAATCTAAAAATGTTTATTCAGTAAAAGTGTAAAACTGTATTTATGACATAATTTATACTTCATACCTATAGAAAAAAGCATATTGTATTATACCCAGTGTCCTGGTTTCTTGAGGTTTTTGCAAACTGTTTTATTGCTTTCATGTTATCAGATGGTCTCAACTACACAGTGACTCGTGGGTCAGAGAAAATCAGTTTATAAATATAATAATATAATACAATTTTTCCTGTGAATTATTTTTGTTTCTTCATAATCATTAAAGTTGTATTATGGATTCTGGCTACCACCCTCCCTTGCTATATATAGCGTTGCAAAGTTGGAAGAAATTTACTCCAATTTAGCAAACAGACCCCAAAGCAAAACCTATAGTTTTCTTGATTTTAATGAGCCAATTTATATACAGTCATATCCCAGCCTAAACGTAAATTGGCTTACGTCCCTGATGCCTATCTTTCTCATTATAAATGTTCCAACTTATCAAAAATCATTCAGTATCTCTCAGGTCTTTGAGGTTTGGCTGGGCTAGTGAAGGAGCAGGGTCATGGTATAGGTCTTCCGGAATGGTAATTAATAACAAATAGCATGTACATAGGACTTTACATCTTCAAAGGGCTTTGCAAACACTAATTAACCCACATACTAAGCCCTTTAAAATAAATAAGCAGGAATGAGCATTCGTTTTATGAATGAAAAACTGACTCGCAATAAATCTGTGATTATGGCTGGTCTGAAGGCATTACTCACAAAAAATATATAATGTCTTCTCCCATCACATTTCACATGATTCTGGAACAACTTTCTCCACTTCAACATGATGGAGCCTTTCGTCTGGTTAATTGCTGTGGGGGACTTTCCTGTTCACTGTGGGCTATGTAACAGCATGCTTGGCCCCACCATACGCCAGTTGCTCTTCCCCAGTCTTGACAATCAAATCGTCTCCAGATGCTGCCCAGCCCCGGGGCTGGGGGCAGGAGGGTGTGTAAAAATCATCCTCAGTTGTGGTCCACTATGTAGAAGAAAGGGCAAAGAATGACTGCCTGTTGGAAGGTTTTCACTTACAAGAACAGTTCTTTTCTCTAATTCACATTCTGTTATTACCATGTATTACAGAACCCCTGTACCTGTTATTTCCCTTCCTACCTTATGGACAAAATAATACCCTATATGACGCAGTGTTCCAAGCAGTGTTCTAAGACACATCCATGCACACGGCATGCACATGCATGCACACACACACATACACTTAGTCCTCAAGACAAGCCGATAAATTAGGTGCTGTTCTTACCCTGTTTTATACAAGAGGAAACAAAGGCACAGAAAAGTTGCATTGCTCTCCCAAGTACAGAAGTATGAATTCAGACTTGGGCCCCTTGTGTCTAGAGTCTGTGCTCTCAACCACTGAGTTATACCCGTATGTATTTTTTTTTCCAGCAGAGACTCGTTAAGCAGTGAACACCGCTGATGTCCTAAGTGTAGGTATAAAGTCTCTTAAAAACAACAGTGATACTAAGCATAAGAAAGGAAGGAAAGTCTCAAAAAAAAAAAAAAGAAAGTAGTGAAGCGACACTGTGTTGTACTCCAAATATATTCATGACCCTCCATAAACACAAGACACACTAGAGCATAAGAGATTCATGCAGCATTCTTCAGATCCTCAAAGAGCTAACTCAAAAAATAACATCAGATAAATAGATGTTGAGGCAGAAAATTATAAGGAGCACAAAATGATAAGTTCCTGGGTGGTAGGGAGGAGATGCATCATGACTAGGGAACTGGGGCAGATCATATGATAAAAATGGCATGTCAGCTCTTCAAAGATGAATAGGATCTAAAACTGGGGGATTATCATAGCAGGTGCCCGAAGAGAGCATTTCAGAAGAGAAAACAGGACATTCGTGGAGGGAGAAAGGGCAAAGTGTAGTAAGTCAGTGTGGCTGGAATTGGCTAAGCAGAGAAAGACAAGACTGAAGTCAGGATTTAAATGTGTTATAATCAATTTGGATTTTTTTCTTCTTCTAGTAAGCCTTACAGAACAAATGGAGGACGAGGAAGTATTTCTTTACTGCCTCTTCTGCACTAAACCCCGCTAGCACTTTGACATAAATTCCTTACTGAATTACTGAAGGTTTCTAGGAAGAGGAGAGCATGATGAGACGTGCACCAGTCATCTTTTGCTGCATTTCCAACTGGAGGCTCAAATGGAAAAGGATTTGCCTCCCTGCTCTCATGGCTGTGGCAGCATCAGCTTCTCGCAGCCGTAGGACCCTTGATGGCTTACTTCTGTGAAAGTCAGCAGAGACAGAAAGAGGGACAAGAGGTGCAAGGAGGGAGAGAGGGAAGAGGAAGAGGGACGGAGGGAGGAAGGGAGACAGAGGGAGGCTAGGGAGAGTCTGCTAGTAAGACTGAGACTCACACAATATCATGTAATCATGTGTGCCATTTATCATCTTTGTCATTTTCTCCTGATAAGAAGTCACAGGGCCTGCCCACAATCAAGGGGAGAAAATTGTACAAGGATGTGAATACGATTATGCAGGGTTCATGGGGATCGCCTTACACTGTGACCACGAAAGTCCATCCTCTGACCCTCAGTGATTCTGCCTCTCTCCCATGTGCAAAATACATTCGCAAATGAAAGTATTGTAACATTTCTAAGCTTTTTAATCTATGTAGCTAAAAATATACTAACAAATTGCTGGAATCAGGGTGCCTAGTTGGCTCAGTCAGTTAAGCAGCCAACTCTTGATTTTGGCTCAGGTCATGATCTCAGGGTAATGAGATCAAGTCTGGCATTGGCTTCCACGCTAGGCATGGAGCCTGCTTGAGATTCTTTCTCTCCTTCCCCCTCTGCCCCTCCCCCGCCACTCTCCTGCTCTCTAAAAAAATTGCTAGAATCTCACTTAAAGAAGGAATTTAAATTACTTTTTAATCTACTTCAAAATGTTACATTTACGATCATGCCTATGAAAGAAAAGATGCAAGAATGACAAAACTAGTTAATCTACAGATATATCAAAAATCCTACTGGGGCACATGGGTGGCTCAGTCAGTTAAGCATCTGCCTTTGGCTCAGGTCGTGATCCCAGGGTCCTGGGATTGAGCCCTGCATCAGGCTCCCTGCTCAGCAGGGGAGTCTTCTTCTCCCTCTCCCTCTGCCCCTGCTCATGTGCTCTCTCTCTCTTACTCACTCTGTCTCTCAAATAAAAAAAAAAATCTTTTTTTAAAAAAGAAAGAAAATCCTACTGATAAATTTGTAATTATCATCATGAAGTTTATATTTTTTTCTAGCAAAAAGAATCCATTTAAAAAATATTTTAATGTTACCCCATTTTTAATATGTTGTGCCACAGTTTCATAAAAGTTTGATTTGTCCTTTGACATTATTTATATCACTACTATTTGAGAATTATTATTTAATTCCAAGAAGAAAGGAAGAGATGGGATAAAATTACCATGACACGTAAAACCAGTAAGGTCTACTAGCAGAGTGAAAATTATAGGAGTAACTGCATTTCATGGTAGAAATAATAGGATGCCTTGCTTTGGTTTGACGCAGGTCCATCTTGATGAATTTGGAATTAAAATTCTATTTAAAAAACATATACAAATTTTTGGGTTAGCATCATCAGGCTCTGAAAATCAGTAGGTATACAGGTCTAGACAGATACTTCACGCATTTCTAAAGAATCTTCTTTGCATGACTTTTAACAGTATTTGTAGTTACTAGTGAATTCTAAAAAATATACATAAGAAATGAAAGCCTCCAGGATGCAAGCCATCTGTCCTTACATGACATTCATACATCTTTTTATGTCCTTTTGCCTGAATCAAAATTTTTAATATTGTTGGCATTTGGGTAATAGTCTAAAGAAATACAAACAAGCATATGTCTTTTATAAATATGTGAAAATAGTCTTTAATTAACACTACTGAGGTCTTCAGCCAATGTGATCTTTTAATATATATATATATATAAAATTCTAAAAGTATAAGAGGGTAATGTTAAGAATTAATACCTCCTTAATAGAATACATATTTGGCTATTTTTCACCAATTATCTAAACAATAGGTTCCAAATAAAGAGATATCCCCAACACATTTAGGATCATTAATTTAATCTAGAAAGTTAAATTTTAAGAATTTAAAGTTATATAACATATTCTAAACCATATTTCATGTTTCATGGGGTCTATTATTTTTATGTTACTTTTTAATCCCCAAATTTGTTATAATGCTTGAGACATAGTATGTATTGAAGACCATTCACTAAATTAAATTTTACATAGAATCAGGTCATTATCCTACTGTCACTACAACTTCCCATAGACATAAAAAGGCTTTCAATAAATTCAAGCAGTACATGATAACCCTAAATGGAAGGTTACAAACACGTAACAATTTTAGGGCCGTGAGAGACCTAAGAACACTCTGTCCTTTACACCACTCAACAAATGCCAGCAAGGAACTCCAATGAGGCTAAGTGATAGGTTTGGGGAACATAAATCATTTGCTTGAGATCACACCTGACATGATACCCTGAATAATAGTTAAATGACTGTTTAATGTCATCACTGTAGATCAAGGGAAAAAATCAGTTTTGACCAAACACTGATTGGGTATTTGGACTTTCCCTGGTATGTTTCCACCAGAGAAAAAGCAGAGATGAAGAGTAGTGGGAAACTGCATTTGTTTAGAGACTATCATGGCTGAGGTACTATATCAGGTCTTTTAAAACACATTTGGTCTTCACAACAATGTATATGAAGAGAGCATGGTCAGCAATAGAAGCTCAAGAATACTGAGCAGCAGGCCCTCAGATAGGAAGACAAATTTACATTTAAATAAAACTTTCTTATTCTACAAAATGACTGCTGTGGTCTGAATGTTTGTGTGCGCCCCCCCCAAACCATATGTTGAAATCCTAACCCTGAAAGGTGATGGTATTCGGAGGTAGTCATTTTGGAAGGAGTTTAAGTCATGAGAAGGGAACGAGCCTGCATGAGACGCAACAAGAAGTCTGCAGTCTGGAAGACGCCCCTCACCCAACCATGCTGGCACCTTGATCTCAGACTTCCAGCCTCCAGAACTGTGAGAAATAAATGTTTGTTGTTTAAGCCCCTTGGTTGATGGTATTTTTGTTACATGAACTTGAACTAAGATGGGGGAATCAAGAAATAAGCCTTAGAGGGGAGCCTGAAATATCTTGCTTAAAATTCTTCAGTGCATTTTTCTTGAGCACCAGATGCAACTTCATACTCTGCAGTGTGGCATTCAAAATCTTTCACGGGGCTCCTGACTGGCTCAGCCGGTTAAGCGTCTGCCTTCAGCTCAGGTCATGGTCCCAGCATCCTGGGATATAGTCTTAAATTGGGCTTCCTGCTCAGCTAGGGGTCTGCTTCTGCCTCTCCCTCTGCTGCTTTCCCCTGCTCATGTGCTCTCTCAAATAAATGAAGTAAAAAAAAAAAAACTTTAAAAAACCTTAAAATCTTTCAAAATCTATCCTAAGGTACCTATGTATCTTACCCTCCCACCTAAATCTGAGTATTTGACAAACATTCTCCCCTGAATTTTTGTACTCCCCATGCCTGTATTTATTATCTTCCCTCTGCCAGGAAAAACCCTCCATACCACGATGAGGGAATTCAACTTACGTTTCCAGAATCCACTCACTTATATTAACCCCCATTGGTGTAATTAACCTCCTCTGGAAAGGCCCAGGTAAGAGCAGGTGATAAAAGCCGGAGGGGCCGTTCTGTATGTTGGGTGCTATAAGTCTGTCCTCAAACATTCTGGGTGAGATACTGTTCCCATTTGAAAGTTTAGAAACTAAGGTTCAAAGGGGTTGTGACAGACCTGGAACCCAGCCCAGAATAACTAGATTCTAAAAGCTTGTATTCTTTTCACTACAGCTTTCCAGGGAATCCATCTTTCCTTTAACTAGGAAAGCACTTATCTTTTGTATTCCAATTATCTTTATCTTTTGGTACTCTGTGAGTTCCTTGAAGGCGGAGGCTGTCTTTTTCACTTTTTTTGCTCGTATGACTGGCAAAGAGAGTAAGAACTTAATATACGTTGGTTGAAACTGAATGGAGATGGCTTATAAAATAGCTCTAGTGCTCCGGGAATTCCATATTAGATGTTTTAAAGCCATGCCCAACCGATTTCCCCCAAAGTGAGAATTCCAAGGTTCCCCATCAGCCCTGTCCACTCCAATGTCAGGCAAAGCACATGACTATGAAGCAGGTAGGGTAGCCTCCTGATTTTCAAAGAAGGTGCCATCAGCCTAAAGATATGAACTCGTTCAGGACAGTGAGAAGTCATCATGGGTGCAGAAAAAGGCGGAGTTCTTGAATGGTAAATATCTTGTCCTGCTTTCTGGCAAGAACCCATGGCCTTGGTGAAGAGTGAAGTAGGCTTTTCCATCTGATTCAGAGGAGTTGTTCCATTAATATTTATTGAGTGACCGATTACGACAGTGAACAAAACACACCAGGTCTTCATTTGTGGAATTTGTATTCTAGTGGTAAGAAACAAAGATACAGTGCCTTGGAGAAAATAAAGCAGAGTGAAGGGATAGTGAGTGTCAGGGATGTGAGTGGGGCAAACTGTGAGAGACCTGGATGAAGTGGAAAGGAAAAGCACACAGACCAGTGAGACTGTGGTGAGCAAGGGGGTCCCCGGTAGGAAATCAAGTTAGAGAGCTAACGGAAGATAGCTTACTGGGGCCAGGTCCAACAGGCCAGTCATAAGACTTTGGAAGTTGTGAGTGATGGGGATTCAGTCATTTTGGCCAGTGGAGGAAAATGAATTGACTGCATCTTTAAAAGTACAAACGGCGTCCTTGAGAGCAGTGATGACAGTGCAGAAAGGAAGGTGATCAGAGTCCAGTGAGTAATAGGGGCAGACTGGTTATTGGGGAGCTTGCTGAGGGGTCATATTCTGGACTATTTGTAAAGTCTAGCCAACAAGATTCACTGTGTATTGGAAATATGAGAACAGAGGGGGCCAGGGATGGCTCCATGGTTTTCAGCTTGAGCAGCAGGGTGAACAGATGCACCATTTAGTGAGGTGGGGAACGCTGGGAAAGAGCTTAAGTGTATTCGAGAAATCCAGAGTTCTCTACGGAATACTTGGTAAATTAAGTTAGGTAATCTAAGTGACTGCAAAATAATCCAGAGGTCTGTAAATACGAAAAAGATGGATCATTGACAACTGCTCACACTGTGCACATGCTGGTTCATTATACTATGCTTTTGCATTTTAAAATTTTGCTATGATAAATATAGTTAGACATATCAAGTATGAGAGGCTCATTAGACTTCACGTGGAGATGTCATGTGGATAGATACGTGAACCTGCGTTCAGCAAAGAACTCGGCTGAAAACATGTGGGAGGTATCAGCATATTTAAAGCCAAGGGATGGAGTGAATAAAGATAGAGAATAGGTCCAGTACTAAAAAACTGAACTCTCCAACATTTAGAGATGAGAAGAATCTAGAAGGGCATTTTTGCATATCAAATTTACATAAATGCATATCAATTTACTAAAACATACATAACTTTGAATCAGCCATTCCACTGTAAGAATGTATAAGGGAGAAGCAGACTGGAATACACAGACCATGACACAGGTTTACCATAATGCTCACTAGGAAAACAAAGGGGGCCGGGGGCAGTGGCAAGGTCATCTAATCTGTAAGTCGGACAATAATGGCCTAGCTGAAAAATTACACTACATTCAATAGTGTGCAACAATTTAAAGTGATGTAGGTCTACTTTAGTGACCTGTAAATTCTCCCATTGAGAAAAGCTGATCAAATAAAGCATTACAGTTTTATACCTACCTGTTACACTGTAAATAATGTATTTTGCACTTTCCTTACTACCAATAACCTAAAGTAGTGAATGTTACTATCTTTGGTGGTAAAATTATGTACTTTTCTCCCCTATTACGCTTACTGGTATCTGTTTTGTAGTTTTTCTCAATAGGTGTTATAAAAATATATGTTTAAAATTTTTTGTAAAGATTTTATTTATTTGAGAGAGAGTGTGAGAGAGCACACAAGCAAGGAGAGGAGCAGAGGCAGAGGGAGAAGCAGGTTCCCCGCGGAGCAAGGAGCCGACGGGGGTCGATCCCAGGACCCCAGGATCATGACCTGAGCCGAAGGCAGACGCTTAACAACTGAGCCACCAGGACGCCCCACAAGTTTACATTTTTAATAAGGTTCATTCAGTAATATGAAATACAAAGGACCTCCAATAGGAAACTGATTTGAATCGGTCAAAAATTATATTGATACCAATAATATCTGACTGAAATAACTATTATTGTTTTAAAATAAATACATCATAACTTTTAATAGTATATTAAATATTTTATTTAAATTAAGAAATATAACATTTGTTGCACTGTTTCAATAAAATTTCAAATTACTTACAAATAATAATAATAATAATTCCTTGGGTACCATATTTCAAGTATTGCAAAGATGTCATGAAAACATATTTTTCAAAATGAAAGACTATTCTAAAATTTGGTATATAAATCCAGACATAATACATATTATACATATTGAGTTTAAATAATCTAAAGATAAAAATCATTTTAAATAGAGCAATTTATCTCTCTGTAACGGAAGTTACAACACATGCCATCTTGACATGGACTCGATGGATTACATCTAGGAAAATCACTCTTTGTGAATACGATTTATTCTGGAGTACAGTTCACATAAAAACACTCTCTTTAAAACATGCTCTGTTGTAGAAAAAAAATAAATGTGGGCCAAGTACTTTTAAAACTGTAAGTTTCTTTTAATTATATTCATCTAATTTTAAGTTACTTCTCCTAATTTACCTAATGACATCATTAACAAGGTCTTATTCATGAGCTTGCCCTTAACCTTAAAAAATAAATTTGTTTACATTTCACACTTCAAAGAATTTTAGCCTTCAATTTAAAAGACATATTTTTTTTTACAAGTCCAATTGTAACAATTCTGCTTCTTTCTTGCAATGCTTTTACTAGATAAAAACTATTAAAATTTTGACCTCAGAAAATCCACTTAGATCAATGCTTTTAATGACTCTAAAAGCTTCTGAATGTATTTGATTAATACTTGAGTCAAAATTCTCGATTTCTACAGGGATATTATATAAATGTCTCTTCTTTAAACTATTTATTTCATCTTGGTTTTAAAAGTCATTAAATACTACACCTCTAAAAGAATTTTTTCTTTCTTGGTCTTGGTCCATTCAGTATCTTATCTATCTCAAAAGTTAAAATTATTGTTTTTCTATATCTAATAATCTGTTTAATCATAAATTTTAAGGGATAAAAATAAAATGTAGTTTAATATTTTATCATGACCACCTGTTACAATGAGGCTTTCCTCACTAGAAAAGCTAGCTTTAAACCAAATATAGATTTTCCTCCTGCAACTCATGCTTGTCTATTGAATCAGTTACCCAATCTTGTTGCAGGATTTTAAACTTTCTCTTAAGAGTTCTTCGAAAAGCTTTTAAATCTGCAACACGGCTCTGATCCTCCCCAATGATTACATGAGACACTCCCTGAGCTAAACGAGAAACTACTTTGGCTCCATGAAATCGAAGCTCCAGAGCTGTAACAGCTAATCTCGTTCCCTCGATTTTGGTACTCAAGTCATTAATAACAGCATACAAGTCCAAATAAACAATGTGGTGTCGAAACATACTGAGAGGGGAACGGTCCCAGGAATACCGATACTCTAAATTAGCAATCACAGAAGCCATTTCTCCAGGAGTTTGTGCGCTGGAATTTTTAATCCCTGAGAACACTTCCTTCAGTAGGTTCAAATCTGTATCAACAAAATAACTGTCACCATAACAGTCATATTCACGGGCAAAATGTTCCTTTGTTGATGGGCACATATGAATCATAAAGCGAGGCTGCCACGGCACGCAGCTTTTGGTCTTAAAACACTCCAACAGCCACTCGGGCTTGACAACATCATGTTTATTCGAAGAAATTATGTTTTTCACTCTAATGTTCTCAGACCCTGCAATCACGCAGTATGTGTCTGGGCCTGGATTTTGTACTATATAACCACCAAATTCTGCAATTCTGTTCTCCAGATCAGGCTTCGGATGGCTGTCTGTTCCGCTCATGACACAGAACTCCACATCTTCAAATATATTAGAAATTTTGTTTACATTGGAAAGGTTGGGTGCTTTTAAGTGCTCGATAATTCCAATAACTTTCTTCACCTTCGGGGCAGCCTTCCTCTTCTTCTCCCGTGGTTCTTCATCACCACCAACGTAAAGGTGTTTGGACGCAAGCTTTCCCGATGCTTTCCCACGAAGCTGTTCTAAGTCATCCAGGGTGGTGCATTCGTGCCACTCTTTGTCTTCTCTTATCTTCTCGATTCGTGGAAAACGCAGTGTGCAGCCAGTTTTATACATATCGCTGGGGACGATCTCTGTGGCCTTAACTTGAACAATGACAGAATGACAAGGCTCGATGTACACCTCAGGCTTCTCTGTTCCACACAAAATGCTGCTTGGTGGAGCTTTTCTATGAAAAGGCTTCCAATGTTGGGCCAATTTCAAACCCAGATCGTACAGCTCTTTCATGGTATAACCCGAACCGACACGACACAGAGTATGAAACGCTGACGGTTTTTCACCAGGAGGAGGCTTCTCTGCTACAGCACACAAAAAATGAGACATCATCCCACCTCGAGAACCTTTACCCCAGTAGCCCCCGACAATTAAGATGTCCAGCTCATCCATCAGCCCATCCACGTACTCTGGTTTAATTTTCAACCATCCTTCGCCTCTTTTGTCTGGCTTGTAAATAGACAGAGGCTGTTTTATCATGATTCCCTCTTCCCTTTTATCTATGGCTTCATTCAAAGCGTCGATCACTTCTTTCTGAGTATGAGCTTGTGTTTTTTGCACCATTTCTATTCTACCTGGTACTGGTGTAAAAACACTAGTAAGAATTTCATACCTCTTTTTCAGGATCTCATGTCCCAGCTTTTTATTATTAACCATCAGTACATCAAACACACAATAACAAGTTTGCAGATCAGAATCCTCCACCATTCTTTTGATATCAAACTTATTCCCCTTTTGCATAAAAGTCTGTGTGTTAGGATTGAAGGCCATCATCTCTCCATCCAGGATACAGATCTGTACGTCCGTTTTAAATGCACTGTGAATGAACGGTGTGAGAGAACCTTCCCGGGGAGAATTGCCGAACTGATCCGTATAGTTAAAACCATTTCGGGAGAAGTACTGATACGCATCCCCCTGTTTGTGCATCTGCATACGCTCACCGTCTAGCTTGGTTTCAATGTAGAAACTCTGGTGTTTCATGGCCTTCTCGATTTGCTCAGTATCTGCCATAGCAGCCAGCATTGGTTTGAAGGCAGAGAATAAAGTGATGGAAATGTCACTGAGTCCTATGGAAGGATCATGCAGTTGCCTACAGACTTTCTCCAGATCTGTGGTGACATTATGCAACTCGACAGCATCATTATGGAAAACAGAAAATACAGACTGCTCACTGAAACCAAGTTTTAAGTCCTTTACAATCATCCGTATAAGCCACTTTTGTTCCAGCGCTGAACTCTGACTTATTAGCTGAAGAAGACTCTTCTTTATTAGGTCCTTTCTTCTGGCAGAATTATTGCTGGCAATTGAGTCTAAAATGTCATTTACCTGCTGTATGGTTAAACTTCCTTTCTGCAAGCACCTTGGTTTCAACACAAAATATGCAATTGTTGCAAAGTCTCCGGCATCTCCACGAGGCCCGGTGGGCGTTCTATAATTTAAAAGTTTAAGGGCGTCTTTTCCGTCTTTAGGTAAATTAAGCAATTCGATATAAAGTTTAGCAAGCATAGTTTCTTTGATTCCGTAGGCCATTCTCTCTCTTTCTAGCTGAGGAAGAATAAGTCTCATTGCTGGATAAAAGGAGTCCCTGACATCCGTTTGGTTCTTATGAAGGGCATCGTGAAATCTTCTCCAAGAATCTAAAAATTCCCTGAAGTGTCTGATTTTTTCTGCACGTCCTCTACTTCTCTGTATTCGTTCTAAAGTTGAACACAAGTCTGCAAAAGGAACGTGAGATGCAACAGTTTGCGAAGTCTGTGAGGCAGCCATGGAGGTGGTGGTCAATCCTCTGGTTTAACTAATAAGGCAAAAAGAGAATAACTTTCAATAAGGGACAAAATTCAACTAAATAGTTCACGTAAAGCCCTTAAAGAGAGTGCCTCGTTCGTGGTCAATGTTTGCTAAATGAAAATGAATTAGTGCTAGAAATTATGTCTCTTTTCAATCTCTACATTTAAACTTCAATCCCATTTAGTATTTATTATCAAAAGTATCACCAGCCCTTCTTGCTACATTTACAATACTGAAATTGACCACTCTGTCTTTCTCCCTAAATTCTAACTTCAGTTGAATTAATGATTCCATTCCTTATTTAGCTCATCGTGCAAAGGAATAACAACAGAAAAACAAGGCTCAATTCATTTCTTTTCTGGGCTTCTGACTTACATTTCTCCTCCTTTTCTGTCAGAGTACCATACAGCATCAGAAACAGACGTTTTTAACAAATCACTGAATTGAAACTCGGCTTTGCAGGAAGTTTGAACTCTTACATAGGTAGGAGTTCACCAAAAAAAAAAAAAAAAAAAGGTAAACAAAGCCCACGTCTGCGTTTACTTTCACTTCACTGCTAGCTATGCCAAATCACTCGTGTTCAAAACCCCACTCAAAATACCCTCCCCAGGAAATCCTTACTTGACCTACCTCTTTTAACTCTATTTTATCATAGTTACTTAATAGCTTTATAAACTTAAACTCATTAGTACACTTGTTTGTTCATATTCACATGCCATTTGCCCCCAACAATTCACTGACTGTATGTGCCAGGCACCATACTATGGGCAAACACAGTATGTTTCTGCCTTAAGAGAGCATACGTTCTGTAAAGAGAAAGGGGATATAATGGGAACTAATTATAAAATGCTGTGTTTTAACAAAAGTAAAATATCATGAGGCAGAACTTTTCACTGAAGCATCTTCTAAAGTCAGAGAGGAAATAACAGGTACCTTGCTGGGTTAGGGTCTAGACTGTTTCCTAAAGTGGTCCCAAGTGTGAAACTTCTTTGAAGTCTTAAATATTCATGCAAATTTTTTAGAGGGGGTAGGGGTAGAGGGAGTGGGAGAGAGAGAGAATCTTAAACAGGCTCCATGCCCAGTGCAGAGCCCGACACGGGGCTCCATCTCACACCCTGAGATCATGACCTGAGCCAAAATCAGGAGTCAGATGCTTAACCAACTGAGCCACCCAGGCGCCCCAGCAAATTCTATTAGAATCTATAAGATATCAGAGCTATTATATGATTTAAACTACGTAACATTAAAATCAACTAACTTTTCCAAAAAAGACTTCGAGTAAAAATGTGCATTCCAGGAATATAAACCGTGTCCGATCTTGTTAAAGTTTTCTTTAACGGATTTAAACCAGGAGGTTTCAGACACCTCCTGGCACATCCCTGTGTCGCCTAGAGAGCAGGGAGATCCACTGTAGCCTCAGAGACCATGAGATTGCCCACGGCAGCAAACAGGACAGCCACACACTACGAGCACAAGGCCGCACTACCGGACAGCTGGCACAAGAAATCCAACTGCTGGTCATGGTACCACGGTTTCCACACTGCCAGTCTCCGGAGGCCAGGAGCGCCTGGGCATGTAGTAGGTTTGTTTGTGGAATGAATTACTGAGCACCTAGAGTTGAGTTCCTGGAGAAACACACTAGGAAAGGCCAGGGGCTGGTCATACACCACCCCCACTCCCCGCCACAGTGAGCCTCGCGGGATTCAGTTCCGTCAAAAACATTTAGCAGCTATGACTGCACTGGGAAAGTTTCGCAACAGCCACTTGGTGGCCTTTCGGGAAAAAGGCCACACTTCTCAGTCTAATGCCTGACAAAGGAAACTCAACTTCCATGGAGTCAGTTAGACCAAGAGACAAACCCATGAGAGAGCACTTTCCTGAGACTTTTCTCTTTGAATACAGTAACTGCTTCCTCTGTCTCATTTGCATAACTGACTGAACCACCTGGTTATACACGTTCACTGTTTACCTCTCAAAACATGCTCTCTCTCAAGTCAGTACATTATGGTATATACTGTTATGTTTACAAATCACATACAGTATGTACATAAAACAAAGAATGTTAAGAAATACTTCTTGGAATGTTCAAGATGGGTATACAGTTTCTGATCTATCTGAATGTTCCACTTGGTCTCAGTTTCCCTCAGCAAGTTCCAGGCAAAGACTCAAATTACTTTATAACAACACTGAAATCTAGGTTGCACATGTATGCCAAAACTGCTATAAATATAACAAGGGTTCCAAAATTAGTATAAAATGAATAGACTGAAAATTTTTGCTCATTAAAATTGTACAGGAAAATCGCCTCTCGGCCTTTTGGCTAAGATCAACTGTCAAACTGTACAAGAAAATAAAAATAAATTAAAATTGTATAAAAAAGGTCAAATATTAGGATTTCCTTTAAACATCAAACATAAAGGGATTTCCTTTTAAACATTCTGTAATTTTATTTTCTGGATTCTGAGCTTGTTAGCTGATGTTTTTGATTTGTGAAAAAACAAAACAGTTTGTGGTTAGGGTTCAGGCTCTAGAGTCCAATAAATATGAGTTCAACTGTGGACTCAACACTTAATAGCTGTGTGACATGGGGCAACCACATAATTTCTCTAAGAGTCAGTTTCCAGAAGTCTAAAATGGGGCTAATAACTGTAGAAGGTAAGATGAGGATGACCTCAGATATTTACACAAGGTGCTTAACACAATACTTGGCAGTTAGCAAATCCTTGGTTAATTTAGTACCATAATGCTTGTTGATGCAAGTAATATTTAAAATATAAGTATTACAAAATATTAAGGAAATAGAGGAGGGGTACGCTTTACTCTTTGGTAAAAATAAGCAAAACACTCAAGAGAATGAATACAATTAGCATAGAGTAATGACTCATCGTCTATTCAGCTGCTGCCTATATTGTCCTAAAGTGACACAACAAAACGTCCTAGCAAGGTGAATATGATGATTCCGTGAATATGATGATTCAGAGGTATTTTATTGGAGAGAAAGTGACTGGGACAACTTAAGTTTCCTCCCTGCACCCCCTGACGAGATGATGCGCTTCCCTAAGAGACGAAGGGTTTACAGTAGCCTCCCTCCCGCAGCACTTGTGACAATCAGGGAGAATCTCAGCAGAAAGGAATTTGCGTAAGGAAAAGGCCAGAAGGCGGTGGGAGCCGGGAGGCTGACCAAAGACGAAACAGAAGAAGAGAACTAAGGCTCCAGTATCTCTGTCCGACTCCACCGAAACACGCCTGCACCACCACCGGGGGGGTCCACACCACTCCTCCGCCCCCCACCCCCACCGCAAGGAAACCCGCCACGGATCCCGGGTGAATCCCCGCCGCGGGGGAAGATCCCGTTACCTCCTTGGGCCCGAGGGTCCCCACCGGCTTGGGGAGGAGGGGTCCCCGCAATCAGAACGTCTGTAACCACGCCATCACAGCAGCCAACAGTCTCTGGGAGGCAGACGCCAACGAACGGCAGCGCCCTCGCCCGAGTCCAGCAGCGGAGGTCTAGATCAAGAACCCCGCGCCCGAGGCCCGCCTTCTAACGCAGCGCCGCCGCCAAGGTGGCCCGTGCCCCGCCCCTGGGACGCCGGGAGGGGCGGAGGGACTGAAAGACGTTTTGTCCCGAAACACGAAAAACCGACTTTCAAGACCAGAAGCGTTCGCCGGACTGAGAAGACCAGGGATTCCGCCCCGGTCACGCTGGCCCGGCCTCCGCCTGCCCGGACTTGCCCTCAGGCTCGCCCCGTGGCCTCCGAGGCCCCTCCCCAGCCGCGCCGCCGCACAAACGTCCTACCAGAAGCGGAGCCGCAGGTGCGGTCACCAAACCGGAAGCCGCCGCCCGAGGACCTGTTCCGCCAGCTGCTCCGGGCGCATACGCAATCGCCACTGAAGGCCAGGGAGGCCCCGACATCATGAAGATGACGTGCGCGGCCGCAGTCGCAGCCCCAGGCCGTGATGGCATAGGGATGATGTGCGCAGGCGCAGTGACGCTCGCGATGGGCAGAGGCGCGCCTTGCAAGGCTGCGGAGGACTCCAGGGAGTCCTGGTAACAGTGTGACTAGAAACACAACTCCCGTTAGCCTCCCGAAGCAGCAGGTGCTCTTTGCAAGTGGTTGACCCATGAGAGTGGATTTCCTCTCTGAGCAAGAACCGAGAGTACTTTGTGTACTAGCTCCTTACTTGGACCATGAACCTAGTCCTCTCTCTGCTAGGCCTGCTCACTAGCAAGTGACAGAATCATAGAGTTCTGTTCTCTGTAAACAGGGGTACCAACACTCATCTCACTGGTTGGTTGTGAAAATGCCCAGGATTGAAAAGGGCATCTTCCCTCCCAAAACATCTGCTGTTTACTTTAAATGGAAAAATAGGCTCTTGCAAAATTGCCTAAGGCTGTCCTTCCCTGTTTGTTTCTCACAATGGTACAACTTTGACGTGAGTTCTTATCTCTTAATACAGAAATACATAATTCATAAAACACATAATATATCATTCTTAATACAGACATAAAGAGTTGCATGCCCAGAAATCAACTATGGACTGCTAAGCGTCCGTTCAAGGATTCAAAATAAAATTATTTGGCAAACCTTTATTCAGCACCAATACAGTAATTGTGCTAGGTATTCAAGATTGAGATGAAAACAAAATTAGTCCTTCTGTTCCAGGAGCTGTTGATTTCTACCAGTGTTTTGTTATGGTTTGTTTTCTTTCATGGAGAATTGAGAAATTATCCATGACGATGGGGGAAACAGCTTTTATAATTATTTCCTCTTAGCATAAAATACTGTTGTTTTAAGATGTGGTATTTTAAGAAAGTGGTATTTTGCTGCAACAGACTCTGAGAACATTTTAGAGCTGTTAAGCGCCCTTAGGAGCACTTAGTGTACAAAAATCTCATTTTACAAAACTGACACTTATTTAATTCACAGTATTAGTTTGTAGTAGAGCAAGACTTAGGGCTCCTTCTAGCCCAACAACATTCAATGAATTTCCTTGTATGTCTAATTCACCTAAGTTATCCAAATATTTCTCTGAAATTAGCTATGAAGTTTTAAAGTCACATGATACTCTTGTGATGGTAATTTCTCTACCTACTATTCAACTTAATTATCAATTTGTTTTGGAGTAACACCCAACAGTGTTAGTAAAGGACCCCCCACAGTTGCCCATCTTATGAAAGGCATTTGTCTGTGCACATTTGCACCTTGTTCAGCATCTACCGAGCTCCTACAATGTCAGAGTTTGTACTTTATATTTTTGATATGAGAAGAACCATGGATTATGAAACCAAACTCCAAATTAATTCAAATCTTCATCTCCAATTTACCAGAATATTTTAGCCTTTCTAATGCTTGGTTCAAAGATAATCAGAGGTTTTTCATTAAGTATCTTCTAGAATTGCTGTGATTATTAGTTTATTTATGTAAAGAGTCTACCTTAGTGCCTGGCATTTATTAGGCAACAAACAACAAGAAGCTATTATCAAGAGCTTATGACCTAGAGCTCTCCATCTGATGGAGGATACATGTTTGTCTGTTTGTTTGTAAATATGAAATATCCTTTGTATATGTATAAAATAGGGTACAGAGAATAGGGAGTGAATGAGGGAGGGGGACAGACATTTGTAGAAAAACAATTTAGTACAACCTGGTGCCCAGGGGGGTTGATAGTGATGATAATGAGGGGTGCCTGGGTGCCTCAGTCGGTTAAGCCTCCGACTCTTGATTTCAGCTCAGGTCATGATCTCAGGGTGGTGAGGTGGAGCCCTGAGTTAGGCTCCATGCTCTGCAGGGAGTCTGCTTGAGATTCTTTCTCTTTCCCTCTCCCTCTGCCCCTCGCCCCACTTGTGCTTTCTCTCAAAATAAATAAATAAAATCTTAAAAAAGAAAAAGACAGTGAATCTAACAAAACACCAGCTTCAAGGGCCCATTTGTGTGGCCACTTCCCAGCACCTGGGCTCTAGGAATGTTCCACTGGTCTTGTGCTTTTGTAAAATTTGCAAAAGTAAGATAATTTTGCCTTCTTTTTCTCTAAATCTCCCCAGGTTCAGGCCTCTGATAGAGGCAGGAGAGGGCAGGGTTGGGAGAAAACAGAAACAAAATGAGTTATGCACGCCTTTTAAGTACTTAGTGGAAACACACTCTAATACCCTCATAATTCTATTAGGCAGACACGCTTTCCTATGTAATTAATACTTATTTGTGTGCACGCTTAGAGCTGTGTCCCGAAGGGAAATCTGGTGCGTTACCAACACTCACCCTGGGGACCTCGGAGGAGGGGCGGAAGGCCTCCAGGGGCCCCCGGCGCAGAAACCACCCGGCAGCCTACAGCGAGCTCCAGCACGCTGGGGACCAGGCGCCAAGGTATCTTGTCCCTGCGGGCCACCGTCGCGGGGACCCCCCCCCCCTCCCCCGACTGCGGTTTGTGCGCATGCCCCGGAGGGCGTGTCGGGTTCCCACTTCGCGGAGGAAGGCGGAGAGGAGAGCAGGTGATGTGGGCGCCGGCGGGGAGATTTGCCGGCGACACCGAGCGTGGGCCGGAAGTGGAGGAACCGAGAGCGGCGCCGCAAGAGCTCCGGGCGAGACCGTGGCGACGGCGGCGGCCCCGCGGCTGGCGGAGGACGATGCGGAGCGACGGAAGCGGCGAGGGGGGACGCTGCTGCGCAGCGCCGGGTTCCGAGTCCGCGGCCGACCCTGCAGCCTGCGAGCAGGTCTAAGTAAGTGCGGCGCGCGGCCGCCGAGCTACCGGGTGCGCGCCCGCGGGGTGGGGGACGCGGGGGGCGGCCGGCGGGGCCTTCCCGGGGCCGCGGGATCCGGACGCGGGCGGGGGGAGGCGCGCCGGGTACCGACGGCCCCCGGGGTGCCGTGCGGCGACCGAACCTGGAACCGGCCCGCGGTGTTCCCGGCAACGCGCGCGGACCGGGACTAGGAGACCGCGCCTCCCCGCCCCCACCCTCCCACGCCCCGAGGAAAAGTGAGCCCGAAAATCCCCAGTTGCTAGGGCGCTGGGACCTGCCGCGCACAGGTTTCGACCTGCGGGTTTCACGGCAGGAAGTTTGGGGTGTCGAGCGCACCCCGCGCTGTCGAAGCCCATCTTGCTGTGGATTTCTGTCAGCGTTTATTTTCTGCAAAATGCATCACTAGTGTTACTGCCCAAGGTGTCGTGACCAAAAAGAAAACAAAAAACAAACAGATCTTTTCTTCAACAGTTGTTCAGCATAGGTTTGCTAGGTAATGCTAACGGAGTAGAAGGGCACAAGACGATATGGGCTTCGAGTTCTGATGTTCGATTTTCATGGATCCCCTCGCGGTTTCTTTTGGCTCGGTTAACACTTCTTTGTGTGCATGCTTGGATTAATCACATGTCTTCTACTAAAAAGTTAAGTTTTATTTCAGGAAGTAGCAGTTTGCTGTTACCCGCGTCATATCATCTCATAATTACCTAAAACACAGACTGCTCAATTCAGTAATCGTGGATAGACTTACTATGTGCCAGGCACTGTCTACTGAAAATACAGAATCGAGTAGGTGAAGTCCGCGTCCTCCAGGAACTCCCAGTCTGTGTAAGACGGATGAATTAATGATACCGTAGTAGTGTCACCGCGTAAATGTGTGCGAACTACACAATATGGAATGGTTAGTAAGGGAAGGCTTTCTGAAGGAGTTGCTACCTGAGCTGGGTTTGGACAGAAAAATAAGGCATTGCCCTAATTATTTACTGTCTGCAAATACTCAAGTATTCTCTGGTGAGTCTTACCCATTATTTAATCCAAGTCTAGCAGAACTTCTAGTTGTACCTACTTCACTTACCCTGCTCTGGTGGATTATAAAATACTTTAAATTCTGTCTTACAGTCGCAGCTGCATTAACACACTACCTATTACATTTGATCCCAGCAGTTTTTCAATTACATGGTGCATCTCCCCTTTACTTGCGAGGAAACATATATTTAGAGAAGCTAAATGAGTTGGCAAAAGTCACCTAGGTAATAACAGACCAAGCCGGAAAACCTGTCCCTTTCCACTGCGCCACACTGCCCCCCGTGGTAGTTGATTTGAGATGATGAGTGTAAGCCAGCAGCTGGCTGTCTCTGCCTTCCGCTCCCGGTGCCTCACCTGCCTTCTCAGGCACACCTCCGGCCCCTTGCCCTCTGAGTGACAGGATTTACGAACCACGTTGTTCTGGGTTAACAGTATCCCTCAGTGATAGGTTCAGGAAGCTGTCAAGCCTGATGTTTTCCTATGATCTCCCCTCTCTTATTTCTCATCTATTTCTGTTTCTCTGTTTTTCACTACTTTAGGACTCAATTATAACTCAGATTCTAAAATCTTTCTAATTCTTGTTTTATCACCTCAGGAATGGCTGAGGCCCATAGGTACCCTTCTTAGGTTTAGACCAAAAAGGGTTCTAGTTTTTCTAATTCTTCTAATTAAGATGTTTTCCCCTCAAATGACACACTTCATAATGAATTATTACATTTTATGTTACTGTTTCTTATAGGTCTTAACTCCTACAGTGGTACATTCTAAAGTTGCAAAGGTGTAGTATTTCTAGGACGTGAACTCTATGCATTAGCGAGTTAGCCTGAGAATCGTAATAAGAAAATAATTTTTAAGTTTCATCCATCTAGTTTATAGTAAAGTGTCTAGAACAGTGCCCCCTTCTTAAGTTGGAAACTTCCTGAAGTTCATTATCAGTCTTAATTCTCACATTACTATTTGCATTTTTAGCCTTTGTGGCTCTTTTTAAACAATTTTTCTTACAGATAATTATAATCGCAGAACGAATTGTGATTGGCTTCCCTAGTGACAGTGATCTGTCATCTTTGTTCTGTCAGAGTTGACTGCATTTGCCAAGTCTTCCATGTTTCCAGTAAAGGGGAAAGCACAAAAATGCTATGTGTGTGACTGCCTGTGTACATACGTCCGAGATACCTGCTGAAGCAGGTTTAAATCCCAGTTCATAACGCTCTCTGAACGATTCAGTTCCTATCCAACATTTCCATAGGCCGTTGTTGTTCATCTGTCCCAGAGGACCATTAATACACCCTTTTTCATTATTGATGACATGTGGGTACCCATTAGGGAAGTAGAGAATTCATTCTGTGGTGTCTCCAGCACACTGATAGCTGCTTGTGTTTCCATGTCGGCTGTGCGGCTGGCATGATTTCTTAACTTACCGCTGCTTAAAAGAAAAGGAGATAACGTTGATGCAGGAAGGTTGAACTTGAGTTCTGTATTACTTGAAATGTGATTGGAAACTGAATTCCCTCGGAGTTCTTGATGAGCAGCATGGGATACTCCTTGATCCCTTGTGATCTGGCTGTTAGCAGTGACACACGAATATGCTGTCTACGTTTTACAGCCTTCACTTGAACCTGCACATGGTTCTGTCACTTGGAGGTATGCTTTTTAACGAATGATCAGTTTTTATTTTTAAACAAGCTGTTTCCAAAATTACCAATTTGAGATGGACTTAAGGGCCTTTAAAAATAATAGTACATTCATGACTGAGGACTTTTTCCATTGCATGTATACAGTTGGTGAACCTTCGGTCAGATTGTTTGGGGGAATTTGTCTTTCAGGTACAGGTAAAGATCTGTACTTTTCAAACACCTTGTACTGTTGGCAGAATCATTAAATCACTGTACACAGTGTAATACAGTGTAAACATCTGCGATTAAAAAATAATTAGACTTGGGGTACCTGGGTGGCTCAGTCTTTAAGCGTCTGCCTTCGGCTCAGGTCATGATCTCAGGGTCCTGGGATTGAGCCCCACGTCGGGCTCCCTGCTCCGCGGGAGGCCTGCTTCTCCCTCTTCCACTACTTGTGTTCCCTCTCTCACTGTCTCTCTCTCTCTCTGTCAAATAAATAAAGTCTTTAAAAAAGAAATAATTAGGCTAATTAGCATTTACTTTTTTGTGTGAGAATTCCGACCTTTATTAAAATATAATTTTAACTATGATTGAAAGAATAGCATATTTGTCTGATTTACTCTTTTAGTTATTGAGGCAATGATAATTAAAATGTATTCATTCACATAGTTTGGAGTTTTAGTTTTTGATATATTTAAGTTGTTTTTCTTTATAATTTGTGGATAAAATATAGCTGGAAAAAGAATTGATCTGAATAGGTTACCAACTTCCGAGGGAAGTGATAATATTTTTGGCAAGGAGGAAGTTGATGGTGGTTGTTACTCTAGACTTGAAATTAATCTTTAATGTAGTGTTTACCGTCGTGTACATTACTTTTTATTGGAGAGACTAACATGAGTTCC
Organism: Callorhinus ursinus; assembly: GCF_003265705.2. Taxonomy (NCBI): domain Eukaryota; kingdom Metazoa; phylum Chordata; class Mammalia; order Carnivora; family Otariidae; genus Callorhinus; species Callorhinus ursinus. Next base: position 402,870 of record NW_027397141.1, read on the forward strand.
ATTAACTAAAGCAAAAACAAGACCTTTCAGAGTTTACATAAAGTCATGATAGTTCCTTGTGTATTCCTGGCTTTCCTTTCTCCCCTCCCAGTAATTACACAATCCTAAAACATGCTATGTTTTATGTGAAGGTTGCTCAGCCAAAGTTATTTTCTACAACTTTAACTGTGTGTGCTTTAAAAATATGTTACTTTGACAGTAGTGGTGTGGGAAGGAGACTGAAAATGTATGATGAATAAAATATTTCACAAACCTCAATTGAAATATAAAGTCACTGTATCTGTGCGCATCGGAGATTTCTAGAGACTCATTTTTAATCTTGGTCCATACTTACCTCTCTTGTTAACTTTTCAGTTACTTACTAAAGTCATATAACTGGGCTCTCCAACCTTCTACCTGTACTAGATAGCAAAGACTATTTATAATCTAATATTTATTTTCCAACTCTGCCTTTAATTTTTCTCTGTCACCTATAAAATAGATTTTGTGAGACCTTAGGGATTATTCAGGTAACAGCTTTCTTCTGCAAATGTGGAAACTGAGACCCAAGGTAAAAAAGTGATATGTGGGAATACCCATTCAAAATGGGTTGCCACATTTAAATGTCGACTTGGCTAGTGATCTGAGAATGTGTGAAGCAGCATTCACGGAGTACAGGCCTCACCCAGAGTGACACAACCTTTGCCTAGGCAGAAAGTTCTGTCTCCAGAGTTTGTCATCTGTCTTATGTTTATGATCCTTGGGAACCTGAAGAATGCTAGGTGTTTTTATTAAAGATATTTCTCTTCCAGAATCTAGCAAGCTTTAGCCACCTGTATATATTATAATGCACAAAATATTTAAATTAATGTAGTACATCGTTCTTTGGCGGGGATTTTTCTGGTTTTATTTTATTTTTTATTTTAATTCCACTATAGTTAACATACAGTGTTATATTAGTTTCAGGGATTTTTTTCTGGGGATGTGGAAATAGTTCAGTATTCTCAGTCAACATGATACAACATGTTAAATTGAAGAATAAAAATCATAAGATCATTTCAGTATTCAGAAAAACCATTTGAAAAAATTGAACATCTGATTTAATGATAAAAACTCTCAACAGAGTGGGTATGAGGGGATAAACTTCACCATAATGAAGGCCATATGTATATAGAAAAAACCCACAAGTAACATCCTAGTCAATGGTGAAAGACTGAATGCTTTTCACCTAAGATCAGGAACGAGACAAGGAAATCCACTTGCCCCACTTTATTCCCCATAATACTGGAACTCCCAGCTGTAGGAATCTGCTTCCATGTGGCCTCTGCTTTCCCTTTAGTTGTGGAGTTTGTTCTGTCAGTCTTCAGGTCGACTCCTGGGGTATTTAGGATGATTTGATAGTTACCTAGTTCTCCCCCGTAGTACATGATTCTTAAATTTGAAGGAGACAAGTTTCTGGAGGAAAAAGATAGTAAGGTTGTATAGTTAGGCAGTATAGAACAGTGGTTTTCAAACTTTCTGGTCTCAGAACCTCTTTACATTTTAAAGAATTATCAAGGATGCCAAAGTGTTTTTGTATATGGGTACTATAGAGAGAGATATTTACTGTGTTAGAAATTAAAGCTGGGAGTTCATAAAATATGCAACATTTTAAAGTGGCAGTAAAAAATGCATTACATGTTAATATATTTTTTATCCAAAACAGCTGTTTTGAGGAGTATGGCATTGTTTTACATTTCTGTAAATATCTTTAATGTGTGCTTAATAGAAGGCAGATTATCATGTTTCTGTATTCATTCTCAGAAGGTAGGTTGTTTTAGGTGAACGGTATGAAGCAAATCAGGCTCACACAAACCTGTAGTTGTAAAGAGAGGAGTATTATGGATATTCTTTGACATTACTCCAATACTCAAATATGGTAGTTTCTTAAGGGTCAGTTACATTGTGGAATCTGAAGCTTGGATCAAAGAACTTTTGTCTTTGTTACATTAAAATCCATTGGTTTATCTTATAATGAATTTTTACTCATGCTTAATTATGTGACATCATTCATTGGTCATTTGGAAAATATTTGTTTGCTGTGTTGGGCAGATTCTTTAAAATGTTGATAATTTAAAAGGGTATCAAAAATCACATTTGCTAATACCATCACTACTACGATGCCATCAGAAAAGTCTCTTGAGTCATGGGAAGCTATTGGCAACTTCACATTCATGTTCCGTAAAATGTCTGCCAGACACCGAAGTCTGAATGACCATGGTTTGTCTGTTGTCTTTTTAAGTAAAAGATGTCGCCTGAAAAAAGCAGCTAGTTGAGCTCACAACTCAGGATTTCGGTACCCAGCTCTGGTGCTCTTTGTGTCCTCCCCGTTCTGTTACACGTTCGTCACACAAAGTGTTAAAGATGTATACTCACTGGTGGGGATATAATTAAATTAACAATTTTTACGTCTTTTTCAGTGACATTCTTAAGTAAAACTGACTTTTCCCGCCTTTCCTGGAGTTCATGGGAATAAAGAATAGGATTCCAGCTCTTGGGGCCACTGCTTTGGTTGTTGCTAAGGCAGCTGCAGTCCTGCCCAGCATTGGTTTTGTACCATTAATGCAAGTAGTGTCTTAGTATAATTATAATACGGATCTTGAAGATACCTCGAAAGGCTCTTGGTGGCCCCTGGGAGTCTGCAATGCAACCACCTTTTGAAAAGCACGGGCATAGAAAGATCTGAGGCTTAATGGGGACCTTAAAGATCATCCGGTTCTGCTGCTCTGATTTCCTCGACACTGTGATTGCCAAGTATTTACTTAGATTATGCTTGAATACTTCCAGTTCCTGTGAATAATTGTGCTAAATGAATAAAAATAAATGGCATAGGCAGCTACTTGATGGCAAGTAAGAGAAATCCTTAATCATGGAGTTGTGCTTTGTCTTGTTTTTAAAAGTTTGCATAAATTTCCACTTGGTTTCTGTAAGTAACCAAGCATGATGAAATGTAGAGATTACTCAAATTATGTTGTAAAGGACACATAGTTGTGGTTTTATTTTTCTTTTGCTGTATTTAAGGGCAGTTGTGATCTTTGATTTTTTTCATCTCCTCTATAATTAAATCAGTTTATGTTAGACATGCCCTGTTTCATGAGTAGATCATGAGTTACTTGACAGTTACCACTGAGTAGATCATGAGCTACTTGAGAACAAGCACTATCCATTTATGAAATTTAAATAGTCTGTAGTGCCCAAGCACTATCATGCAGATAGTAGGATCTGCACGTATTTGTGGCATTATCTTCAATCTTTAAGTAGTATGGCAGGATGCACTGGAGTCTGACGAGGCTGGGAAACCAACTGTGGAGCTGCTTCAGTGGCCCGGGCTGGGTTTGAGAATGCCCATGGGGATTTGCCGTTGTGTTCTGAGGACTCGTGTCATTGAGGAGGGGCATGACTTTGGTACTGGTCTCTCTTTTTTTGGAGCATCAGCTTAGACAATATTTATTTAAATACTTTTCCTTAGAAATGGAACCATTTGCAATTCTCCAAGTACATACATATGAGGGAGCACGTGAGATGATTAATGGAGATCAGATGAGCATGCCTATGACTCACTCGGTTGACTTACCACTCGGCTCACACTGTCAACCAATCATCAGTATGATGGTTCTGACAGCTTCACGGCTTCAAATTGTTTTTACTTTTAGTCTTAAATTGGTGATTGTATACTCCTAACTAATATTTAAATACCCGAAGCACATGGAGCACTTAAGGTGAACAAAACAAATTAATCAGGACCATAAAATTCTCAAGATGATCATCACCAGATCTGTAAGTTTTGGTCATATGATTAAAGTGCTTCTATAGTACATCAAGGTGTTGCTAAGACTTCAAAACCATTGTCTTAAAAGGAAAATTATCATCTCTACTTTGTCTATACATTGTAATAGAAATTAGTAATGCTTTCAACAGATTATTTTTTTTTTAGGATTTTTATTTATTAGAGAGAGAGAGAGAGAGCGCGTGCACGAGCAGGGGCAAGGGCAGGGGCAGAGGGAGAGAAGCAGACTCCCTGCTGATCTGGGAGCCTGACTTGGGGCTCAGTCTCCTGACCCTGTGATCATGACCTGAGTCAAAATCAAGAGTTGGCCACTCTACTGACTGAGCCACCAAGGCGCCCCTCAATAGATTATTTCTTGAGAAGTGCTTAGTAATATCAATTTGATGCCTCTGATCGCTTCATGTAAATAAAAAGCACAAAATTATTTTTAATGTTGACTTTTCATTCGAAGTCAAGACCTGTGCAGGTTATAATAATATGTTTATTTTTGAAACTGTAACACATTAATTACATTTTAGTTTACATGTTACTATATATTGAACTCCAGAATTTCACCTGTTTTTAAAAAAGGTATTTGTTTACACGTGCTTTTTGTTTTTCACAGTTAACATAAAGCATGCAAAATGGGAGGTGAGGAGAGGGATGTGGTTGCTTCTAGATAAGTTTGAGGTGTCAGTGAACATCCGTACTCAAGGAACAGATAAATGGAGGTTGTAGATGGAGTAGACATAGGGAATTAGGATAAGTGATAGACACCTGTGACAGTTGGAGCGCGACAGAGAATGAGATTGTTGAGCGAAGGGAAGGAGGTGGACGGGACCTTGGAAAATACCCACATTTGGGGGTGAATCGGAGGGAGGAACAGGGGTTTGAGTATACTGGAAGCTGAGGAGGGCTCAGTGTTGGGTGCTGCTGGGCATTGTGGTGTTACAGTGTGGATGGAGAAAAATCCATTGGATTTATTGGCAAATGAGGTTTAATTTTTATGAGAGATTGTGATGCGGGCTCATGCATCAGATTTTTAGATACTAAGTAGAGAGCTCCCGGAGTGGTCGAAACCACAGGTAGATGGATTTCAGAGACGTTTGACATGTGAGACCTGGTGTGTGATAGTGTGGTAAGAGCAGAACTGAGAAATGGGAATAAGTCAGACGTTTAAGATGTAAGCATAAGGTTAAAACAATAACGTAGAAGCATGGAAGATGAGAAGATATCGGTTGACTGAGTTTCTGTTGTCTGTATGTCTAATGCGCTTTCCTTCTAAGCAACCCTTCTAGTTAGTGTAAACTTTGGTTTAACTTTGAATATATTAAACTCATCATTTCTGTTGGTTGTGTAGGATACTAAGATAATGTCAGGAGAGGCATTTGAGCATGCAAAAGAACCTAGCAGATAATCCCTCTCTTTTGGCAGCACATTTCGTGTTTTGCCCCATAGAATGCACTCTGAGGTATAATCAGTTGCCTTGCTCATTGTCCATAACCAGCAGCATTGGTCTTGGATTCAGCTGGATATGTGCACTCTCAACACCTGATAGGCCATACCTGGCACTGTCTCTCTCCCCTTTGTTGAAAGATAGGGGATAGAAGACCAGCATGTCAGCATCAGGTGTGTTGTTCCCAAATAATATGGCAGGCTAGTGGAAAGAGGACATGTGGTGGGAGCGGGTGCCACCCTGACTGAGCTGCATCTTCCGTAATAGCACGCGGGCATTGCATCCAGGGCTCAGCAGAGAACGCGCCACTTACAAGGCCTGTCCCCACTGGGAGGCGGCCTTATTTACACTTCCTACCGGACATGTGTAGCCCTACTCAGTGTCTGCTCAGTCCAGATGTAGCTCACCGCTAGGGGTCAAGTTTACCACACAAAATGTTGCTTAGAAACAGCTGGTGTCCCACCTTTACCAGGTTTCCAGGGAAACAGTACCAGAAGGTTCACCAGAGGTCATGCTTTTCATGCCTGAGAAAAGGTTTTGTTAACCCTTTACTCACACTAAGTTATTGACAAAATCTATGGAAAACTTGCATACCACTAGCTGTAGGATCTAGGCAGTGGACTGTATTCGAGGCACTGTTCATTTTCATTACCTTTCATAACATCTGGGTCTATACGAAATTGTTTTTACATGCCAGCAGATGGCTCCAGTAATTGTATTGTGCTGATAGGTTCTTTTTTTTTTTTTTTTAAGATTTTATTTATTTATTTGACAGAGACACAGCGAGAGAGGGAACACAAGCAGGGGGAGTGGCAGAGGGAGAAGCAGGTTTCCCGTGGAGCAGGGAGCCCGATGTGGGGCTCGATCCCAGCACCCTGGGATCGTGACCTGAGCCGAAGGCAGACGCTCAACGACTGAGCCACCCAGGCGCCCCTAAAGGCAGAGGTTTAATTGACTGAGCCACCCAGGCACCCCTGACAGCTTCAACACATATAGTAAATAAAAAAAATCCTTCCCTATGTTAGGTTTGCTCGCTCCAGTTCTTCTAGAGCATAGAAGTGTGACACAGATTAGGGAGCAGAAATTATTAGCAAATTGGGTTAGGTAAAAATAAGGCAGTCTGTGAGTAGAGGTCTCTTTCTAAACCACCAATATGCCAAAGCATATTAAAGAGAAGACAGTGTACATACTTCAGAGTCGTTTTTATTCACCTGTCCTTAAAGTTAATTTCCATTTGATATTCCTCCAAATGAATTGACTTTGATACTGTCTTCCACAGTTTAAAATTCTAAGATTATGTTTGTTTATCACAAAGTCATTTAGTTAAGGTGGCTTTTCAGGAATGCTTTGTGGAAAACTGCAAATTTAATTCCTCTTATTTCTGACCAAAAGTGGACTCAGATATGCCATTTTTTCTGATGTCCGGTCCTAAATATATATATGCCCAGTGCTCAGAATACAGTTATGTTTTCTCAGAAGTCTAATAATTTAGGTATATTACTGGATTGCCCATTTAAAAAACATTTTAGTCTTGAATGTATGTAAAGTGGTGTACCTACCCAGTAGGGATACAGTAGTGAAAAAGAGAAAGTTCTTGGCCTTACAGATTTAAGTTCAATATTTTATGTTGAAATTAGATATCAAAGAGGCTATTTTAAGAAGATAATTTTTCAAAGTTTGAATAATAATTGTAACTATTTTTCTATATATTTGATATATATGCACATATGAAATATTTTAGTAGTTTTTGTTTGATTTGAAAATTGGTCAACTCTTGATTATCCAGGATATAGGGACCCTTATCAAATTTCTACATTTGCTTGGTACATTCTGATGTTGATGTTAATTTGAGCAGAACATGGTTAGGAACATAGTACAGCTAGAAATACTAGTCACAAAAGCAAATAAAGTTAACATATCTCTATAGCATTTGTAAATGCTTTTTTTAAATTTTATTTTATTATGTTATGTTAGTCACCCTACAGTGCATCATTAGTTTTTGATGTAGTAAATGCTTTTGAAATTAGTTTCATTTGGTAATGCTGACTGGCCTTATATGTAGGCGTTTTAAAAATTCTCATTCTACTGAAAAGGAAATTCAGACTGGAAATAAGTGATAAACACAAGATTATTTAGGAAATATATGGTAGAGCAGAATTTAGGTTGATGAAATTTTACTGTGTTTTTTTTCTACTAAATCACCAAATAAATGGTGTTTGAGTTACTCATCTCTCTGACAGCTGTCATAAATGATTGGCTTTAACCATGAAAAATACAGTAAGATTGTTCACTAAAGAAATACCTTAACAGTACCTTAAGAAATACCTTAACAGCCTTAAGTGGTATCTTATTTTCCAAATAGTGCAATGCTTTAGTATATTTGTATTTTATTCCAAACCCTGCTAATCCTAATCATTACACAAAAAATTTTTTTTATTTTGATGTAAAAAGTTAATGCTGGTGTGTTTTCACATTTCTCCAGTATATCTTTTGGGTACAGATGAAAATCATTGATATCACTTATAATTAAAAAAATAAAAATAAAGTTAAGTAAACATTAGATGAAAAGTTTAAGTGGGCCAGATGTGTTGTTGAGACTTAAGTACTGTGTTGAAGGAATATAGAGTAGCCCTGTCTGATCTAAGCTCTGTTGATAAATAGCTGTTATAGGTTGTAAAGGCATTGATCGATTATTGATCTGGAACAGTTTTTGGTATTGAATGTGATTGGCTTATTTGGCTGCTGTCGTGCAACCTCTTTCCATCTGGTTTTTAACCGGTTCTTGATCCCTACTGCTCAGGTATTGCTTCTGTGACTGTTAGGAGGCTTGAATTTTTGTTTTACTTCACATACCTGCTTTTCTCTGGCTTTCCATGGTGCTCATTGTAATAAAACTTGCTACAACTGGGTGGCAGTGTTGATTTCAGAGAAACTTGAGAAAAATGCTATTTTGTTGGTTTATGTTCAAAGAGAGCCATTTGAACAAGAACTCAAATTTGGAAGTCTGTGTTTAGTGAAATACTTACGACATGTTTGGTGAGATAATATGAAAAATCAAATCTGTTAAGTCATCTAACTCATCTTTATAGCCAATCTAATTTAACTTGGTTTTATGATTTTTTTCAGTGTTTAATTCAGTGAATGAAAATCACATTTATTAGCATATGGAATACAGTAAAATTTAAAAAATCAGTCCCTAACATGTATTAAATGTAAGAATAACTTATGGTAGTTGTGTTAGTGAGTAAAAGAGAATTTAATATTTATTTTAGCAAATACGTAAATAGATGACTGCTATGTAAGAAAATTTACAACACATCTCACCTTTTTTGCCTTTTTAAGACAGCATGCATAAACTTTATTTGGTTACCGAAAAAATTTGACTTGAATCACTTTTCTTCTGTATTTTATTTTGTCAGTTATAATTTTAGAAATCTTTAAAAATAATTTTCTCCAATAAGTCATTTTCTTCATTTATCTCTGGTTCTCAAATGGAAGTGCTATGTCTGTTATTTCACACTTATTCCTCAGGTGTTTATGGCCTTATCAGTACAATACATCATAGCAGCATGTTTTGACTCACTGATACGAAATTGCACTAAGGGCTCTATGAAAGATTGTACATTATTTCATGATACTGGCAATCAGAAATTTCTTTTTAATCGGATGTGAACAACAAATTATTCACCTTTTCCTCAAAAATTAATACAGTATTAGAAACCAGTGGTTAATTTAAATAAATTGTTTAACCGTGAAAACCTCCAGGTAGAGAAGAAAATATTTTTTCCTTTAGATTGCTTAGTTATAATTTATAATGTGAAAAAGATAGGGGCGCCTGGGTGGCTCAGTCGTTAAGCGTCTGCCTTCGGCTCAGGTCATGATCCCAGGGTCCTGGGATCGAGCCCCGCATCGGGCTCCCTGCTCAGCGGGAAGCCTGCTTCTCCCTCTCCTGCTCCCCCTGCTTGTGTTCCCTCTCTTGCTGTGTCTCTCTGTCAAATAAATAAATAAAATAAGTTAAATAAATAAATAATCTTTAGAAAAAAAAAGAAAATTGACAGTAAATTATATCATACTGGCCTTGATTGGTTAGAACATGTTAACCATCTCATAAAATTTGCCTTCAACCTACCTAGCTCAGTAAAGTTGTAGGACACAAAATCAACATACAAAAATCTGTTGTTTTTCTATACACTAATAATTATCAGAAAGATAAATTTAAGAAAACAGTTTTATTTACATTTCCATAAAAAAATAAATACCTTGGAATAAGTTTAATCAAGGTGGTGGAAGGATCTGTACACTGAAAATTGTAAGACATTAATGAAAGAAATTGAAGAAGACAGAAATAAGTGGAAAGATATTCCTTGTTCATGGGTTAGAAGAATTGTTATAATGTCCATATTACCCAGAACAGTCTACAGATACAATGCAGTCACTATCAAAATTCCAATGGCATTTTTTACAGAAATAGAACAATAATCCTACAATTTGTATGGAACCACAAAAGACCCCAAATAGCCAAAACAATCTTGAGAAAGAAAAAGCTGGAGGCATCACACTCCCTGATTCAAACTATATTACAAAGCTCTATCAAAACAATGTGATTTTGGCATAAAAACAGACACGTAGATCAGTGGAACAGAATAGATGGCCCAGAAATAAACCTACACACAAATGGTCAGTTAATTTATAGCAGAGGAGCCAAGAATATGCAGTTTCTTCAACAAATGGTGCTGGGAAAACTGGATATCCACATGTAGAAGAATGAAACTGGACCACTATTTTACACCATAAACAAAAATTAACTCAAAATGGAATAAAGACTTTAAGACCTGAAACCATAAAACCCCCAGGGGAAAACTTGGCAGTAAGCCCCTAACATCTGTCTTGGCAATGATCTTTGGATCTATGACACCAAAAGCAGGGGCAGCAAAAGCACAAAATAATTAAGTGGGACTACATCAAACTAAAAAGCTTCTGCACAGCAAAGGAAACCATCAACAAAATGAAAAGACAGCCTACTGAATGGGAGAATATATTTGCAAATTATGTATCTGTTAAGGGGTTAGTCTCCAAAGTATATAAAGAACTCAACTTAATAGCAACAAAACAAACAATATGATTATGAAATGGACAGAAGATCTGAATAGACATTTTTCCATAGAAGACATACAGATGGCCAGTAGGTATATGAAAAGATGTTCAGCATCACTAATTGTCAGGGAAATGCAAATCAAAAAGCCACAGTGAGATATCCCCTCATACCTGTCAGAATGGCTATTATCAAAAAGACAAGAAATAAATGTTGACAATGATGTGGAGAAAAGGAAACCCTTGTGCACTGTTGGTGGGAATATAAATGGTGCAGCCACTATGAAAAATAGTATGGAGGTTCTTCAAAAAATTAAAAATATATAACTACCATATGATCAAGCAGTTCTGCTTCTGGCTGTTTATCCAAAGAAAACAAAACCACTGACTCAAAAAAATATGTGGACCCCCATGTTCATTGCAACATTATTTACAACAGCCAAGATATGGAAACAACCTGAGTGTCCACTGATGGATGAATGGATAAAGAAAACGTGATACATACAGATAATGAAATATTACCAAGCCATAAAAAAGAATGAAATCGTGCCGTTGCAACAAAATGGATGGACTTGAGAGCATTATGCTTACTGAGATAAGTCAGAGAAAGACCCCCCCAAAAAAAAAAAAACCAACCCCCCCCCCCGCAAAAAAACAAAAAAACCCAAACCCCAAGTTTATAGATACAGAGAACAGATTGTTGGTTGCCAGAGTCAGGGATGGATGAAATGGGTCTATGTCCAAACTTCCAGTTGTAAAATAAATAGCCATGGGGATATGATGTACGGTTTGGCAACTATCATTAATACGTGTTGTGTATTTGGAAGTTTTAAGAGAGTGGATCTTAGAAGTTCTCATCACAGGAAAAAAAATTTTTGCAACTGTGTATGGTGACAGATGTTAACTAGACTTACTGTGGTGATCATTTCCCGATATATATAAATATCCTTATGTTGTACACCTGAAAATAATACAATGTTACATGTCAAACCTCAATACAAAAAAAAATTTTTTTTCTCAGCCTGCCTAGCCCTTTTGTGGGCACACAAGGAGCTTTGGGATCATGCTCATTGGCCTCTGGCCTCTACAACCTGAGGAGCTGGGAGCACAGCAGTTTACTTATACCCCTGAGCCTCCACTCGCTTATATAAAAATTTGGGAACATGGGATCAACTGATTTTCCTGTCAAATCAAGGAGAATGCATTAATGAAAGTACCTGGCAGTAAGTAAGCGCTTTAAAAAAAATGAGTATAATTTGGTGAATATTTGTGTTTCATAAATACAGCAGTGGAAGGAGAAAGGAGACTGTTGAGAACAGAATGAGCAGGGGATTAGAGCAGCAGTGGATGGACTGATGTAGCCTTCCAAGGATTCTCCTAGCACCATACTTTATCATATCATGGATCTAACTTTTAAAATAACGTATGTCGAATTACTGATTCTCTCTCTCTCTCTCTCTCCCTCCTTAGGATACTTACGGAGAGCGACCATGGAAAAGTCCTGGATGCTGTGGAACTTTGTTGAAAGATGGCTGATAGCCTTGGCTTCATGGTCTTGGGCTCTTTGCCGTATCTCCCTTTTACCTTTAATAGTGACTTTTCATCTGTATGGAGGCATTATCTTACTTTTGTTAATATTCGTATCAATAGCAGGTATTCTATATAAATTCCAGGATGTATTGCTTTATTTTCCAGAACAGCCATCTTCTTCACGCCTTTATGTTCCCATGCCCACTGGTATTCCACACGAAAACATTTTCATCAGAACCAAAGATGGAGTGCGTCTAAATCTTATTTTGATAAGATACACTGGAGACAATTCACCCTATTCCCCAACTATAATTTATTTTCATGGGAATGCAGGCAACATAGGTCACAGGTTACCGAATGCATTGCTTATGTTGGTTAACCTCAAAGTTAATCTTTTGCTTGTTGATTATCGAGGCTATGGGAAAAGCGAAGGAGAAGCCAGTGAAGAAGGACTCTGCTTAGACTCTGAAGCTGTGCTAGACTATGTGATGACTAGACCTGACCTTGACAAGACAAAAATTTTCCTTTTTGGCCGTTCCTTGGGAGGAGCAGTGGCTATTCACTTGGCCTCTGAAAATTCACACAGGATTTCAGCCATTATGGTGGAGAATACATTTCTAAGCATACCGCATATGGCCAGCACTTTATTTTCCTTCTTTCCGATGCGTTACCTTCCTTTATGGTGCTACAAAAATAAATTCTTGTCCTACAGAAAAATCTCTCAGTGCAGAATGCCTTCTCTTTTCATCTCTGGACTCTCTGACCAGTTAATTCCGCCAGTGATGATGAAGCAACTCTATGAGCTCTCCCCGTCTCGGACTAAGAGATTAGCCATCTTCCCTGACGGGACTCATAATGACACGTGGCAATGCCAGGGCTACTTCCCCGCCCTTGAGCAGTTCATCAGAGAAGTCCTCAAAAGTCATTCTCCGGAAGAAATGGCAAAAACTTCTTCTAACGTAACAATCATCTAATGTTCCTTTTGACTCATGCACTGTATTTTAATTTGTGCAGAATGATAAAGAATGTTCCTTTCTAGAAATGTGTCATGTCTGTACTTGTCTGAAGAGTGACATTAAACTTTGAAAGGACTTCAGTGCTCCTTTGAGATGATCCAAATAGTTTTTTACATTTGAAGAACTAGAATTCTTGGGATTCTTTCATACATTTTCATCCAGCCTTTCAATGTGGTTATGTATCCATACCTTTAGTTTAATATGCCAGTGTAATAGCATATTGTATTCAAAAGTTTCTTGTTGCCTAAGTGGTGTGCCCTGTGTGACACTTGGATTAATGGCGGGGTGTGGAAGGAGATTTGTAAATGAGAAACCTTTGAGTATTCACTCTGCCTTCAGTAAATACCGGGACAGCCATGGTGAGCAAACGTCTGTGACTGCATTCTTCCCCTTAACAGCTAAAATGAAGTGCATGATGGTATTTTATTCCTTGAATTATGCAATGCAGTGTTTTTAATGTAAATACTACTGGTCATATACTGATGTATATGGTAACCTGGGTCATATCTATTTTTATGTAAACTCTATTTTGTTCTTGGCAAGAAGTGAAACTGAGGCCTGTGTGCAGGTTGCCACTGACTTTTGCTCTGGTGAATGCTGAGATCCAGCTTTTTCTTACAAATAAATGGGACCCCACTTTTCCAATATAAATGTACCGTGTTTTGTTAGGTACAGTCTGGATCATGGCATGTAAAAATAGAAATTTAGAATTTTACTGCAGCTTTGATGTGCATATTTGAACTTTTTAACATTTGTAATTTTGGTGGCAAAGAGAATTTTAGCTTCTGTCAGTTTTGTACGTCTGCAGCTGAACCATTAATAGCAGTCATAATGACAATTAGAACTTGTTTAAGAATTAAATTAGCAAGTCTTATCATTACATGATTGTACATACTATTTTAGAGAAATTCCCACATTTGATTTTTAAGTCCAATATCTAAGTATATCTAGCCCACTAAAGTCAAGATATCATTTATTGGACTTTCTGAAAATAAAAGTTACAAAAACAAAAGCAAAAAAGCTGTTCTTTGGTTTAATGTTTCAGTTGTTAATGATAGTATTGAAAGACAGTTTCAGGAAGTCTTATTTATTTTTCTCCTACATGTAGGAATGTGGGAGTGAAGGAACTCTAGAGCTTTTTCTTACAGAACCTATTACCACATTTAACAATTAAGTGGCTATAAGTGAGAGGTAGCATTTAGACATATAGAAGAGTAAGAAAAATCTCACTTAAAAAAAAAAGAGCCCCTTAAAACTTGCAGGATTTACCTTAAAAAATATAAGCTATGAGGTATAATTGTGCTAAGTTGTTTCAAGTTGTCCTCAAAAATGAGGTGTAATTGAGCTCTCTACATTATGTCAGCTTTAATGTACCATATTTTGAATATTTTAGCTATATTTATTGGCTTTGTGCAAGCAGCTAGAGCAGAGAAATAATGGGTCAAATGTTCTTGACCTTAATTTTAAAATCTTCCCATGGAGATAGGGCTAGAAATACTTTTGCCAAATAACATTCTTATTCACTTTATGTCAGTATTTAGAAAAAAATACATTCTAGCAAGTATGATTTCTAAAAGACACTGTTTTTCTATAAATTATTGTTAGAAAGTCATGCTTTTTTTAAAAAAAGTTGGTAATGCATATCGTGGAAGGAGTATTTTTATGTATAAAGTCACCATGATTAAAGGATATTTTCCATCTTCTCAATCATTGCTATGTAGAATGACTATCCTAAATAGTAATGTATTAAAAAGAAAAGAGTTAATACAACAAATGTAGTGTTCTTAGACATGAGCTTACTTGGCACACCTTAAGACTTTCATCATTCTTTAAAGTTTACAGAGTACCTTCATGTGTTTTCATGTGATTATTTAGTCTACTGCTTGTGGAGGGATTTATCAACTTTAGTTGTAAATAGTATGCTGATGAAGTATAAAAGCTTTTTCTTCATCGGTGTTTTTTTTTTTTGTTGTTTTTTTTTTTTTTTTTTTTAGGGTTTATAAAGTTTTGTTTTTGTTTTTGTTTTCCCTAAAGCCAGGATTTCAAAAGTTGTAAAGTACTTGTGTCCATTCCCACCTTCATTCTCTTCGGATTAAGAGGCGTTGCTTCCTGCAGCAGAGGGAGGAGGCCGTGTTTAGGGTTGTAGCTCATCTTTCTTTCCTGGCTTCTATATTTGAGATTTCCTTAGTTGGGAAGAGGGTAGAAAACAAACTCTTGTTAACTGTGGTCCATGAAGCCCATGGCATCATTTTTTTAAACCATGTCTAATTTTGTGGCCAAAACAATTGGTCTTAATAAAACGTGAATTCTTCATGGGTCACTCCTTCATTTGGACACATGTCTTAGTGGGAATAGAAGTGTTTCTGTCTTGTGTCTTAATTTCTGGCTCATTTGCAAGAGCAGCTGTTAAGAGATTATGAATGATCTTTAAGTTATTAAGTTACTGTAAATTTGGAAGTCCTAGAATGATTTTAAATATGGCAAGATACAGTTTATTTAGATCAAAGTCCATTATTTTAAAAGGGATTATTGGGGGGGTGGCAAAAAGAATACTAAAAAGGATATTACAAAATAGAGATAATTTGTGACAGATGAAAGATAAAAGATACTAAATGAATAGAAGTAGCTAGAAAGGGAATGTGACCTGGTTCTTGGATGTAGATCTAGGAAACGATTAACTGAAGAGATTGGCAGAAAGGATACCTCATAGTGCAAAACAATACATTTGTATGCAAGGCGTCTCTAACAAAGAAAGTGACTAGAGCACCTGACATGGCAAATACTTTGACTGTAAAATTGATATTTTTATTGAAATGGCATTTTCAGTGTTGTTACTGGGCAGCTTAAGCTTATTTTTTCATGAGGAGCTGTAGACACTTGGTAATTACCCAAGTCCCAGCTTTGGTCATATGTCAATTACATTCTCTTGTTGAGAATTCGTACCACCTGATGCTTTTATATTCATTTCTTATTTTTGTAAGATTTGGTTTGAGGTAGGAATAGGTTTGTTTGGTCAGATTACAGAATGAAGGCCCTGTTGAATTTTATATAAATTTTCTTGCAATCTCAGTTTAAGGGCAGTTTTTATTAGTGTGTTCCTTGCTTAAGGTTGGGAAAAATAAGGTAAACTTTTACATAGGATGTCACAGAAGTCCCTTCTAAAATTAGGTCATGATTGAGGTATCCTGAACTCTTGCACTGACCTCCCCCCTCTCCGTTTTTCCTATTATGTTTGACAATAATGAAGAGAAGAAGAAAAAAAAACTGTGAGAAATATTCGTTACAATGCTTTTGGATTAATCCACTTAAATTTATGTATTTTCATATCACTCAGGTAAAGTTGGAAAAATGACAGAGCACAGACCTCTATTTTTTAAATCGGTAGGGTAGAAAATGAAAAGCACTTCTGTTTATTTATATTACCGTATATGCACATCGTCTTAGCTAATCAGAAATAATATATTCATTTTATAGCAAAATAAATGCATTCATCCTAGTTATAGTCAACACGTTTTTGCCAAATGGCACAAATATACCTCCATTTATATTTTGTATCTAAAAATGTAGTTTAAAAATAGGACTACGTATAAGAGACACTTTTTACAAAAAGTGCCATATACACATAATGTAACAGGGATGAGTGTGTGTTGTTCAACATAATTTATAACAGTTTCTGTCAGTACAGTGAATACTGAAAAGTCAAGTTGTTTTCAACATATTCAAGTATATCCAGGATAAAATAAGTTAACCCAGTTTCATGTAAATCATATTTTTGTTATTTGCCATATTTTATTTGAAGCAGTAATACAGTTTTATAACTCAGATTTGAATGTCAGCGTACACAATGTGCTAGCCATGGCAAGCAAACATTTACATTTGTTTTTTTTTACAATAAATTTCTTTTAGAATATACTTTCTATTTTTCTGTACTGACATATGCAATAAATTGATACATTAAAAGTTTGATTAATGTCTTAAGATAGTTTGTATTCAGTCTTTTTTTCCCCAGTTTTCTGTTAACCTAAATTATATGGTAGGACATTAAGAGTTCCTTAAAGGTTAAAATTTCTGAATTCATGTGGAAATTAATGAATTTTTATTGTAATGGTATGTGTGATAAGTACAAGTTAGATTTAT
>NW_027397141.1:419893-421743 GCF_003265705.2 Callorhinus ursinus
GAAAGATTTTATTTATTTGACAGAGACAGCGAGCCCAAGCAGGGGGAGCGGCAGGCAGAAGGAGAAGCAGGCTCCCCACCGAGCAGGGAGCCCGACGCGGGGCTCGATCCCAGGGCCCGGGGATCATGACCGGAGCCGAAGGCAGACGCTTAACCAGCCGAGCCACCCAGGCGCCCCTAAATATTTTCTATATATGAACCTATTCTTTCATATGAATGAATAAGGCCCCAAAGCATTTGATTAGTTAAATGAATCTAGGAATGATTTTATTTTTTAAATTTCTTTGAAATTTTTAAATTTCTTTGAAATTTTTAAATTTTTTTGAAATTTTAACTGTTCATAGGCCTGTTGCCTTCAGATTTCAAAAAGTGCCTTTTCACAAAATTATGGTCTTTTTTTCCCTCCCATTACTATGGAGTTGATAGTTTAGAATGATTTTAAAATGACCTGATACTCATTCAGTCTTTAAGAGTCTGTAGCTTGCTTTCCCTGACAAGAAACTCACATGCTTCAATAGTGTCAGAAGCAGTCGGATGATAGGAAGTGTACGACAAACCATTTTAAATGGCCCCCTACAAGTGGAGATGAAGAGTTCACTTATTGGAGACCACCCTTCCATTGGTAGATGTGGGAAGTGAGATCTCCCATGTACTTTCCTCAAAGACCACCAACCTGAATCCCAAGAGAAAGTAGTTTTTTAGACTTCTAGTTCTTGTTTTCAAAAAAGATTTTTTTCACATTCTTATTTCACTCTCCAACTCTTGCTTTACATTCTGTTACATGCTAAACTTCATGAACAGTTGGGTCTGGTTAGAGAATATAACAGTTACCTTTTAAAGAAAAGGGAGGCAGAGACGTTTTCTGAATACCTGCAAGTGGGATACCCGACGGTAGAGCGTGTTAATGACCATTGAACCCCCACAACAGACCTTTGAGTAATCGACTCAAGAGTAATTTACTCATTAGGAACACTTCCAAAACATTGGCTATAGATCAAAAATTAAGAATGTTGGGGCGCCTGGGCGGCTCAGTCGTGAAGCGTCTGCCTTCAGCTCAGGTCATGATCCCGGGGTCCTGGGATCGAGCCCCGCGTCGGGCTCCCTGCTCAGTGAGGAGCCTGCTTCTCCCTCTCCCTCTGCTGTTCCCCCTGCTTGTGCTCTCTCGCTCTCTGACAAATAAATAAATAAAAATCTTTAAAAAAAAGTTACACAACAAACCACATTTTCCCAAAGCATTTAAATGTGTTTCTATGAAAAAAAAAAAAAAGGCACCTGGGTGGCTCGGTCGGTTAAGCGTCTGCCTTCGGCTCAGGTCATGGTCCCAGGGTCCTGGGATCGAGCCCCGCATCGGGCTCCCTGCTCGGCGGGAAGCCTGCTTCTCCCTCTGCCACTCCCCCTGCTTGTGTTCCTGCTCTCGCTGTCTCTCTCTCTCTCAAATAAATAAAATCTTAAAAAAAAAAATGTGTTTCTATGGAAGATCTAGAAGTTAACCTTAACAAGACTTCTCATCCTCTTTGTTCAGCTCTTGATAGATAAGCAGAGCTCAAAAAATATGGGCATCCATCTTCCTCCTGTTGTGCAACAGATACTTTTGAAATAGATCTTACTGTTTATTTCCCCAGCCTTACCATACTCGTCCCTGACATTATTTTATAATAGCTAACACTTTTACTGAATGTGACATATCAAGTATTGTTCTGACTCCTTTTTGACATTTATTCTTGATCAGTAGTGAACTTTCTTCTTTCTCTTTCTCTTTTTCTTTTTCTTTCTTTCTTTCTTTCTTTCTTTCTTTCTTTCTTTTTCTTTCTTTCTTTCTTTTTCTTTCTTTCTTTCTTTCTTTCTTTCTTT
>NW_027397141.1:421753-645689 GCF_003265705.2 Callorhinus ursinus
TTTCTTTCTTTCTTTCTTTCTTTCTTTCTTTCTTTCTTTTTCTTTCTCTCTCTCTCTCTCTCTCCCTCCCTCCTCCCTCCCTCCCTCCCTCCCTCCCTCCCTCCCTCCCTTCCCTTCCCTATTCCTCTTCCTCTTCCTCTTCTCGGCATCAGGGAAATCCAAATCAAAACCTCAATGAGTTACCACCTCACACCAGTCAGAATGGCTAAAATGAACAAGTCCGTGAACTGGTTTCTAACTTCACTGATCTCACTCCTTGATCTTTGTCCTGTTCTAACTTGCCAAAACAACACCACACCTTTCCCCACCAAAGGGCACTGACTGCCCTTTGATCACTTTTCTGATAAAAGTCAGACTTCTGGGACTATAGGGTCCTTCACAAGGTAAAGTTAACCTTATTCTTCTAAAAGGTGGCTACTCTTTCTCTTTCCTGAATCAAACTCATTTCTCTTCTGTGCATTTACTTAGGCCCCGTGCTTAACCTCTAGATCAAATGTCCTTTCACCTCGTTAGGCTCCCACACCCATAACCCAAACTCAGAGTGGCTCTAGGAATGGTTTCTCCCCTTTCTGAAGATCTGTGGCACTAACTTTTGTAGTTTGGTACTCAGCTATATTCAGTTCAGTTCTTTGTTACACACTGTCTTAATTTCTCTTTTGTATGTCTTGGCTTTGAAATAAACCAAGATGTGGCAGGTTGCCATGTGATTTCTTCATGTCTGATACAGCACCTAGCACAGTGCTAAGCACCTTGTAGTGCTAAGTGTGTTTTCTGTGTTGCATGTGCTTGCTGAAGTTGGTCCACACTTTTCCTTCTCTAAGAACGAAGAAGATGCACAAAGGCAACTAATGTAATATTTTATATTTCTTAAAGACTTAGATCTAGAATAGCAACAGAACCTGTAAGCAAAGGTATACACACACACACGCACACACACACACAGCCAGTGATTAAAGTAGAAACATCAGAAGTTGCCTGTGTGATTAAATCACCCTTCAGAGGTGGGCAGCGGGGGAGCAAAATTATGCAGGACATATGCCACTTGCAGGATCTAACTTAAGCTGAGCAGAGGAAAGAGACAAAGGTGAAAACACACTTAAAAAGAGACAACACAGAGGGAGGGTATGGAACAGAGATCAGATGTGATCGCTGAGCCTGGCAGTAACTAGTAGATCTGGTACAGGGTAAGAGAAGGACCACAGAGTTAGCAGGCACAGTAGTGGAAGGCCATAGGATCCCTTGTTACGGGATTTCTCCTCTGGGTGATAGTGATTATGTCCCAGTTCTATTATCTTCCATTATATTTTTAATCATGTACCTGTAATTCCCTTTTTAAAAATTTATCATGATCCCTATTATCATTTTTTTAAACCAATAAGATATGCACTTTATGTGACATATTGTTTGGGTTTTTCGTTTTTCGTTTTTTATGTGTTTTTTTGGTGGCCTTCCTTGATGTTCAGTGAGTTCAAGGCTCCTCTATAGCGATCATGCAGACCTCTAAACACAGGACAGACTGGGTTAGGGGAGAGCACAGGGGCAAATTCAAAATCTCTGGAGACAGTTGGTAAACAATTGTAGTTCTCACCCCCACTTAAAAGCAGACCTCAAGTTGAATGACAATTGATGAAGTATTGCTAAAATCCCTTCCAGTCTTTTACTATATTTTCACCATTATCTGTTATTTGGGCTTCTAGCATTTTCATCATCAACATTGTGAATTACAGGCGCACAAACATCAAGTATACAGTGTCACCCAGTAGACTAAACTTTGTGAAGATGGGCACAGTTCTCATCTCTCCTCATTGCCTTGGACACATAGCTGGAACTCAATAAATATCAGATGAATGAAAAATATCCCTTGGATATAACAAGTACTCCAATGTATGATGATATGGATGGAAAATATATGTAGATACCTTTGCACTCCAGAGACATTATCCGCAAGGGCAGAAGACCCTAGAACTTTTAGTAGTCTCTGTATCCCGGGGTCCTCTCCAAAGCTTGTAAACACTGCAGTGTGCACTGCAAAGTTAATCTAGGTATTGAAGTTAAGATGATTATAAAGGTCACAGCCGAGTTAAGTGGTATTTTTGTGATTGAAACACAGGTTAGTTTACATGACATACTTCGTTTACTAGAATACCAGGTAGTTGGGGTAGGTGGCTAATCATGTTTTATACTTTTTTTTCCATTAAAAAAAATAGAAGCTTTTCTTGAGGGGTGATTTAAACATTTTCATATACTCTTGGAAGAATTGTAGGTTCTAGACAGTTTTCCTATAGGTCCTAATAGAATTGTCCTGTGAAGACCAATTTTTCTCAGTTTGACCTCATATTTGGTATATATATTTTGCATACCTTAATTACTTGTCTTCCATTTTCTAAGGGGGAGCTAATCTCAAATATAAACCATTTACATTCTAAGAGTATAATTTGTTTCCCTTATTAGAATAATTGTGGCTTAGAGCCCAAAATGTAAGAAAATATATTAATGAGTAACTCACTGCCCTTTAATTCTTACTTATTATGAGTAGAACTGGAAGAGAAAAAAGGCTGAGGGCACATCTGCCTGAGGAATAGTTCATAAGAAGGTCATTTTAGCAAAGTGTGTTCTTATCTCCTACTGAGCTTTGGAAAAATGCAGAGGAGGAATGATCCTGGCATGTGAGAAAAGTACACACCTAGATTATAATGTGGCACAGAAAATAGCCCCCCCCCTTTTTTTAAATTTACTTTCCTCAAAATTAAAGAGCCCTATGGCATCTTGTTGAATTCCCCCTTCCTATTTGAACCT
Organism: Callorhinus ursinus; assembly: GCF_003265705.2. Lineage (NCBI taxonomy): Eukaryota > Metazoa > Chordata > Mammalia > Carnivora > Otariidae > Callorhinus > Callorhinus ursinus. The sequence continues at coordinate 424,550 of NW_027397141.1, forward strand.
TTTCTTCCTCTGGAGATATTAGTCTCTCAATCCTGCATTCGCCCTTTCTTTATTCTCTACTCACCCTTCCATTATGTTGTTGTTGGTAACAATCACAAATTTACAGAAGAGGTGAAGGGACAGTAAAAGAATCTTCCATGAAGCATTTGAAAGTAAATTCCCAAGCTGATGCCCCATCATTTTTGAATATTTAATGTGTTTTTGCTAAACGTGTTCTCCTGCATACATACTCATAACGCAACCATTAAAAACAAGAAATCAACAAAGTAGATTACCTAATTCTCAGATCCCATTCATATTTTGCCAGTTATCCCAATAACCTTTATGGAAAAATCATCTCCTTATGAATATAGGTGCAGAAACCCTCAACAAAATCCTAGCAAACTGAATCTAGCAAAATATGAAAGGATTATGGACCATAGACCAAGTGATCCTTATCACAGGAATGCAAGGTCAGTTTAAAATCTGAATTAATGTAGGGGCACCTGGGTGGCTCAGTCGTTAAGCATCTACCTTCAGCTCAGGTCGTGATCCCAGGGTCCTGGGATCGAGCCCTGCATCAGGCTCCTTGCTCCATGGGGAGCCTGCTTCTCCCATTCTCTCTGCCTGCCACTCCCCCTGCTGTGCTCTCTTTCTCTGTCAAATAAATCAATAAAATCTTTAAAAAACAAACTAATCTGAATTAATACAATACACTATATAGAGTAGTCTGCTTGGGCTGCTATAACAAAATACAGATTTGTGGTTTAAACAACAGAAATTTGCTTTCTCACAGGCTAGAGGTTTATGATCAAGAAGCCAGCAAATTTGGTTTTTGGTAAGAGTTCTCTTACTGGCTTGTGGATGGCCTCCTTCTTGATGTGTCCTCACGTGGCCTTTCTTCTGTGAGTAGATGGAAAGAGATCTCTTCCTCTTCTTATGAGGACACCAGTTATCAAGTTAGGGTACCAAGATTATGACCATATTTAACTTTATCCCTTTAAGGATTTTTTTTTTTTAAGAGAGAGAGCAGTGGGGGAGGGCCAGAGGGAGAGGGAGAGAGAGAATCTTAAGCAGGCTCCATGCCTCGCACAGAGCCTGACGCAGGGCTTGAACTCACAGCCCTGAGATCATGACCCGAGTTGAAATTAGGAGTCAGCCGCTTAACTGACTGAGCCGCCAAGGTGCTCCATTAACTTTATCCCTTTAAAGGCCATATCTCCCAGTGCAGTCACACTGGGGGGTTAGGGCTTCAACATAGGAATTTCTGGAGGACAAATTCAGTCCATAACGCTATATGAACAGAAGAAAGCATTTGACAATATTCAACACACCTTCTTGATGAAAAACAGTCAACAAACTAAGAATAGAAGGAAACTTAAGCCCGTAATGAGCATTTACAAAATACTTGCGGTTAGCATCATACTTAAAGGTGAAAGACTGAAAGCCTTCCTCCTTAAGATCAGGAACAAAACAAAGATATATACTCGTGCCACTTTTATTCAACATTATACTGGAGGTTTTATGCAGACCGATTAGGCAAGAAAATAAAAAGTAGCCAGATCAGAAAAGAAGAAGTAAAACTAGATCTGTTTATAGATGAAATGATTTCTATGTAGAAAATCCAAAGGAAGCCACAAAAATCAGAACTAATGAGTTCAACAAGGTTTCAGGATTCAAGATCAAGTTACAAAAATCAATTTTATATCTATGCACTATTAATAAATAAGTCAAACATGATAGTGTTGTGGGTTGGATTGTGTATCACCCCCAAAATTGATTTTTGACACAAGTACCAAGATAATTCATTATTGAGAGGACAGTCTTTTCAACGAATAGATGTGTCGACTGGATATCCACTTGCACATGAATAATCTGGATTCCTACATCACACCATATAAAAAGTAACTCAAAATGGAACAAAGATCTAGAAGAAAACATAGCCACAATCTTTGTGACCTTGGATTAGGCAATCGTTTCTCAGGTATGATATCAAAACACAAGTGGCAAAAGAAAAAAATAGATAAATTGAGCTTGATAAAATGTTGCTTTAAACTGTGCTTCAAAGAACGTGATCAAGAAAATGAAAAAAACAACACACACAGTGATATAAAATATGTAGACATCACATACCTGATAAGGGACTTGTTTCTATATATGCAAACATCTATGATTCAATAATATAAAGACAACCCCATTTAAAAATGGACAAAAGATTTGAAAACATTCTCTGAAGAATAGAGGTGGCCAGTAAGCACATAAAAAGATGCTCAATGTCATTAGTGATGAGGGAGATGTGAATCAGAACTACAATAAGATAGTACTTCACACCCGCTAGGATGGACATGATCAAAGATGGTACAGCAAGCGTCAGCAAGAATGTGGAGAAGTTGTGAACACTCACATTGCTTGTGGGAATGTAAAATGGAGGAGACACTTTGGAAAACAGTCTAGCGGTTCATATAATGTTAAAGACGGAGAACATATGACCCAGGATTTCCACTCCTGGGTATAAATCCGAGAGAATTGGAAAATACATGTTCACACAAAAATGTGATTGTACATGATTGTTCATTGAAACATTATTCATACTAGCAAAAGAAGTGCGAATCCAAATGTCCATTAAATGATGATTAAATAAATAAAATGTGGTGTATCCATCCAGTGAATGTACTGTTATTCTGCAATAAAAAGAAATAAAATACTGTTAGATGGTATAACATGAAGGAACCTTGAAAACATGCAAAGTGAAAGAAGTTAGTCACAAAAGACTATGTACAGCTGACCATTGAACAACACGGGTTTGAACTACAGTGAACACAGATTTTTTAAAATGTAAATATAGTATAATACTGTATATGTATTTTCTGTTAAGATTTTCTTAACACTTTTTCCTCTAGTTTTATTGTAGCAATATGGTATATAATACATATAATATACAAAATGTATATTAATTGACATCTTTTGGTCAACAGTAGGCTATTAGTAGTTAAGTTTTTGGGGAGTCAAAAGTTATACATGAATTTTCAACTGTGTCACGGTTCAACATGTCTAACTCCCATTGTTCAAGGTTCAACTGTACTATATGATTCCAGTCATTTGCAGTGTCCAAACTAGGCAGCTCTATTGAGACAAGAAGTAGATTAATGTCTGTCCAAATGGGGCACTGAGGGGAAGTGGGGAGTGACTGCTGAGTTTCTTTTGGGGGTGGCAAAAATGTTCTAAAATAGATTATTATCTATCTGTATCTTAATTATGTGAAAATGCTGCAAATCATTGAATTGCACCTTTAAATGGGGGAGTAGTGGTGCATATAAATTATCTCAATAAAGCTGTTAGAATGGGTGAGACCATTTAGGAATAGTCTAAGTAATAAGCCTTGGATTCAAATGATAGTGTTGGATCTGGAGAGAATTGGATGGATTCAAGGTACACTTGGGATAAAGCTGATGGAGGCCTGCGGGAGAATATAGAATGAATAGTTCTCTATCTCTGCCTTAAATACTTGGATGATTAGGAGAGCACAGGAGAGTTTTGACAGAAAGACCAGAAGATCAAGTTAACTTTATAATGAGTTTGAAGTGCCTAGAAAGCAAAATAATGAGCATTTTTCATTCTTTTCACTGCCCGGCACCTGTCCTTTGGCAGTTCTATTGGACGAGTCAGAGCTGGTCTGTCAGTGTGGGTTGCTCCTCTCACAGCAAAGATGCAGATCCTGGATGTGACCCAGGCTTTGTCGACCAGACACACTTGCTCCAGACGTGGAGGTGGAGAGATGTGATACGGAAAAGGAGGGCCGTAGACAACAACACTAATGCGGGCAGGTGCTGTGAGCAGCCAGATTCAGATCTCAGAGGCTCCCGCACGTGTGGGTCTGGCAGTAGTTCCCCAGAGGCGGGCATGCTGATGGTGGTGCAAGCGGAAGGATCTGTGCCACTGGCAACAGCAGTGGTATTTTTATGGGCCCAATTCTGCATCATGATGGGGAGAGGATATATAGATATTGAGCCCCCAAGCATGCTTCTCTAGTTCTCTACAAAGATTCTCCAAGTTACCCCAAATCTGTCCAATGAAGTCCTTTTCTAATTAATTAGCTACAATTGGTTTTTGTCACTTGCACCTAAGCGAAACCTGAAGGATATGCTGTCCCTTTAGATAAGAGATCTAAAGACGGGCACTGACACAGCCATCAGGGATAGCGCACAAATGGAGGGTGCACAACAATGTGGATGCACTCAATGCACTGAACTGTACATTGAAAAAAGTAGATGAAGTGGTAAACTTTATGTTATGTATGTTTTACCACAGTAAAAAAAGAGAGAATGTTGAGGGCAAGAGTCTAAAAGGAAAGGAGGAAACTAGGACCTAGCCTGAGGAACTTGAACATTTTAAGGATAGGAGGACAGAAGATATCCCTAGAAGAGAAAGAGAATGGGATGTTTTATTTTATTCTTTGCAGGGTACCTGGCACTTGATAGTTTAGAGCAAGGTTTGTTCAAAATGTGAATGAATGAATGAATGAATGAGCTTCATGCCCAGCTAGAGAGTTTTGGAGGCTGCTGAGTATTGATTGCTTATGCAAATACACACGGGTCATAAAAGTTGGTATATAGTATGGTGGTGAAAAAGATTAGTAAATTGGTGTCACAGCAAAGAGCGGCTTCTTTTATTACAGTGCAGAGTCCACAGGAACTGAAGGGGGAAAGGAGACTCTCAGCCCAGTCCTGCTGACACCGCATGTCACCAGAAGCAGGACAGCACCTAAAACACACGCTTTAACTCAGTGTATATTGTGCGTCTAGTAAGACTTATTCATGAATTTAGGTCATCATTAACAACCTTCATTACTACTGGACTGCCACACCTGTATTTAATTAATAATGCCACCTCCTTTATGTTGACAAGAAAAATGATGTCCAAGTTAATTCTTATGTTTTCTTTTTCTCCTTCTCTGGATACGTAGGGGTGGCAGAAATGAATATTCAGATAATCTGTGTAAGAAAGAGAGAGATGGTCGCGTTTATGCTTAGACTTTCTGTTACCTTGAAATTTTTTTTATTTGGAAGTATAACCAGTCATTTGAAGTGTAACCAGATCAAGGCAGTATACTCCCAATACTGACTGTCTACTGCTGTTGTAGTAGGAGAGAGGACCGCGGGGAGGCTGGTGGTTGAGAAAGACTATCTCTGGCCTTTTGATCCTGTTCCATTGACTTCTCTATCTGTATTTCAGTGCTATTATTACTGACTCTTTGGAGTTTGGAAATCTTTTCGTGCAAATCCTCAATATTTCTTTTTTTTCAACATTTTTTGAGTGTTCTAAATCATTTGCATTTCCCTAAACATATTGAAATCAGCATGGGGCGCCTGGGTGGCTCAGTTGGTTAAGCGACTGCCTTCGGCTCAGGTCATGATCCTAGAGTCCCGGGATCGAGTCCCGCATCGGGCTCCCTGCTCAGCGGGGAGTCTGCTTCTCCCTCCGACCCTCTTCCCTCTCGTGCTCCCTATCTCTCATTCTCTCTCTCTCAAATAAATAAATAAAATCTTTGAAATCAGCATGTTACTTTCTAAAAAAAAAAAAAGCCTGCAAATTGATGAATTATTTATCAACTTGGGTCAAATTAATATCCTAACAATATTCATCTTTAGGCTTTAAGCTCTCTCAGCATCCTTTTTGAATTTATAATTTATCTTCAAATAATACTTAGGCTTTTCCATCCTTGCCTTTGTGCTATTTTTGTCATGTATTTTGCCTCTATATAGCTTACACATTTCATAATTATTATTTTGCCATCAGTTACGTATCTTTTTTTGGTGGTAAAAATCACACAACAGAATTTACTATCTTAACCATTTTTAAGTGCACAGTGCATGTACCTTGTGCATAGATCCCTAGAACATTTTTATCTTACAGAACTGGAACTCTGTACCCACTGAATGACTCCCCTGACAGCTCTCATTCTACTCTTTGTTCCTATCAATTTGACTACTTCAGATACCTCATATAAGTGGAAGCAGGCAGTGTTTATCTTTTTGGGACTGACCTATTTCACTTTGCACAATGTCCTCAAGGTTCATCCATGTTGCAACTCACGACAGGCTTTCCTTCTATTTTAAAGCTGTATTCCATTGTATGTATATACCACATTTTCTTTATCCAGCCATCAGTCAGTGGACCTTTAGTTTCCACCTCTTGGCTATCCTGAATAATGTTTCAGTGAACATAGGTGTGCAAATATCTCTTTGACATCCCATTTTCAATCATATTGGATATATATAGTGGAAGTGAGATTTACTGGATCATATGGTACTTTTTTAAAAATTTTTTATTGTTATGTTAGTCACCATACATTACATCATTAGTTCTTGATGTAGTGTTCCATGATTCATTGTTTGTGCAGTGCTCCACGCAGAATGTGCCCTCTTTAATACCCATCACCAGGCTAACCCATCTCCCCTCCCTCCTCCCCTCTAGAACCCTCAGTTTGTTTTTCAGAGTCCATTGTCTCTCATGGTTCGTCTCCCCTTCCGACTTACTCCCCTTCATTCTTCCCCTCCTGCTATCTTCTTCTTCTTTTTTTTCTTAACATGTATTGCATTATTTGTTTCAGAGGTACAGATCTGTGATTCAACAGTCTTGCACAATTCACAGTGCTCACCATAGCACATACCCTCCCCAATGTCTGTCACCCAGCCACCCCATCCCTCCCACCCCCCACCACTCCAGCAACCCTCACTTTGTTTCCTGAGATTAAGAATTCCTCATATCAGTGAGGTCATAGGATACATGTCTTTCTCTGATTGACTTATTTCACTCAGCATAACACCCTCCAGTTCCATCGACGTTGTTGCAAATGGCAAGATCCCATTTCTTTTGATGGCTGCATAATATTCCATTGTGTATAGATCATATGGTACTTCTATTTTTAATTTTTTGAGGAACGTTCATACTGTTTTCTGTAGCAGCTACACTATTTTACATCCCCACCAATGGAGCACAAGGGTACCACTTTTCCCAAACCATTGCCAACACTTTATTTTCTGCTTTGTTTGTCATCAAAGTGACCATCCTAATGGGTGTGAGGTGATGGCTCATTGTGGTTTTGATTTGCATCTCTATGATGAGCGATGTGAACATCTTTTTCACATGCTTGTTGACCATCTGTGTATCTTCTTTGGAGAAATGTCTATTCAAGGCTTTTGCCCACTTTTAAGTCAGGTTATTTGGGGTTTGCTGTTGTTGTTGCTGAGTTGTAGTTCTTTATATATCCTGGATATTGCTGCCTTATTAGATATATGGTTTGCGGTATTTTCTCATTCTGTAGGTTGCTTCTTCATTTTGCTGTTCCCTTTACTATGCAAAAGTTTTCAAGTTTGATATAGTCCCGATTGTCTATTTTTGCTTTTTACACCCATTCCTTTGGTGTCATATCTACGAAATTGTTGTCAAATCCAACGTTACAAGATTTTTTCCTGTATGCTTTCTTCTACAAGTTGATAGTTTCAGGTCTTAAGTTTAGGTCTTTAATCTATTTTGAGGTAGTTTTTGTATATGGTATTAATGTAAGGGTCCCACTTTATTCTTCTGCCTGTGGACATCCAGTTTTCTCAGCACCATTTGTTGAAGAGAGATTGTCCTTTCCCCATTGTGTAGCTCTGGCAACTTAGTCAGGGATCGTTTGATCATATACATAGCCGTGCATTTATTTCTGTCTATTCTGTTCTGTTGGTCTGTAAACCTATTTTCATACCAGAAACATGCTGTTTTAATTACTGTCACTTTATACTATGTTTTGAAATTAAGAAGTGTGAACATTCTAGTTGTGTTTTGTTTTGTTTTTCCATTAAGATTGGGCTATTTGGAGTCATTTGAAATTCCATATGAATTTTACTACGATTCTTTCTATTTCTGTAAAAAATGCCACTGACATTTTGACAGGGATTGCATTGAATCTGTAGTTCACTTTGAGCATATTATGGACTTTTTAACAATATTAAATCTTCCAATCCCTGAACACAGAGTGTATTTCTATTTATCTGTGTCTTGTTTAATCACTTTCAGCGATGTTTTGTAGTTCTCAGTGTACAAGTCTTTTGCCTTCTTGGTTAAGGTTATTACTGATTATTTTATTCTTTTTAAATGCTATCATTGATGGGATTGTAATTGTAATTTCCTTCAGATTGTTCATTGCTATTGTACAGGTTGTGTGTTGATTTTATACTGTACCACTTTGCTGAATTTATTTATAAGTTCTAATAGGTTTTTCATGGAATCTTCCTGTTTTCTACATATAAGATCATGTATCTGTAAACAGAGACAGTTTTACCACTTCCTTTCCAGTTTGGATGCCTTTTATTCCTTCTTGCCTAATTGCTGTGGCTGGGACTTCCAATACAGTCTTAAGTAAAAGTGTCAAGAATGGGCATTACTTACTTACCTTATTACTTACCTTAGAGGGAAAGCTCTCAGTTTTTCACCCTTGAGCATGATGTTAGACATGGGCTTTAATATATGACTTTTATTATGTTGAGTTAATTTTCTTCTAGTTTAGTTTGTTGAGTGTTTTTATCATGGAAGAGTGCAGGATTTTGTTAAATGCCAATGAAAGCAGACCCTAGCATGACCATTTTGATCAAAGAACCAATGAATGAAGCTTCTCCCTGGCCTGCTGTGGGGTCACATGGACTCTCATCTCTGCTCTTGCTTGGCAGATTGAGTTCTGCTGTGCTTGGACTTAGCCTGTAATTGGTACTATCAGAGGTGCCCTCAGCTCCACTACTCAGTTATCGGGCTGTCCACGGGGCAGGTTGTCTGAGAGGGGAACGTAGGAAAAGGGAGGAAGACATGATGAGCATCTTCAGTATAGTGTCTTTCTTTTGGAATATATAAGTTCTAGGAGGATTTGTTGGCAATTGTATTTTAAAACCATAAGAACTTAATGTTTAGTAAAATTAGTGGAGAATTAGAACATTTCAGGATGGATGTAGTTGGAATAACAATTTAATTTGGTGTCAGTATATGAACAATGCACTGTTTCATTTTTCAAGGTTATCAGGAATGAAATTTAAATGGTTGATACAATGAATCATGGAACACTACATCAAAAACTAGTGATGTATTGTATGGTGACTAACATAACATAATAAAATTTAAAAAAATAATGGTTGACAAAATCTTTAAATGGTAAAGTCCTGTGCCAACAAGGGTACAAGAAAGTATTGTGGGCAGGATTATGAATTGTTACATTTTGGAGACCAAATTGCATTTATGTATTAAACATGAAGATTTGTTTCATCACTTTTAACCCAATGTTTTCACTTTGGGGAGTCTATCCCCAAAAAACAAGTAGATGAAGGCATGTGTAAAATTATATTTTAACGTAGCATTTTTGGAGTAGCCAGAAAAAACAAGCAAGCAAACAAAAAGCCTACAGAACAGCTTGAAACTCCATCAGTGGGAAATAATAAATTACGGAAGGAATTAACTCTTTTTTTTTAATCTGCAAAAATATTCATGATATTTTTACTGAAGCAAATCCATTGCAGTGCAATGTGAATAGTAATTGTCTATTAGGAAGCCTGTACATATATAAAATCTGTGTGTGTGTGTGTATACCAACCTTTGACTCAGTGACACACCAAACAGTGTTCTTGAGCTTGATACATATTTTTCTCATTAAAGGTTCAAAACAAAAATACATACACGGAGGTGTTGGTATACAGTTTGTATATGTTATCTGACTCATATGTAATATACACAGTAATAACATTAAACTGTTGATATTAGTTACATGTAGAGAAAGTGATTGCTGTAGGTAGGAGAAAGAAGAGATCATTAGTTGGTATACAATACTCAAAATTGTATTGACCTAAGGTATAAGTGAAATAATGTCTAATAAAAAGGATCTTTAGACAAAAATATGGGTTTTGTTGTACTTAACATTGAAAAGATAAAGCTGTGGTGGGGGGTGATTTGTATGTGATTGCCTTAATAATTTCCCCCTCCCCTAGTTCATAGAAGTCTTTCTAGTGATATGGTGTTAGAAATTGGGGCATAGTGGCTTGTAAAATTGCCCAAAATAAAGAAAAGATATTTTAAATATGTCAGTCATGAATTACCAAACAAATCATTATGTATAAACATACATATATACATGCATATGTACATTTATGTCTGTAATATATTCCATAAATCTCCTATCTGTTTGTCTCTCCACCTCCACTGATCTCTTCTTAGAGAAATGGTAGCATTCTATACATGGTTTACTCCACTGTGCGTTTTTCACTTAATACATTTAGGAGTATTTAGAAAAACATAAGAGAAGCACTTTCATATTGTTGAAATTTTAAGGATCTAAGCATAATTAGAATACACAAAAGTTTATATTGAACTTCAAATTTCTTTTTTTTAAGATTTTATTTATTTATTGGACACAGAGAGAGAGAGCACAAGCAGGGGGAGCTGCAGGCAGAGGGAGAGGGAGAAGCAGACTCCCCGCTGAGCAGGGAGTCCGACATGGGGCTCCATCCCAGGGCCCTGGGATCATGACCTGAGCCGAAAGCAGAGGCTTAACCAACTGAGCCACTCAGGTGTCCTAAAAATCATTCTGACAATCTTTTTTTTTTCCCCCAAGATTTATTTATTTATTTTAGAGAGAGAGCAAGTACCTGCGAGTGTGGGGAGGGGCAGAGGGAAAGCATCTCAAGCAGACTCCCCACTGAGTGTGGAGCCCCACGTGGGGCTTGATCTGAACACCCTGAGATCATGACCTGAGCAAAATCCAAGAGTCGGCTGAGTTACCAACTGAGCCATCCAGGTGCCCACATATCTGACAGTCTTTATGTTTCTCATAAAACCTAAGATGTAATATATAATACAGACAAGGTCACTCTATATAATAATTAACCAACCTTAATTCATTAAATCTGATTAATTGGCATGCATCACGGTTGGCATACTGAAGTACAATAAATTACCAGAAATCGAATATTGTCAATCTAACACATGCTGATAAGATTTTGATATATGAATTTCCATAAATAGACAACTGTACATTTAGATAAGCCAGCCTAAATTCTTGATTATATAGATATGGCCACATTAAACACATGTGGCCTACACAATGGATACTGTTTATCGCCTTCTTTCCGTGAATGGAGCATCTACAATACATCTCACCTGTGCTAGATTTTGGTTCTGTAAAGGCGAACAAAACAGACACAGCTCCTGCCTTCATAGAGTTTGGGGAGGTGAACGATTAATAGGTAAATAAACAAACATATGCACATGCAATACAAATATGCAATAAGTGTTGCAGTTGGAAACAATAGATTTCCCTGAAAAAGAATTGTCTCCCTTCTACTTGGAAGCAGGAAACATCATGTGTCCTTTTTTTTCTTTCTTTCTTCTTTTTTTTTAAGATTTTATTTTTCAGTACTCTCTACCCCCACTGTGGCGCTCAAACCCATGACACCAAGATCAAGAGTCACACACTCTAGGGACTGAGCCAGCCAGGTGCTCCCCTTGCTTTTCTAAATCAAATTAACCTGCCTCAGCCCTCGCTGACCTATCTGGCTGGATTGTCAAGTCTGGGTGATTGGATGGAGAATGGTTCTGATGTCAGGGCATACTAATCTCTTTTTGGGGTTGGTTGAAGAGCCATCTGACTTATGGGATCTAAGGCCACTGGAGCAGTGCCTCTGATTTTCTATATATTATGACAACTGCTGGTGTGCTTGCTGTCAAAGCCCATATCGGGTGATTCTAATCCTGAGTTCATTCTAGGACAGTGTCACTCCTTCCATACCAGCCTCAGCCAGGACATCATTTTCCGTGGCTTCTAAAGACACCATTTGTCTCTGGTGCCCACCCCCACACAGACACCCATCGGAGGTCCTCCAGGGGGGCAGACACCCCCTTGTCTCTCCAGTCTCTATTCTGACTGCCTGTCTATTGGAAACTGACATGAATGCTGTATAGTTTGAAAACCCACATCAATAGAGCATGTGCTGGGCACAGACCCTGAAGGGTTAGAGTGGAAAAAAGCTCATCTGCCTTCTGTAAAGAAAAACAGAAGCAAGAGAAAGCATCATTGAAGCTGAAACAGTTGTTTAGGTGGACTGTTTTCATACCAAAAACTCAGTTGCAAACGCAATGCTATAAACAAGAAGTAATGGCTGAATGAAAAATCTGCTTTTTATATGATGATCAGCTTTGTATCATCATTTTACTTTTGAGAAAAGGATTGTTATGCACATGGACAAAAGACTGAGGTGCGACCTCCAAAGTTTGCTTTTCCTGGAACTTGTAAGTAGAAAACGGTGCTTCATCTTTTGTTTCATTTTATGGAGGTTACAAAATTTTCATTCCTTCTGAGATGTTAAAATAATAGTAAAATGGATAAGCATTCACTTGTCACTTAGATTCAGAATTGGGGTATATTTTGCTTTACCTGTGTTACTCTGTTACATCCATTAAGTATTTATCTTTTATGTTGAACTACTGTAAAGTAAGTTGCAGTATGATGACACTTTATCCGTTAGTACTTTAGTGTGCCTCACCTAAGAACGAGGATGTCCTCCTGCGTAGCACGTCATCAATATTACACCTACGACGATGAACAATGAAGTAGCCAGTTCATATTCAACTCTCCTCATCTTTTCCCCATATGCCTTTGAAAGTTTTTTGTTTTTGACCTGGGATCTTCATCTGGTTGTACATTGCATTTGGGTTTTATATTTTATATTACAGAACAAACTATAATAAGTTAAAAATATGCAAAATCACCTTAAAAAGTAGAATATCCATGGGACAAGACTAACAAATCCAGAGGAAAATAATTCCTCAGTTAGAGAGAAGAGTGGTCAGGCACTAGGGTTTAGAAAGGAGTTCAGATTGTTGGCACATCTCCTGAGTGACCAAGGACATGGTGACCTAGAGAGTGTGGGTGTTAGAAGAGATGTGCTCTTTTTTTTTTTTTTAAAGATTTTATTTATTTATTTGAGAGAGAGAGAATGAGAGATAGAGAGCACGAGAGGGAAGAGGGTCAGAGGGAGAAGCAGACTCCCCGCCAAGCAGGGAGCCCGATGCGGGACTCGATCCCGGGACTCCAGGATCATGACCTGAGCCGAAGGCAGTCGCTTAACCAACTGAGCCACCCAGGCGCCCAAGAGATGTGCTCTTATAGAGGAGGTAGGTTCGTTTTGCTAACATGGGTTGATAACAGTAACTATGAAATCAATCCAACTAAATCCCCTGGTCATCTCAGCAGCCTTGTGTTTCTAATTTTGCTTCACTGGTGTGTTTGCAAATGAATCAGCATATTTGAGAAAAGTTGCAGATCAATGATCAAGAACTGTCTGTCTCTAGTTTTATTTTACCTTGTAAATAAATTAGCACACATGTTATTTTAAAAAGATTTTAGAAAATAAATATATATATATATATTAGTCTTTGACCCGGTATCCTAAATCCCTTGGGATATCCTAGGTGATAGCAGTGTCTTCTGTTCTAATGAGGTGACTCTTGGTGGGCTCCTGGATGGGGCTGGTTACTGAAAAGACCAAGCTAGGATTAGAAGCTTGGGATTTTCTGCACCCTATCATCCCCCTTCTCCAGAGAAGAGAGAGGGGCTGAAAATGGAGTTAATGATCCATCATGCCTAAGGAAGCTTTCATAAAAATCCTAGTAAGTATGAGGTTTGGCGAGCATAGAGGGTTGGTGAGAGCATAGAGGTGCTGGGAGAGTGGTGTTCCCGGAGAGGGCACGGAAGCTCTGCGCCCCTTCCCACTTACCTTGCCATGTGCACCTCTTTCATCTGGATATTTCTAGGTATCCTTTATTATAACCTTCTGCAACAAACTGGTAAATAGGAAGTAGACTGTTGTCCTGAATTCTGTGAGCTGCTCTAGCAAATTAACCGAACCAGAGGAGGGGGTCGTAAGGACCTCTGATCTGTAGCACCTCCATCAGAAGCACAGGTGACAGCCTGGATTTGTGATTGGCACCTGAAGGGTGGCAGAGGCAATCTTATGGGACTGAGCCCTTAACCTGCGGGATCTGATCCTATCCCCAGGTAGAAGGTGTCAGACTGAGTTAAATTGTAGGACACGCAGCTGGTTTTGCGGAGAATTACGGATGACACATCTGATGACAGAAGTGTTGTGAGTGTGGTAGTCGTGTGAGATAAAAGAGCTACATGGGAAGAAGACAGAGGTTTTCTTTACAAGCAGATTTGAGCAAGAACTATGTGTCTGTCTGTAGCTTTATTTCATAGTGTAAACAAGTTAACATGTATGCCATTTTTTAACGTGGTTTTTTAAAGAGCTTTAAAAATTGTCCATAGTTCTTCACTAATCAGGGAAATGGAAATCAAAATGACAGTGACATATCACCTCTCATCCATTAGGATGGCTACTATCAAAAAATAGAAGGTAACAAATGTTGGCAGGGATGTGGAGACATTGGAACCACTTTGCAGTGTTGGCGGGAATGCAAGCTGTGAAGTTCAGCCACTATGGAAAAACAGTATGGAGGGTCCTCAAAGGATTAAAAATAGAAATACCATCTGATTCAGCAATTCCACTTCTGTGTATATATCCAGAAGGATTGAAAGCAGGACCTTCCAAGAAGTATTTGCACAAGAACATTCTAGCAGTATTATCCACAATAGCTCAAATGTGGAAGCCATCCAAGTCAATCATCCTCCCTCACTGATGGGTGAGTAGATAAACAAAATGTGGTATTGCATCCGCCAGGGTTCTCCAGAGACACACAAACAACGGGATATGTACATGTACGCACAATATTCTAATACGAATCCGAAAGCCCAAGAACCCGGAGAGCTGATGCCGTAAGTTCCAATCTGAAAGTTAGCAGGCTCCAGACTCCAGAAGAGCCAGGGTGAGTTCAAGTCTGAAGGCAGGAAAAGACCTATGTCCCAGCTCAGCAGTGAGACAGGAGGAGTTCCCTCTTCTCTGAAGGAAGGTCACCCTCTGTTTTATTTGGGCCATCAATGGAGTAGATAAGGGCCCCCTACATTAATCACAGACATACATACAATGGGAGTATTGTCCAGCCTTAAAAAGGAAGGAAATTCTGACATAAGCCATAACATGGATGAACCTTGAGGACATCATGCTCCATGAAATAAGCCAGTCATAAAAAGACAAATACTATATGATTCCACTTATCTGAGGATCTAGAGTGTCAACATCATAGAGACCGAAAGTAGAATGATGGTTATCAGGGGCTGGGGCAGGGTAGTTGTTAGTTCAATGAGAATAGAGGTTCAGTTTTGTGAGATGAAAAAGTGCTGGAGATGGATTGTGGTGATGGCTGCCCAACAGAGAGAGATGGTAAATTTTATGCTGTATAATTTTGTCACCATAAAAAAAAATGTAGGGCCAGAAGAGGCATTATAGGCAAAGGACAGTCCTGGGAATCAAAATACCTTTCTCTGTATACTAAGTAGCGTGGAGTGGTCCACACACACATTGCCGCCTTCTGGAGCCTGAGATGATGTATAAATCCTCTTTGTGCTGCAAAATCCATGACATGCAGAGGTTTCCCAAATTGAAATAGGTTTCCTTGTCTGAGTTGGGGTGGAAATTATAAATTCAAAAGTCCAGCTATGTTAAAGAGAAATTGAAGAGTGCCTTTATAAAGGCAGGACTGTTGAGTCAAGTGCGAACGTTACTATGTTACAATGTTACAATGTTACTAGGTATTGCCACAGTGGTTTCTAAAACAACTTTTTTATTTTGCACTTTTGAAAGAGTTCTTTTCTCACATTCTAACTAGCAATACATAATTAACAACTAACCATCAACTCTAAAGGGTAAGGTGGTAAATTTTATGTTATTTGTATTTTAATGCAATTTTATGACCTATAGTTAATGATTTAAGGTTAGTGTTCTGAAATGGTGAAGGATTTTTTTAAAAACTTTTATTTATTAAGTAATCTCTACCCTCAATGAGGGGCTTGAACTCACCACCTCAAGATCAAGAGTCACCTACTCTACGGGCTGATCCAGCCAGGCGCCCTGAAATGGGGAAGGGTTTTAATAGTCACCAGCAGATAGAGTTTATACTTTATTCACTTTCATTTGTCATCCTTGGTTAATTATCATGAGTACTGCTGGTTGATAAGTGGCAGTGAGAATCTCACAAGAATTTTGCATTGCATCGTGACTGCTTCTCCTGAGCGTGGAAATACCAACATGGGTCTGGATTGTGTTTAATTTTTGAAACTATTAGAAGCCCATTATTCAGTTTAAAATATGTAAACAGCTGAAGCCGTGAGATAACAGATTATGCTTTTGGTTAAAATTCTGGAAATCACCCTCTTTTTTTGACCCTAGTGGTAGAACAAAGAGACCTATTTTTAAGAGGAATAGACAAAAAAAAAAAATCAGTTCATTTTAAATGCAGAAAATACAGGAGTAATCAACAGTAAGACGAATTTTTACTAACGTATTAGATAAGTTTTAGGACTCCCCACAATTATCTAATACAACTTTTACAAATTTTCTTATAAATTTGTTGGGCAATCAGACTTGGTAATAAAACGGTTTGAGAACATGAGAGTTTTAGCTTTGTATTTTGAGTAGCAAGAAAACAACAAAAGAAGTTGCCGATTGCCTATAAAAGACTAAACCTATGGAGATTTAATTTTCCTTGAGACCCTGTCTCTACTTCCTTTGCTACTGTTTCCTCCCCCCATGAATAAGTTCTCCTGGCAGGACTGTTGAGTCAAGTGCGAATGTTACTATGTTACAATGTTACTAGGTATTGTCACAGTGGTTTCTAAAACAACTTTTTTATTTTGCACTTTTGAAAGAGTTTTTTTCTCACATTCTAACTAGCAATACATAATTAACAATTAACCATCAATGCTTATTACCTTTATTAACTTTCACTTCCTGGGTTATTTTGGCTTGTTTTATTTCTTTTCTGATTTCTTCAGAATATTCTTGTGTTTTGATGATAGCTTTGTTTTCAGTGCTCTGATTTCGTTAGTTACTAATGCCTTGCTGTTTTAATATAAATTGTTTCCCTTCTCGGTGCTTTCCAGGTAGTTTCTAACTTCAGTTTTGCATACCTCTTTGATTCAGATTTTATCTGCGATTGTAGTTTTGCAGTTTCTTTTTCTTTTTTTTTAAAAGGCTTTTTTTTAAAGATTTTATTTATATACTTGAGGGGGTGGGGAGAGAGAGACAGAGAGCACAGAGGGAGAAGCTTATTCCCTGCTGAGCAGGGAGCCCAACATGGGGCTCAATCCCAGGACCCCGGGATCATGACTGGAGCCAAAGGCAGATGCTTAACCCACTGAGCCACCCAGGCACCCCTGTAGTTTTACATTTTCAAGTAAACAACTCTGATCAGCTTTTTAAATGATTTCTATTATTAAACTATAATCAATGAATGTGATATTTCAGTTATCTATTGCTAAGTGACAAACCACCCTAATTTACTGGCTTATAACAGTGATGATTTATTATTTTTGTGATTCTGTGGCTTTCTGGCAGATGCATCTGCTGGTCCCACCTCAGCTCATTACCGTGGCTGCTTGCGTCTGGACTGCAAGGCTCAAGCTGGCCTCCCTCACACATTTGACCCTAGATGCTGACTCCTGGCTGGGACACTGGGGTGCTTCTCCATGTGTCTGCCCATCCCCCAGTGGATACACTGACTCTCTTACATGGTGGTCTCAGGAAAGGAGCCCAAGAGAGTGTAAACTGGAACTGGGTCGCATCTGCCATATTCTGCTAGTCAAATCAACTCACAAGGTCAGCTCAGATTCAGGGGGCAAGGAAATAGAGAAACCTTTTGATAGGAAGAGCTAGAGTCTCATGGCAAATGGACTTTCACCAGAGGATTTATTCTCACAGTCTTCCAAAGCTACCCATCACAGCAGCTTATAAAAAACTCTACCTTTGGAGCACCTGGGTGGCTCAGTCAGTTAAGCATCTGCCTTTGGCTCAGGCCATGATCCCAGTGCCCTGGAATCTAGCCCCACATCCAGCTCTCTGTTCAGTGGGGAGCCTGCTTCTCCCTCTCCCTCTGCCTGCCATTCTGCCTGCTTGTGCACGCTCTCTCTCTGTCAAATGAATAAATAAAATCTTTAAAAAAAATAAAATAAATTTTAAAAAACTCCACCTTTTTGAATGTTGTTAATGTTGACTTAATTTTGTGTTTCTTGTATGTTTGGGAAAAAAATCTCTTTTTCATAGATATGAGTCATTATCTTCCTGTCTTTTTGAATATCTTTACACTAATAATATAATGTTAAATATTATAGCATCAGTACTCATAAACCTAAACCATAGGAGGAACAACTGGAAATACACAAATAAAATATTAGTTGTAGGAGACTTTAATCCATCTCAGTTAGTCTGTAACAGATTACATAAACAAACAAACAAAGGATATTGTGGACTTTAATAAAAGTATATGTGTTATAGTCACACAAATGAAAGTATTAGTCTACAAAGAGACTTTAATTTTTAGAAATAGGAAGAGGAAATGATCATAATGCAATACAATAAATGAGAAATTAGTAAGAAAAATGAAAACGAAATTTTGGCAAATTAAGACAAATTACCAAATATCTCTTTTTTGTTTTGTTTTGTTTTAAATTTTAAAGTGTGAGGTTTTTTTTTAATTTTTTTTACTAACATAATGTATTATTTGACAGGTCTGTGAGTCATCAGTCTTACACAATTCACAGTGCTCCCTTTAGTACATACCCTCCCCAATGTCCATCACCCAGTCAAATACCTCTTAAATGACTTCTGAGTCAAAGTAGAAAACCAAACCAAATTGTGAGATTTTCTTGAAAATAGTAATAATAAAAATATTGCTTATCAAATATGATTGAATTTTGCTAAGCAATGCTCTTAGGAAATTTAATAGCCTGTTTGTTTATATCAAATAAGAAAGGAAATGAATATTTAAGCATTCTACTGAAGAAGTTAGAACAACAAAACACACTTAAGAAAAGCAGAACGAAGCAAATCCTAAAGATAACAGGTAAAACCATCTGTTGATTAGTTAGATAATAGTAACCAGATAAGTTTTAGCTATCTTTTCATGAAATAAAGGGAGAAATCATAAGTAGACAATTTAAAAAAATAGTAAAAAAAAAAAAAAACCCCACAGATACTAACATTGAAAACCAGATAGAAACTATTTTGTATAACTCTATTATAATTTGAAATTGTTTGAAAAGGATGATCTCACACAGCAGAATTTAACCTCCAGGAAACAGGAGTTTTCAACCTTTCTTTTTAAATTTCCTTCTTTTCTTTTTTCTGCCTTCTCTTTCTCCCTTTCCTTCTCATCCCTGGCACCTGGAGCATTAATGATGGACTGAATGGTATTTCATCCACTGTGCTTTCCCTGCTTTGTTATTTCATTTTTCTTGTACAGAAAAAATATATACAAACTCCCATTTCCCCCTATCATTACTGCAAAAATTTGTTCATCAAACCCTCTTACTATCCTTTTGGCATCTACACTCGCTCTAGAAATTTGTCATTTGTCATTTGTCATTTTTGTTAGTGTGAATTTGTACTTTCCTTTTTTCTTTGTCTTCCTAAAATTTCTCATTTTTTGTTTCAAATAACCAGATTCCCTTATCCTCTCTGTTGTGTGGTTGCTTGCTATCTATTTTATTCTTTTTTTTAAAGATTTTATTTATTTATTTGAGAAAGAGAGCATACAAGCAGAAGGGAGAGGCAGAGGGAGAGGGAGAAGCAGGCTTCCCGCTGAGCAGGGAGCCCGATGCGGGACTCGATCCCGGGACTCCAGGATCATGACCTGAGCCGAAGGCAGTTGCTTAACCAACTGAGCCACCCAGGCGCCCCTATTTTGCTCATATCTTATCTTCTTTTTATCTTCTTTCTTTAAGCTTAATTTGCTTTTTTGTTGTTGTTGTTGTGGTTGTTTTTAATTTTTCAGGGCTTTGGGAACTGTATGCTTAGCTCATTATTTGCCATTCTTCTTTGCTACAGTGCTCAACCGGAATACTCTGCTTTCTCTTCAGATCACATAAATCTTCCACCTCTTACTAAAATACACAATCGGAGCTGTCATTTCCCCCTAAAAAAGAGTTTGAAGTGCATCTTCCAGGGTTTGGCGTATTTCCTGCAGGCCCCACAGACTTTGCTTGTGCGGGGATTTCATTAGGCTTCCTTGGGTCCGTTTTTCTCGGAGCTACCACTTGGTACGCACTTTCAAACTGGCTTTAGGTCTTTATTGGATTAAGAAAGGTTTTTTTCCCCCTTCATGGTTTCAAATCTCTGTGTCTTTAATCCACCACGTTACGTGTCCCTGTCTTTTGTACTCCGCGCTCTGAGGCGTGACATTCCCTCGGGCCTGCAGGCCAGTAATTCAGAGCTCTGAAGTGACCATCCTTGCCTTGGATTCATCTCTTAAACTGATTAACTGGAAAATTATGGGAATCTTTCTCAGTTCCTAAAAAAATTACCTGCAACTGAATCTCCTATCCATTTTAAAAAATTCATGTTGTCTGCCCCTACCCCCTTTGTGTATATGCAGGGGGATTTCTGCGTCCTCTTTCTTCCTGGGACCACTCACCTTCCCTAAACATGTCCTTGGCATCCTTTAAAGGCATGGCATGGCTTCAGTCTCGTCAGCCCCGCTGGTGGGAAGCCAGCTGGCGCTGTGCCCGCAGAGAAACTGCAGTCTGCCCCTGAGGCATGAGGGCAGGCTCGCCTTTCCTCTCATCTGCTTCCATTCTCCCAGCCCCAGGCCAGGAGGACTAAGTGTCCCCATCTAGTTCCTTCATACGTGCTCAGGGGCCCAGGAAACGTGGCCCACTCCTGTGGGGCTGATGGCAGCCGCTGCCTGGACCACAGCTCTCTGCTCACCCTTCACGCACAGAGCACTGAGCCTCCCGTCTCACATCGAGACTGTAGACCGTCACTTGTCGGGAAAGCCTCACACCGTCTTTCCGTCTCAGACCAGTTAGAGCCCCAGGCATCACTACCATCCAGCTGCCTCTGGGCCCCCCTGCAGTTTGGCTCCCTAAGCAGGTCCCTGGGAGCCAGTAGGAAGGACAGAAGGATGGATTCACACTGTGTTTCCCTTTGTGGCTCCCCTTTGTGTGTTTGAGTTGCTCCCCTCCCCACACAGAGACCTACAATTCTGCTTTCATATTTTCCCTTCGGAAAGAGGTCACTGAATGTATTCTGGTTCCACACAGAAAAGACAATCTGTGACCTACATCTCCACACGGTAGCACTTGTAAAGGTCTTGTTTTCTTAAGTTTCCTAACACTGTGAAATAACTGAAGTTATAAAAAAATAACTTTAAGTAAAACTGGGAAGAAGACTCTTAATGAATGCATCAGTTTTTTTCCAGCTGTGGATGCTGACCTTTTCTCTTTTTATTGTAGTTTTTAAAATGTGGACATGTGGAAAAATTCTGAAAGAACATTCAAAACTGTTCTGTACAAAAAGTCTTTAATTGCAGGACTATAAATATCCTCAAGCTAGCAGAATTAGTTAGGACGTCTCTGGGAGGCTCAGCATCTAATCATGTAGCAAGTGGGCTTAAAGAAGAAGGAAAACGTATTACTTAATATAAGAAGTCCCCGAATATGGAACACGAAGATTGATGACTTCAGCAGCGCAGTCACGGGGTTCAAGACCAGATCTCTTCCATGACCCTGCTCTCCTACCCTCAGCCTGTCAGCCTGGGCATCTCAGCAGTTGCAGACTACTGGCACCATTCTCTGTTGTCCTGTGAGGACGTGTGACAGAGTGAGTGTTTCTTGGGTTTCTCTTTAAAGATGACGAACTCTCTCTCATGAGCCCACCCCCACCCCATCTGCTTGTTAGAAACCTCACTAGTACGTCCACGCTTAGCAACCAAAGGCAATGTATGTGGAGTCGCCAGAGCTGCATTTCAGTGATTACAATTTAAGCATGCAATTGGTCAGAATCTCACAAAGACAGACATCTAAGCGAAATCAGTTTCTACCCTACCACCCAGCAATGCACTCCTAGGTATTTATCTGAAGGATACAAAAATACTGATTCAAAGGGGCACATGCACCCCAATGTTTATAGCAGCACTATCAACAATAGCCAAATTATGCAATAACCTCTTTGACCTTGGCCACAGCAAATTCTTTCTAGACAAGTCTCTAAAGGCAAGGGAAACAAAAGCAAAAATGAACTACTGGGACTTCATCAAGATAAAAAGCTTCTGCACAGCAAAGGAAACAGTCAACAAAACTAAAAGGCAACCCATGCAATGGGAGAAGATATTTGCAAATGACATATCAGATAAAGGGCTGGTATCCAAGATCTATAAAGAACTTACCCAACTCAGCACCCAAAAACCAAATAATCCAGTCAAGAAATGGGCAGAAGACGTGAACAGACACTTCTCCAAAGAAGACATACAAATGGGCAACAGGCACATGAAAAAAATGCTCCACATCACTAGCCATCAGGGAAATACAAATCAAAACCAATGAGATATCACATCACATTAGTTAGAATGGCTAAAATTAACAAGTCAGGAAGCAACAAATGTTGGCAAGGATGTGGAGAAAGGGGAACCCTCCTACACTGTTGGTGGGAATGCAAGCTGGTGCAGCCACTCTGGAAAACCGTATGGAGGCTCCTCAAAAAGTTGAAAATAGAACCGCCCTACGACCTGGCAGTTGCACTACTGGATATTTACCCCAAAGATACAGAGCTAGTGAAAAGAAGGGGCACCTACACCCCAATGTTTATAGCAGCAATGTCCAAAATAGCCCAACTGTGGAAGGAGCTGAGATAGCTTTCAACAGATGAATGGATAAAGAAGATGTGGTTCATATACACAATGGAATATTACTCAGCCATCAGAAAGGATGAATACCCACCATTTGCATTGGCATGGATGGAACTAGAGGGGATTATGCTGAGTGAAATAAGTCAAGCAGAGAAAGACAGTTATTATATGGTTTCACTCCTATGTGGAACGTAAGGAATAGAGTGGAGGACCACGGGGGAAGGGAGGGAAAACTGAATGAGAAGAAATCAGAGAGGGAGACAAACCATGAGAGACTCTTAGACTCTGGGAAACAAACTGAGGGTTACAGAAGGGAGGGGGGTGGGGGGATGGGGTAACTGGGTGATGGTATTAAGGAGGGCATGTGATGTGATGAGCACTGGGTGTTATACACAACTAATGAATTGTTGATCATCAAAAACTAATGATGTACTATATGTTGGCTAATTGAACATAATAAAAGTATATATATATATATATATATTATTTTTTAAAAATAGCCAAATTATGGAAAGAGCCCAAATGTCCATTGACAGATGAATGGGTAAAGAAGATGTGGGGGGGGTGTGTGTGTATATATCATATATATCATATATATATGAATATTACTATATTGGAATATTACTCAGCCATCAAAAGTGAAATCTTGCATTTGCAATGACGTGAATGGAGCTAGAGGGTATTATGCTGAACAGAATAAATCAGTCAGAAAAAGACAAATACCATATGATTTCACTCATGTGGAATTTGAGAAATTTAAGAAAACAGATGAACATAGGGGAAGAGAAGGAAAAATAAAATAAGATTAAAAACAGAGAGGGAGGTAAGCCATAAGAGACTCTTGAATATAGAGAACAAACTGAGGGTTGCTTGGAGGGGAGGTGGGTGGGGAGATGGGGTAATGGGGTGACAGGCATTAAGGAGGGCACCTGAAGTAATGAGCACTTGGTGTTGTATGCAACTGATGAATCACTACATCCTACCCCCCTGAAACCAGTACTGTACTATATGTGAACTAACTTAAATTTATTTATTTATTTATTTATTTATTTATTTATTTATTTATTTATTTATTATGAGAGAGAGCATGAGTGCACGCATGCAGGCATTGGGGGAGGGGCAGAGGGAGAGAGAATTTTAAGCAGGCTCCACGCCCAGAGTGGAGCCCGACTTGGGGTTTCAATTTCACAACCCTGAGATCATGACCTGGGCCAAAATCAGGAGTCGAGTCGGATGCTTACCTGACTGTGCCACCCAGGTGCACCTTGAATTTAAATTAAAAAAAAAAAAAATGAAGTGGTGCAGAAGTTAGAAAAAAAAATCAGTTCCTAGATTTGGGGCAGGAAAGAGTCTGTTAAGGTAGTGAAGTAGCCTTGGTTGGGCATGCAGACATGTCTGACCTGCACTCCCCACCTCCATCATTTTACGTCTAACATTTATTGAGCGAAATTCCAAATAAGGTATTTTAAATGTTTGTGAGTTCTGCCTGACTAATTTTTACAGGCAGAGAGTAATATTTCTTGCATGGGTAGAATCACTCTATCATTTCTCCCAATGTTTTTGAGGCAGGTTGAGTCTGAGCAGCTTTTATTCAAGTACTCCTAGGTGTCAGTGTGTGTTCTGTGTCTGTGTATGTGACACAGACAAGTTCATTCATGTGTATGAAATAGGTAGATGATTGCAATGACTGACACATATCCATCTTAATACTAATGAAAATTTTATTCGTGTTGGTATTATAAAGGTAAAGAAGAGCAAACTATACTGCACTATCATCGAAAATATATTGAAGTCAACAGAAATTTCTTGAAAGCACACCCTTAAACACTGTTACTCAAGAGCATTACATCCGAAAGCAGTCCCACAACAAACTAAAGATGCATTTGCAAATGAAAATGAATACTGAACAAAAGTGGATGTTCTTCCCAACGGTGACACAAATTCGGCTCCCGTAAATGCACATGCTTCTATTTTTAATGTAACTATTGAGAATTAGGAATTAGTATTGCCAACGTTATTTTTTGTATATGAAATGACCAGAAAACTATACCATTACTTCACAGTTAAGTTACCACGTGATTAGCATTTAGCCTTACAAATCCATTTCACTGGCTGCATATATATTTCCAACAGAAAACAACGTGATTCTTTCTCAAACGTAATAATTATTCGTATCCAGCTGTTTACCATATTTTGAGCACTTTAGGAAGCCGGTTTTACCAAGATCAATTGTTAGCTACATCCACATGTCTAGAAGAGTTGTCTACATGATTGAGTGGTCCAAATCCTCAGGAAAGACAATTTGTCCTCAAAGAAGGGGTATAAGAGGGGTGTCCTAAAGGTGCTAATTCTTCATAATACTGTTAAGCCAGAAGTTTCTAATTAAGCTTTTTGAATATTTTTGAGGCTTTCAGTATAAGCTGCAGGCAGCCAAAGAGTGCATGTTTGTTTTATTCTCTGGTTCACACCCTTGGATAAACTCATAACTTAAATTCTTTTCACATATACTCTCACATGTTCCCATCTACCCAATCCTGAGTGGATGGGACAAGGAACATGGATTCATTTATTACATCTGGTCGAGCTGTATTACACAGGAGTGTTTTCTATTCTAGGTGAGAAAAAGAAGTGGGTAAAAATAGCTCCATCCTGGCCGAGAACACTCTGTGGCTCAGGTACGCTGGCTTCCTTCCCTGAATAAACTTGTGGTATGGCATGTTATTCAGTGAATAGCGTGCTACTTGTTGAACAGAATTTCAGTTAAATTATTGTCAAACCGTTTCCTCAGCAGGAAACAGATCCTCGATTTATGGAGTAATAACTTCCGTTTGTTCCTCTAGTAAGAAACTCAGGAGCACATGACTGCCATTTGGTTTCTACCTGTCTCCGGAGAAGTTCAGTGGTGGCATCGCTGTGGGCGACGCACACACGCCTTGGCCACGAGCTCACACGTGGGTCGGGGAGGCCGCCGCCCTGCTGCCCTCTCCATGCTTAGGGTTGCCCACTGCCTGGTGCGAGATGAGACACGTGTTGTAAGTCGACCTGCATGGAGGCTGCTCAGTGGCTCTCTCTGGAGACAGTCGGCCATGAAGGTCTCTGCCCCAAAGAGAGACGGAGGCAGAGCTAATTCTCTAACACAATCAAATTAGTCCCTGTCTTTGGACTTTTTACAGCAGAATATGGAGAAGCATGGCCCCCCCGGAAGTGGAAGAAGGTCAGCTTCCAGGAAGAAGCAATGGCTGCAAGTGTCCTGAGTGAAAGAAGAGAGTGATGGGTTTCCAGCTCTGCCTTGAATTCTTTTATTTCTGTATGTATGTAGGTAACACTCGTACACACACGGAACCTGAGTGAGTCTCCCTTACTTTCACACAGAGGGTCTAATATCGTCCCCAAACGAATTCCATTTTCTCTGGAACGTTACCTAGTGTGTGTCACCAAGATGGGCCTGGTGACAGGGGCTGTGACAGAAGACGCAGTCACTTGATGTCTGACACACACTCAGAGAAGACGTCCTTCCACCTCAGAGATTGGAGAACGGCTGATGTGGGGGGGACCAAGGTCATCTCTGAAAGAACTTTGTGAAGTTTTTCTAAAGTTCTTTAAAAGTCATTTAAAAAGGTCTTAGAACTCACAAAGAAAAAAAATAACAGTCCTAATAGGTAAAAATGAGTGTCTGATGACATCACCCCTAGCACGCACACCTCAGTGGGAGGTCTCTGTGGCTCCTGGTGAAGGTGAAGATGTACGGACTCCCAGCAGGTGTCTGCTGTCAGACCCCTGCAGGCGTTACAGGGGGACATGCACAGAGACGTCTGCGGTGGTGCTGTCTGCAATAAAAATACTTCTCGTAATGAGTGAACATGGATGAGAAATGGAAGCAGCCTAAATATAGTTTGTTCTGCATTCCTATGAGGCTTGTTAGAATTCTCAGGGACAGCCATCCTCCCATTTCACAGATGAGGAGACCACGTATTTTGCCCAGAGAGAGTCACAGCCTGGTTCTGGAGCCCTTCTCCTTGCTCACACGGTTTCTGCAACTTGCTGTTTGAAGCTGGTACAGAATGGGAGGGGGACGGAGCACACAGAGGAGTCATGTGTCCCTGGCCTCAGCTCATGCCCAGGAACGCTGTGGAGGTGTGAGCTCCTGACCACACGCCTGTGCTGGGGGCAGAGCAGCCGGGAAACGTCCAGAAGCCCGCCATCGAGACAGGGCAGGACTGCCGTCTTTGCAGCCAGACCAAGTCCAGCAGCAGAGACTGGAAGCCAAAGTGTCTGTGGGCTGAGTCAGGTTGTTTGCATGCCCATTAGGCTGGGGCAGAGTCAGCCTAACAAGGACTGTAGGGAGAGAGCATGCTGCTCCCAGTGGGGCTGGGCGGAGGCACTGGGAGCCGGAGAGAAGGCTGGGTTTCCCAGACCGCGTCGCAGTGAGCGACCACTTGCAGATCAGTGGGAGGGCTTGTCAGGGTGGCCAGTCCCAGTAGGAAGGGCGCGCACAGGTTTCCCCTCAAAATGCATCCCCTGCAGAGAAAGAACGCCTCCGATGGACTCTAAATACACCTCCCAGATTCGGTCACAGTCTGTGAGTTGCGTTGCTGAGACAATAATAAAGCGACTATGCCCCAGTGGACTTCCGTGCCTCCTCTGAGGACGTCTCATTCTGTTTCCTACCTAGAGACCGTTCATAAATCATTCTCCAACTGAGTACAGTTCAGGGCTGCCACTTAGCTTATCTGACCTTCACATTAATTATTTTTATTACAGCACCAGGAACCTCAATGTTCTTTTCCCCCTGCCGCCCGGAGCCATGTGGCCCCGAGTGGGGCAGCCCTGCCATGCTTGTCCCGCACCTGGACGGCCGCGGGGCTCTCCCCAGTGGACCAGCCCACACCTCGCGTCCCGACACGCCGGAGGATGCACGGGGCCCGTGTATGCGTATGTGCGTGTGTGTGTGTGTGTGTGTGTGTCTTGAGATGCCATTAAAATTCTTACAAAAACTGAAAGTGAAATGAGGAAATGATTGGGCAATCGGATTGAAGGGCCAGTGCCAGGAAGACCTATCATACAGTGGGGGCCGGGATGCAGCGGGGCAGACGGTGGGAGGCTCAGGAGAGCTCTCCTGCGGGCGACAGCAGGGCCAGGCCCTGGAGTCAGTGCAGGACACCAGCAAGCACAGCTCACAGGAAATGATCCATTCCCTGCGCTCGCTCACTCGAAAGGCCCGAACCTCCAAAGTTCCAGGAGTGCCATGGATGGCTGTGCAGGCCAGCGGTCACGCCTTTCTCCCTGCCTGGAGAGGGGAGAAGAAATGAAACTGAGGGAGTGTGTCTCCATCCCCCCCCTGAAGGAAAGCCCCTCTGTCCCATTCTCCAAAGATGGAGCGCTGCTGGCCGTGACCCTGCTGCTGGCCCTGATGGCCGGCTGCCTCTCGGTGCTGGCTTTCTGCAGGGTGGCCGCCCTTCAGGCCGAGCTGGGGAGCCTCCAGGCGGAGCTGCGGCAACACCAGGCAAAGCGGCTGCCAGGCGCCCCCCAGGCCGGAGCCGCGGCCCCCGGGGCAGCCGTGCGGAAGGCTCCAGCTGTCACCTCGGCTCTGAAAGTGAGTTTGCAGCAAGCAGCTGCAGCCCCAGGCGTGGGCTCCCCCCGCACTGCCGCCTCCTGCACCTCAGATGTCTTTGCAGTAACTTGGGGTTTCTCTCTTAGGGGATCTTCGCACCACCCGCTGCAGGAGAGGGCAACTCCAGCCAAAGCAGCAGGAACAAGCGTGCCCTTCAGGGTCCAGAAGAAACAGGTAGGTTTCGGGCACAGAGGCATTTACGAGTCAGGGAGCCTGGCGTCCACAGGTGTGGAGGATGGCCTCTGCTCTGGGGGCTCGAGAGTGGGCCAGTACACGGAGACTGTGAAAGTTGCATCTAAACTGGAGGGGGCTTCCGGGCACAGCCCGTGCACAGCACGTTCTGTCCTTCAGTGAGCAGAGCCTGAGGGCTGTCCTGTCCCACAAGCAGAGCGGAGGAGGAAAGGGCCACATAGTCTCACAGATCATGCCTTTGTCAGAAACCTTGTCTAGCCCTCCAGGAAGAAAGTACCGCATGTTAGCGTAGATTCTGTCTACCGAAGTCAGAGAAGGCCAGGTAAAGGTAAACACTTCCTCAGGGCGCATGGCGTGCCCTGCCTCCCAGGGAAGCTCATATTGCAGCAGGTGTGCGTTTGTGATTTCTTTGATTTGTTGCCTTAGTTTTCAAAAAGTTCATTTTACACACACACACATGCACACATGCAGAGATTTTAATGCTTTTCCAGGAAATCCACAAGTTTATGATCTTGTAAGAGTTCTTAAGTGATTCCTGCCTTTGTTCATGTCCCACTTACTCCAGAGTCTTACAGATCCCTGAAACCTCGGATTGGGCAGGGCATCCCTCAATGCTCGACTCTAGTTCATGCATTTCGAAGATGAAAAGCAGTATTTGTATTACATTCAGTAGCAGCACACCTTAAGAAATCCTTGGTATTGTTTCTCTTTTATTTATTTTGAAGGAACATGTTTGGAGCACAGAATGTGCCGGGCAGGCACGTGCTGGGATAGTTATTGTCACGGCTACTGTGTCCTTAACCTTCACACTGACTGTGAGGTGAGCAGAACAGGTGTAGTTCTGTACATACAAGTTTGCACTTGTGAAGGGAAGTGCATGACTTACTGACTAGGTGCTCTTCTGTGAGATAACACACACACACACACACACATCAGATGCTCTGGCTGGAAACGTATTTTTCACTAACTGCCTTATTCATGGACAAAATTCTTACCTATTTCATAAAGACCGTGATTTTAACATATGCTTTGTGTCAATTATCAGAAACAGTTGGATTGAAACATATATAAACTAGGAAACACTAATACTTTTAGTATACTTTAACACATAAATTATTTTCATACTTTGCCTTTTGTCATCTGTATTTCCTACGTAATTGAAAAAATATAGCATATAGTATATTTTTGTGTTCACTTATCATTATACAATAAGCATTTTCCCTATTTCTAAGTAATTCCATATTAGTTTGCTGTATCATGCAGTTATGTAACGTGACCATTTCCAAAATTTTTGTGCAGATCTCTTGTTTCTGAGGAATTATATGTTCCATATAAGTTCTGTAGATAGACTATCAGAGCTAAAGGGGATGAACATCTTTACCAGCCTCGCTGCCTCTTGCCATGTTGCTTTCAAAATGAGGTATAAATGGATGCAGTCAGAAATGCAGTGGACAAGTTCTCCACATTCTTACAGCATTTTATCTTTTAAAATTTATTTTGGCTAATTTAGTAGTTGTAAAACAGTATCTCAGATGTAATTTGTTGCCTGCTTGCAAATAAGAATTTCTTTCTGCATATTTGGATAACTTCTAATTTTATGTTCTGCTAATTTTTATTTATAACTTCCCTCATTTGTCCTAATTTTTTTTTGTAATTTTGAAGAAACTATATTAGACATTCTGCCTATCAAAATTCTGCTGTAAATATTTTCACAATATTTTGCTTTTTTTAACTTTTTTACAGAGATTTTACATCTGTGTATTTAATGTGATAAACTTTTCCTTTTGATCGTCTCTAATGCATTAAAGCTAAAAATGTATTTATTCATAATCTCTTACATAGCCTACTGTATTCGCTGCTACTTTGACTTCTATCTAACGTAGTGTTTTAGTTTGGTACTTAACTCCTTAATCCTCCTGGCGTTCATTTGGTAGATCATGTCTACTAACTTTAACTTCCCCTTTCTTCTTTTATTTTTTCCTTCCAAATTACTGCTAAATATCTCAACTAAATTTATTGGATGATTCTTTTTAACTTGTTTGCATTCGAAAGCTTATTGTATTATATTAAGTTTCTCATATATAGTCGAATCTATTTTGGACAGTTTTTTCATTGATTTATTATTCTATTTATCTGTATTAAATAAAATATTTTAAGCATTTTGTAATATAATGAGCTTTAATATCTGGTCGGGTCACAGTGCGTCAGTCTCCTTCAACCTCCATGCTAGTGTTCCCCAGCCTCTGCACGTTAGTTTTACAGATAAACCTTAACTTTACCATCACAGAGAGGATACGGGCTCTTTATAGCAGACTTAAGAAGAAAGGACATTGAGTAAGAAATTAATTAACTCCTGGAGTCCCACGTCCCCAAAATACTCTCTATTATATTTTAAATTTTCCTAACATGTGCAAATTTTTACAAATTTATGATTTTATGGCATCCAAAAGTTATATGCTTATTAAAAATTTTCCCTAAGTAATTTGTAATTGTTAGAAAGTTTGGAAAGTAACAAAAAATTCTATCAAGTGAATCAAAATTTACCCAGCTTCCAAAGTCCAGATGTAACTGCTATTGTCATTATCATGGTTTGCCTGAGATTTTTATAGACCTTTTATATAGTACATATATCTGTGTAATGTACAAAGATATAGTATGTATGTGAATTTATCATACATATGTATAGATAACATATATATGCAATAAACAGTGCATCTCTATACACACACACACACACACACACACACACTCATAACATTCATAGATCAGAGATGGAAAGCTTGAGGAGGAGAACCTCAGTGACAGGTCCTATTTACTATTCCTCATTCATGAAACTGGCTTGAATGTTGTTTTAGACGCCATCCTTTT
Organism: Callorhinus ursinus; assembly: GCF_003265705.2. Taxonomy (NCBI): domain Eukaryota; kingdom Metazoa; phylum Chordata; class Mammalia; order Carnivora; family Otariidae; genus Callorhinus; species Callorhinus ursinus. The sequence goes on from NW_027397141.1 coordinate 456,012, forward strand.
GTGCAGGGAAAATGTATTTTGTTTAGCACTACAAAATTAATGTGTCCATAACCAAGAAGTTTGTCTGAAACTCCTTGATTTTTTTTTTTTTTTTGTCTGTTTGGTACTGTCTTTTTTTTGGGAATTGAGAAAACTACTGCTTGAATCTATGCAGCTTTCTTTGTTTTTTTCATTTCTATTCTGGTTCTGATTTATTTTTTGACGATATTTATTTGTGTATTTATTTCAGAGAGAGAGAGAGACCATGAGCTGGGGGGGTTGTGGGGGGAGGGAGAGGAGAAGCAGACTCCCCTACTGAGCAGGGAGCCTGACTCTGGCTCTGGTTTAATCACAAGACCCTGAGGTCATGACCTGAGCCAAAACCAAGAGTTGGACGCTTAACCGACTGAGCCACCGCGGCGCCCCTAGTTCTGATTTATTTTAAGTAAGACTCAAAAACTTTAGGTTGTCCCTGTTACTTTCAAAGTGTGCCATTCATGTTCTTATTTATTAATTTTCTATATACATCCTAGAACCATTGACATTTTTTGTTGGAATTTTATAAAAATTGTAACTCTGAAGAAGAAAATGGAATTTTTACATGGTTTAATTTTATATATCCAGGAACACTTAATATCTTTATTAAATATCAAATTTTAAATTTCCCGATTAGATAGAATTTTCCTTGTATAGGTTTTACTCTTCTTTCATAGTTAAGTGTAAAAAACGTTTTGTTGTGATTTTGGAGTCCTGGGATTTTCAAATAGGTTGTTAAACTGTTTAAAAATGTACAGAATTTTCAACAAATAATGCAGCATTCGATCAATCTCATGGTTAGTTTTAAGCCACATCAACACACTTACTGGATTTATACTTAATAGAATTATAGTATTGTTTTAGATTTTGTTTTTAGGATACTCTGCTTTCTGCATATTCTGTCATTTTATAACTATGTCAGAAAGGTTCAGAGCTAAGTACTGCTGAATAACACTCCAGAATGTTGCCCATTTTTATTTCTCTGTAAATCGAGCCTAAATTTCAGCAGGCACTTCAGTTGTATTGTGTGTTTGTTCAATCTGTAAGTAAACTCCAGTGTGTGGGGCTAGAAAGCCCCACGTCCTCAGCACACAGCACACCTGGTATTACATAGATCACCTGGGGGAGGTTTGTACGTGTCCTGTCTGTCAAGCTAAAGAGGAGAGGCTTCTGTGCTCTGGGTCCTGTGTCTTTGGCACATTCATCATGATACTTGTACACAGTAGGTGTTCTGTGAATTTTTGCTGCTCGATTTTGGGCTCACTATGAAGTAAGATGCAGTGATCTGGCATCATTGGAGGGGGGGATTTTCCCGTATTTCTTTTTTTTTTTATTATTATGTTATGTTAGTCACCATACAGTACATCGTTAGTTTTTGATGTAGTGTTCCATGATTCATTGTTTGTGTATAACACCCAGTGCTCCAGGCACCTAGGGCTCCACGTGCCCTCCTTAATACCCATCACCAGGCTAACCCATCCCCCACCCCCCTCCCCTCTAAAACGCTGTTTGTTTCTCAGAGTCCGTAGTCTCTCATGGTTCGTCTCTCCCTCCGATGTCCCCCCCCTTCATTTTTCCCTTCCTTCTCCTAATGTCCTCCAAGTGAAACCATATGATAATTGACTTTCTCTGCTTGACTTATTTCACTCAGCATCATCTCCTCCAGTCCCATCCATGTGGATGTAAAAGCTGGGTATTCATCCTTTCTGATGGCTGAGTAATATTCCATTGTATCTACGGACCACATCTTCTTTATCCATTCATCTGTTGAAGGGCATGTCGGGTCTTTCCACAGATTGGCTATTGCGGACATGGCTGCTGTGAACATTGGGGTGCATATGGCCCTTCTTTTCACTACATCTGTGTCTTTGGGGTAAATACCCAGGAGTGCAATTGCTGGGTCATAGGGTAGCTCTGTTTTTAATTTTTTGAGGAAACACCACACTGTTTTCCAAAGCGGCTGTACCTCTTCATTTCTCAGGTTTTGATTGGAGGCCGTGTTATGCAATTTTTTAACTTGATATTTAAAACAACTAATTCACCAAAGAATGAGTTGGATAGCAAGGCTGGACTTGCTGGGAGAATTTGGGGGCCCCTCGCCCCAGACTTTCCTGGTTCACCAGGTAGAGGTACAATTTGGGCTCACTGAAGAGTCACAGAGAAACTCATATTCAACAACCTGTCTAACTAATTTTGTGGATTTCTTGTTTTATTTAATGTTTTGGTTTTAATTGAAGTATTATTTACATACGGAAAAGGACACAGATCGTAAGGGTATTGTTTGGTGAGTATTCACAAAATGAACAGTGGTAGATGAAGGGGTGGACATCACCATCAGCCCACATGCCCACTTGGTGCTCCTCCCGTCCTCCAAGGGTAAACGCTGCTCTTAAGTAGTTGTACAGTTTGGGTATTTGGCTCCAGTTTTGTTTTTCTTAATTGTGTTTCAAATGGAGGTCTTATTAGGGTTCTGTGTTTCATAAGATAATTTCTGATTATAATATAACAAACAGAAATGTGGGGAAATCCAGGATCAAAGAATTGCCAAATGGCTCATATTAGCCAAAAGTTCACTTTTCAGCCCCTAAGTGTATTTGGAGATATTCCCAATTAAGACTAATAACTAAAGTGATCTGGCTTTGAAATATTCCTGTTAAAATTTCTTCACAAATGGAATCATCATGATCCCTGCTGTCAGCTGTCAACTAACTATTCCATCCACTTAAAGAACGGAGAGAGAACCATACTAAGAGCCCATCAAGAGAATGGGTTCTTTCAAATGGATTCCCACTGAGCTAAAACAAGGTTTTGTTAATAAAATCAAGTAACCTTTATATTTTCCCCTTGTTATTCAGTAGAGAATTTAAAAGTTATTAGAATTGCATGTGTTTTAGATTATAGAAATACAAAAATTACTTTTATTGTGTGTATCATACTCATCTCAATTATAAGACTAAAAAGGTGTTGAAAACATGAACAAAATATAAAAACAAGAGTGGAGGAAAATTATCCATATTTCATCTTCTAAATATTTACTGTAAGATTTTGGCCAATCTACTTGAAGTTATTTTTCTCCATTTTTAAATAAACATTCTTGGTTTGGGATTATTTTAGAATTGCGGAAAAGTTGCAGAGGTAATGCAGAGAGTTGCCATATACCCCCCATCCAGTATCTCCCGTTTTCTTATATTACCATACTTTGTCACAACTAAGAAACCAACACTGGTACTTAACAAATAACTGAACTCTATTTTTGAGTGTTCTTTCTTGAAATCCATAGTCCATCTCCTTTGCAAGGAAAGATGGCAGTTCCGATGGGTCTGTAACATCCGGTCTTTGTTTCGTGGACATTTCTGGCTTTGCTGTATCTTACAAGACTGTAAAATGAGTTTTGAATGCATAAGCAATATGGAGTTCCAGTCATCCACTTTGTGTCAAAATTAGGTTAACTGGAGCCTCTTCCCCAGTAAGGGTGTGTTCCTTCCTAGAACAAAACAGCCGGTTGCTGTCATGGTGATCTTTGACCAGAACCTTCCCTGAGTGCTATCCACCCCCCCCGTCCACCGCTTCAATAATGACTTCTTTTTCAGTGTTGCAAGAGCTGGCTTCTGTTCAGTTTCCAAAAAAGCAATAAAATAAAATAGGGACCTTACAACCAAATCTCTGAACCCTGTTCTTGTCAAGTTTAAAGTTTTGAGAAACAGAAGAGCCAGGAAATGAGTCAATCAAAGCAGCCAAAAGTGATGTCATATATCTTCCATGTAAGGCACGGGCCCCTTAGGTCTCAAGCACTGTTCTAGGTGTTGGGTGTTGATCAGAAAACACAACAGCTAAAAGTTTCCTGCCCACTGGAGATTACATTACAGCAAGGTAGAAAAACACAGAAAGTAGTCAATAAACACAACTAATGAGTAAATTACAGTATACCAGAAAATGGCAGACATCATGAAAAAGTGCAGTGTCTTGGACAGGGGTTCACAGAATGGGCAGCGTGAAGGGCGGGAAAGAGGAAGAGTGTGCGTCAGTGAGGCCGGGGTAAGTCTTTGTTTCTCCTCGAAGGCTCAATAATTCTTTACACTTCCAACTTAAAAAAAGAAATTGTGGAAATAGGTTGATATTTTAAAAGTAAATTCATAATGTTGAGGAATGTGTTCTCATTAATAGTCCTATAGGAATGGATAATACTAGTTTTACTGTTCATTATTTTTGTAAGTCAAGTCCTATTTAAAAGAACCGTATTGGGCAGCTGCACTTTTGTTGTGGTCAGATTTTCTTTTAGAAGGTATTTTTGGGGCTCCTGGGTGGCTGTCAGTTAACTTTTGGTTTCCGCTCGGGTCATGATTTCAGAGTCCTGAGACCGAGCCCCACATTGGGCTCCGTGCTCAGTGCAGAGCCTGCTTGAGATTCTCTCTCTCCCTCTCCTCTGCTTCTTCCCCCACTCGCGTGCACATGCTCTTTTTCTCTCTCAAATAAAATCTTTTTAAAAATTAAAAAATTAAACAAATAAAAGGTATTCTCATTTCTTAAGAGTTAGAGAAGAAACAGATTTTGCTGTTTAGAGGAATAATTCCTCTAATAGAGGAAACATCCAATATGCCAGGGTATGAGGTGGCACTCCAGAATATACAGAAAAGGGGAGAGAGAAACTAAGTTATTGGATACGTGGCACACACAAGCTCAGGGTTGGGCTCTGTGGGTCTGTGATACCATTTACCTTCTCAGTAACCCCTATTAGGTTGGTGTTATTGTCTTCATTTTAGATGAGAGAATTGAAGCCAAGACATAACCAGTCCCTTGCCTCAACAAGCTAAATACTGAGTTGGAGAAATTAAAGAAAATTAATGTAAATTTTAAAATAATCAACAAGCTCTTTAGTCTTTACAAAGCACATGTAAATTATGACTTCAGTTGGTCCTCACAATACCATGAAGCAGATATTGTTATTCTTATTATATAGGTAAGAAAAAGATATTTTAATATTAATGTTAATCTCATGATTAAACAGCTAAATTGGTTTGAGAACTAATGTTTGGATTCATTATATACTGACTACAAATTCTGAGGTTTTTTTTCCATTGCGCGAGCTATACGGGCTTAACGTTTGAATAATATATCAGATTTGACAAAAACTCTTGGGTCCCCAAGAGGCCTAGACTGTTACTAACATCAATATCAACAGGAGGCCATCTAGCAATGGTATCCTAGGATGTGAGTTCAGATCATAGACTGAAAGATGATCGACACCATGATGGTTAAGAGCTGAGCTGGGTTTTGAGGAGTGAGTCTATTTGGGGAGAAGGAGACAGTATCCCAGGGCGTGGGAACAGGGATGCAGCGGGAAGTAGAAAACATGCAAGAAGAGGTCTTATTGTAGTGGGTGGATCAGGCAGAATACAGGCCAACACCTTGACATTGTTCCTTTGCTTGGATTTTTGCAAAGGAAAACTGATGGACGTGTTTTTACAAGTCCACGCTTCCTCCTCCTCCCCTCCTCCTAGGGCTGGGCCATTTGGGATAGACGGGAGACCACTGTAAATAGCAACCCCGTGCAGCTTCTGACACCGGCTGAGGAGTCACACTTCACGGCTCAATCTGTTTCTCTTCCATCTGCTGCACTAGAACTTCTTCTGGGAAATAGAGAGTAAGAAATTTTAGAGAAATACTACACAACCATTTGCTTCAAAAAAAAAATATTATAGTGTGCTTCGGTTCTACAAATGAAAACTCGAAATCCTTCTTGTTGAGAGTTATTTCTTATGGAAAATGTTTTTCATATAACCCTGGGCCCAAGGATTTATTGTTAGAAGGTCCAAATATCAGTGGTTGTTTTTCTTTTATAGAACTTATTTTCCCTAAAGCATTAATTGAGCTTGATTTAACATGTATTATAAAGTTGGATATAAGTATGAGGTTTCTAAGAACCATTTGGAAAAGGTGGATATTGTTATGATGTCTGTTTTTGTTCTAAACTGTTGCACAGATTTTCTTTCTTCTTTTTTTAGTCTGATGTAAACCAGACACTGTGCAGATTTATAAATGATGGTCCTTAATAAAAAGTGACTGAGCCTAGGGAGGGAGACAGTAATAGAAACAATTAGGATGTATAGTGAGATGTTATTTCAGTAGATGTGTGCACAAAGTGTAGTGGGATCCAATATTTAGCTGGAAGGATGAGGGGAACTTGATGTTTGGTCTGAGCCCTGAGGGATGGATGGGTTTCACTAGATGCCAAGGCGGGAATATGTAGCCAAGGGAATGGCAGACACGCCGTCACGGTTGGAGCTCCCGTTCTGCGAGGGGTGGGGGTGCTGAAGTCCTGGGGTCATGAAGGTAGACTTGGGTTTTGTGTACAGGGGAAACCCACTGAAGGAGTTAGAAACATTAGAAGGACAAGATAAAATTCAGGTTTAGGAAGGTCAATCTGGAGGAAACACAAGCAGTGGAGTAGAAATGGCAGAAAAGAGAAGAGGCACAGCTTGGTGCGCAAGTGCGATTGTCCAGAGCAGTGAGGGTGGAGGTCTAAATGTGGCTGCCATGCGCGTCTTGTCCTGGCTTATTATCCTGCCCCTGTCTCTGTCTGTCTGTCTCTCCCTCCTTCAGCCATACCTGCCGTGTCTCTCCAACCTCAGCCTTTGTGTATACTCATGACAATTTCGTCTGGAATGTTCCTACCCCCTTCTTTCTTCTGACTTTAGTTTAAGCATCCCATTCCGAGAAACCTTCCTGATCTCTCTTGCAACTTCAATTCTGTATTTGTGATGCTGATTCATACTTGTTCTCCATGGGGGTAGGGATGCTCCAAGGGGGTAGGGATTGTGTCTCCTCTGTTTCTTTTCTTTTTTTCTTTGCTATCCGGAGGACAACACATGACCTAAATTTAGTGTTCAGTAAAATTATTGAATGAGATAAATGACAGAATCCAAATTGAGCAAAAGTTGAAAATTCAAACCATTAGAACTGGGTTATTTGCCGGGTTTCAAGATTGCAGAGGAAGGAACTGGGCATGTTTACAGAGTGTCTGGGTTGGGCAGCTCAGAGGGTAGTTATAGCCAGTAAGAGAAAACAGAGAGTGAGAGGTGAGTGTGTGTGTGGAAGATAAAGAAATAGATTTGGGTCATGTTGAGTTTGAATTATCACTGTGACATCCAGACAGAAGTGTCCAAGGGGAGGTCAAAGGTGTAAGAGCCAATTGTTCGATTCTCTGGTAGCTTTCTTCAAGCGTTCAGATATATTTCTATCTTGGTTTTCACCTTCCTTGACTTCAAGTATGTTTGCATGTTGTGTCATGAAGCTAATTTTCCTCACTGGTAAGTTACTGCTATCCAGTGCTTTATGAGTGTACGCCATTAATAATGAGAAATATTCTAATGTAATGCATAAAAGTCATGGCAAAAGAAAAAAAATAACATGTCCCATGGAGATGGTAATGCAACTACAAAATTAAATTAAAATAGTTCATCAATTATAAAATGAAATAACTTAGGAAGATGGCATTTTGTTTTCCTGGGCTTTGTTTTGTTTGTATTTTTACTCTTGGTGTTTATGAGGCAAGGCAGAGGGCTCCCATTTTACATATCCTACAGTGCTTTAGACATAAAAGATACTCACATTATGAGTGGTGCATGACAATATCCAGTTAGTGCTTAGGACTCTGCACATTCTCTCTCTCTCTCTCTCTCTCTCTCTCTCTCTCTCTCTCTCACACACACACACACACACACACACACGCACCTTCCATTCAGATATCTTTCTTTACTCCTATTGACTATTGTGATTTCTATATTATTTTATCAACCTCTTTCCAAAACCCCCAAAACCAGCCCCCCCTTTGGTACTGCCTCAAGGCCATAGTAATGCTACCATCTTTCTGAATTATCCAGAATTGAAAATTTGTTTTCATTATTAGTTTTTAATTCTTCAGACACATTCATTAGTCACAAACCTTTAATTTTTTTCCCACAATTTACCTTGGATGCTCTATTTATGTAATTGCTTCTGGGATCAAATAATCCTTATATTATATTTACTACCAGTCAACAGCTGAACCTTTGCTTTCGTTCTCTCTGCATGGCAATTGATTCTACACAAGAACGCATGTATGACCTTTCTAAAGCACAGCATGTATCTGGGGGGCCCCTCTCAAGATTAAAAATTCCTAATTTTTAAAAAATTGTCTGGTACATCAAATACATACTTCTCAATTTAGCTCTCTAGAAATACTTTTAAAACTCCATTAACTCGTATTGGCAAACTGTTTATCACTGGCCAAATAAAACTCTATAATCCAGTTTTTTACCCCTAAATTCGTGTATTCCCATTCCAGTAGAAATGTTTATGCCAAAATCATGCTTTCTTCAATTTCTTCATAAATCTATGTCCCTCGTTAGGTCAAAATGTAGATCTTTATGGGATTTCTCCTAGACTTTTCTAGCCCCTGATTATTCAAAACTAGTTCAAGAAAAATCAAACTGCGTTTCTCATGACTTCCATATACTGAATGGTAAGGTATACAGAAAGAGGAGCTTGGCATCGCCTTCAAAAACTCTGGTGCAGTAAAATAAGAAGACAGAAGGACGAAGAAAGAGACCCAGGAAAATGCAGGAAGGACATCTCATCCAGACTGAAGAGCTTGGGAGTAGCTTTAATGAGATAAGTAAGAAGGACTACCAAGAACGAGCAGGTGTGCATCATATGGATGGGGCAGATGTGACGGGAGAGCTCTGGGTTTCCAGTGGAGTTACGCGTAATCTACAATAATTGCATTATTTGTGGTAGTTTATATTAGGTTGAGCTTTGTGGAAATAATGTACAATAAACCCAACTCCAGTTTGAAAATGTTTAGTTCAAATACAGAAAATAATACAGCAGATACTAGCAATCCCATAAACATTCAAATCCCTTTTTCTAATCAAATGGTGTTTGAATGTAATATAAGTGTCGAACTTCAACAGATGGCTTTCAAATTCAAAATGTTTTCCTTATGGAAAATATTTAAATGCTGTTCTGTGAGGTTGGCTGGATTTTATTATATCAAATATGGAGCAATAGCAAATTATTTTTGTTCCAAAAACTCTTATTTTAGGAATTCTCTTTTGTAAACTATTTTTGCCATCAGTATAATATTTTTGTTTTAGAAATATTTTACAGGGGCACTTGGGTGGCTCAGTCAGTTAAGTGTCTGCCTTTGACTCAGGTCATGATCCTGGGGTCCCGGGATGGAGCCCTACATTGGGGTCCCTGCTCAGCGGGGAGCCTGCCTCTCCCTCTGCCGCTCCCCCTGCTTGTGCTTTCTCTCTCTAATAAAAAAAAAATAGAAATATTTTACACAAACTTTAATGTTATGAATAAATATTAAGCTGTAAATTTGTACTTACCAAGATTAATTATCCTTTTTTCACACATTATTCTAATATAAAAAAATAGATATATATAGAAATATGTGTGTCCCCATCAGACACAGAAAGGTTTTAACACATGCTATCGTGTTGTTTAGTTAAAAAGATAACTTATTCTCAGACTCTCCAAATTCCCTTCAGTTGTAGTAGAGGGAAGGTTGTACGCAAGACTTTTGAAAACCAAATACAACTGATGAACATTATAATTGTTGCCAGCATTGTGTTTCTTACATTAGACCGTGCATTCTCAAAACTCTCATGGCTGGCTGTCTACGCCACTCGGAGATATGAAAAAGCAGTGTTGCTATCTTGACTGACTTTTTGTGAGCAATAATCTATACTTTAAGATCGGATCTCTGTTGAACCGGAAAGTCTTAAAGGATTGTACTAGAGATAAGATGATAATGGACATCGGATTTCCTAAAACGGAAGAGAGTGAAAGAGGTAAACAGCACTGCGGAGGTTGATGGGGCCTAAGCAGCATCCCGTGAGGCCAGAGTGGGCAGTCCTCAAGCTTATTTCCAGCAACACTCCTTCAAAAGCCCAGTGGCTTTCTCTGGAATAAGAAAAGTTAATGAATGGCACTGGCTTCAGCAAGTATAATTCAAACACTATTATCGAACTTTGATTTTAATAATCCCTTTTCCTTTCTGAAGAGTATTTCTTGAAATACACTTTTCTCCACGCAGTGTATTTTCTTCTAAAAGTTTGATTTCTGCTACTACATGATGGAATAGATTTATTGTTTTTTTTTAACATGTAGGTTGTAGCCAACTCCAGTGGGACTGCAGAGATTAAAATTTGGATGTTTTCTTATCCGTTTAGTAGTATCAAGGCTCACTCTCGGGAAATCTCTTTCTCTAAATAGAATGTGTAAGTCTCCTATGGGGTGTCGGGTAAATGGTCAAGGAAAGGGTTCACTGAAATTGTGAGTAACATCTTACAGTTTTTCTTGTTTCTCTTTATCAAGTTCATTTGGCCTTCACAGCCTTCTAGTGCCCTTCCTTTATGGGCCCGGTTTATTGGGTTCAATACTGTGAAGAACAATAATGCTAGCACCTCCCACTATAATAGCCAAGATTGATCTTGCAAGTATTGTGGGCCAGGAAGAGTTCTAAATATGCCACATGCATTATCTCATTTAATCTCTGTATGCACGTGCACATACAGCCCAGGAAAGAGGGAACATTTGGAAATTTAACCTTTTTGTCAACATCCTCTTCTGTGTGGAGGGAAGATTCGAGGTTCCCATGCTCTGCTTGAGCCTTGCATCCCTCACAGTGCTTATCACGATGCCCTGTGAGCAGTAATTCCTTAAGAAGTGTTTGTGGGAAGGATAGGAGCATGTTTAAGGTAGGGCTGGTAGCGCTACTTGAGGTAACTGCCCCCGCTCTTTAGACTCTCTCTCTGCTGTGGGTGTTTTGTTTCTCCTTTCTTTCACGCCGTCCTTATTCACGACCCTTCTGTCTCTTAATGATGCTTTTACATATTTTTGGTGGCAGAAGGTCTGCCATAGTAACAGCACTAATGAGTCACATTTTCCCTCTGGCACAGACATGGCCATCGTGGTTTTGCAGATAAACCAAAGAATCACGGAGTCGTCCAGAATGTTCTGCTCCTATTGAAATGATCAGATAAATGTAAAAATATGTTAGAAAAGTTTCAGAGTTATAAAGGAATTGCAGCTTTTTAAAAAAGATCTTGTATGAGAGAGAGAGAAAGCACATGCACAAACAGGGAGTATGGGGCAGAGGCAGAGGGAGAAGCAGACTCCCCAGTGAGTAGGGAGCCCCACGCGGGGCTCGATCCCAGAACCCTGGGATCATGACCTGAGCCAAAGACCTACGCTTCACCGACTGAGCCACCCAGGCGCCCCAAGAATTGCAGCTTTTAACATTATATTCCCACTTTGAAATACCAAGGGGGAACTTCTTAACAGATTTTCTGATGTGCTCACTCCCTGCAGCAGTATTCTTTGAAGGACTGTGTGTCTGCACAGCTTGGGAATAGCTTGTAACTATTACATGTTATTAGGTGCTATGCTATAAGTATTAGAACTCAGAACGTTTTCAATTAATAAGGGAGGCAGAAATTCACTGTGTCAAACTCTTAAAATGTGAACATAGAGAGGCATGTTTTTAAAGTACTACTTCAACTCTGAATAAAATACTTGCTAGATAATAAGAGATCTCGACTAATATTTTCTTAATTTAAAATAGGCACACTTAAATTGCTTTGTCATATTTTCCATAGATATTTACTGCTCTTTTTCCCATAGACAGTGTTCTCGTTTTGCTTTCACCTGGAGGCATCTGTCCTTACTTAACAGAATAGTTCTCTGTTTCCTTGAATGCTATCTGGAATATCGTACATGTGATATGTGATGCAAATTGATGCTTCCCAGAAGCTCTACTGATTATGCGGTTTCAGGGAAATCTCCCATTTTATTTTTAAAGATGCTCTCTCTCTCTTCTCTTCTTGGTCCAAAATATTTTACCCAAAGCCTGACTTTGGCTCTGGAGTGAAATAGGCGTGGCTTCAGTTCTGGCCCCATCACTTTCCGCCACAGGCCCCGAAACAAGCTGTTTACACTTGCCAGGACTTAGTTTCCCGTATGTAGTTTTGAGGACTTTTGTGAGATTGCCTGTATTTATATCTGCTCAGTAAATGTTAGCAATTGTTTTTATTTTCAGTAAGGGTAATTGTATTAGCAGTAACTGTGAGTTACTATTTAATGTTGGCTTTTTTTGTTTGTTTTTGTTTTTGTTTTTTGATAGAGAGAGAGTGGGGGTGAGGCGGGGAGGGGCAGAGGGAGAGGGAGTGGAAGAATCTCAAGCTGGGCATGGAGCCTGATGCTCGGCTCGATCTCATGACCCTGAGACCATGACCTGAGCCCAAATCGAGAGTCAGACGCTTAACCGACTGAGCCACCCAGTCGCCCCTTAATGTTAGGCTTTTTTTAAAAACAAAAAATCACTTTATAGTATTCTGATAGTTTGGCTTATACGTATGACAGACTTGAAAGACACATGATAATCACTAAATTCGCTTTCTGTCCAGGCATGACGCCTTAAGGCAAGTTAGGTTGAACTATCAGGATGATACACTTACCGTGTTTCAACAGCACGTAGAGTTTCTCTAAACAGAATTTCAAGTCCATACTATATTTTAAGTTAAATTTATAATAAAAATCTGTGTGCAGATGTCATAAAGCAGTTTTAGAACAATGAGCAGGCTCTGGAGGAAGCATAATTGGTTCAGTGTTTCTGGAAGAACAGCTCTGTAGCTTTGTGCGGTGCGTTCGGGCATCTTACTTCCCTTACGGTTCCTCTTTAAGTAACTAAAAGGATGTATTTTTGCTTTTCAGTCACTCAAGACTGCTTGCAACTGATTGCAGACAGTGACACACCTACCATACGGAAAGGTAATAAGATCATCTCCCGCAACGTTTCGACTTACAGTTCAATCACTTGTAAGATTGTATTCAGACTTCATCTCAAATCAGCTGTCTGCCTCCAAACTTCTCAGAATCAGATGTAAAGTAAGAAACTTCAATTTATTCAGAATGATCGGGGAATAAATACTTAGGCTAAGGTAATAATCTAACAAACAGAATTACCTTAGAGACACGAATACTTAGAGATTTAAAATAATTAGCATTTGATAAAATCAATACTAAGCCAAATTCAGTTTTTTTTTAATTTTTTAGAAATCATTTTGGCTTCTCAGTGGCTCAAGATCATCTTCACAAATATTAATTGCCCTATTTTATTAGGTTTTATTTTTTTTATTAGGTTTTAGAAATCATAATAGGATGAAGATGAAACTGAATGTACCATAAAGATTTTATATTGTTAGTAAATATGTGCAAATGAATGTAACACTTTTATGATAATCCAATGTGAAATGATTGCTTTATATTTTGCATGTATTGGTTAAAGACATACAATGTTCTACTTACTGTGTGGGCCGTGGGGCTTAGCAAAGAATAAAATGTGTATTGTTCCTCACTTTCATGGAATTTACCTTTTGATGAGGGGAAACAGGGGAAAAAAGCTAATGAACAAGTGAAATGTAGAATGATAAAATTAAGTGCTACGGGGAAAACTCCAGCAGGCGGGGGGCTAGGGAATGTCTGGGCTGTGAACCAGAACAGGGAGTTCACAAGTGGCAGAGGGTTAAGCTGGGGGCTGGAGATGGGGAAACAAGAAGGGGCCCCAAGGATGAATTTGGATGGGCCTTTATAACGAGGGCCAGGAGTGCTGTCTTGCATCTGTGTTTTTCTAAGTGGTTTTAATTAGCCCAAATGTAACATAAGTACTAAACTATTTGAAATTCTGTTATTGTTTATTGCTCTGCATTTTCTGGAGTCTTATGTTTGCAACTTTAATAGGCAGCGGACTGTTTACTAAGAATTAAAATGAAGTCAGAAGAAGACCTTAAGGACCAAAGATAAAATTTTAAAAATATAACTTAGGAAAAGTTTGTTTTACACATTTGGCCAAAACAAAAATGCTGTCCGTCACAAAGAAAGATGAAGCTGCTACTTGATCGTGAATGTGAGTTGCACAGAGGATTGTGTGTGATCTTCCTGGTTGGTGGCCGCTCTCCACTGACTTTGGGGTGCTTATCTGCGTGCTTTGCCCCTTGGATGCATAGGTTAGTCTGGTGATGCCAGCAGGCCTTGAGCAGCACGGAGCTGTTAGTGGGCCTGGGCATATTTTAGCACCACAACTTGCCTGCATCCCGCAAGGTCTGGTAGGTTGTGTTTCCATTTTCACTTGTCTCACGATATTTTTAAATTTACTTTTCAATTTCATTTGACCCGTTAGTTGTTGAGGAGTGTGTGGCTTAATTTCCATGTAGTTTTGAATTTTCCTATTTTTCTCCTGTTACTGATTTCTAGTTTCATGTCACTGTGGTTGGAAAAGATACTTGATGTGATTTCAGTCTTCTTAAATCTGTTCAGATTTATTTTGTGCCCTAACACTTTTTTTATTATGTTCAATTAGCCAACTTAAAATACATCATTAGTTTTTGATGTAGTGTTCAATGATTCATTAGTTGTGCCCTAACATTTTATTTATCCTGGAGAATTTTCTTTGTGCACTTAGGAAGAACGCATATTCTGATACTGTAGGATAGAATATTCCATGTATATCTGTATACATGTATATCTGGTCTGTAGTGTTGTTCAAGCACACTATTTCCTTATTGATTTTCTTTTGGATGACTTATCCATTATTGAAGGTAGGTATTTAATTCTCCTACTCTTATTGTCTTGCTGTCTATTTCTCCCTTCAAATCTGTTAATATTTTCTGTATACATTTAGGGGCTCCAATGTTGAGTGTGTGTGTGTGTGTATATATATATATATATATACACACACACATATATATATATATGAATGTATACATTTGTTATATCCTCTTGATGAATCAATCCACTTGTCATCATATAATAACTTCTTTGTCCCTTGTGACATTTTTTTACTTGAAGTCTATTTTGTTTAATGTAAGAATAGCTACTTCTTATCTCTTTTGTTTACCATTTGGATGAAATACTATTTTCCAGCCTTTCACTATGTGTGTCCTTAATGCTGAAATGAGTTTTTTGTAGGCAGAATATGGTTGCGTTTCGTTTTTCTTTCAATTCATTCAGCCACTCTATGCCTTTTGATTGGGGAATTTAATCCATTTACATTTAAAGTAATTATTGATAAGACTTATTATTTTCCTTTTGTTAATTGTTTTCTGGCTGCTTTATAGTTTCTTTGTTCTTTCTTCCTCTCTTGGTGTCTTCCTTTGTGGCTTGATTATTTTGTGTACTGATATGTTTTGATTCCTTTCTGTGTGTATTTTGGGTATCTACTACAGGTTTTTAAATTTGTGTTTACCATGACACTTACATAGAGCAACTTAGTTATAGTAGTCTGTTTTAAGCTGATAACTTAACTTTGATTTACATGTTTTTATAATGTGTCTATTAACAAACTACTGTAGTTATAATTCTTTTAATACTTTCGTCTTTTACTTTTATACTAGATTTCAGAGTGATCTATACTCATTATAGCCATTTCTTTCAGGTTTACTGGAGATTTGTTTTATCCCTTTGATTGTGTTGGATTTTCTTGATTCTTCACGTTCCTTGCGGAGCTGCTTTGTTGCCTATGAAGCTAACTCTCCTACTCCTCATGGACTGATTTTGACTGGGATACAATTTTACTGGTCAGCAGTGCTTGATATTAGCCACTGTAAGGCCTCCAGGAGCAAGGCCCCCTTTGCTTCCTCCCTCCTCTCCTGGAGGAAAAGAATCTGTTCTCTGCTTTTTCTCAATCGTGCAAAACAAAACAGAACAAACTGCTGGCTATAAAAAAATGTCCTCCCCTTTTCTTTGTTTCTAACTGTCACAGGGACCAAGCTCTTTCGGTTGTTCAGCACAAAGTATGGGGTGAGATGGAAACCAGCCGCACAGAAGTCACTCTGAGAGGCCATGTGGCCAGGTGCACACTCAGATCTCACCATCCCTCCATGGGGGAAATCACAGACAGAGGCTGTCTTTTTGGTGCTGACCGAGGCCTGTCTGGGGGAGGGACTGATGTGAATAAGTTGAAATTGTTCCTCTTACCTATATAAATGTGACTGCTTCTGAGTCTGTGCTTTACTACTTAGCTTCTACTTCTTAGCTGGATTCTGAATTTTTTTTCAAGGTTTTTGGCATTTTCAAGGTATTGTTAAATCAATGTTTCTGGGAGGGATGATGTGTAAGGTTTTAGTACACTGCACCTTGCTGACATAATCCTTCATTCATCCCACTGTCCTTTGTCTACACGGTTTCAAGTGAGAAGTCAACTGTTAATATTATTGAGCATCCCTTGTACTGGCAGAATTGCTTCTCTCCTGCTGCTTTCAAGATTTTCTCCTTGTCCTTTCTTTCAACCACTTAATTATAATTCACCTTGGTATGGATCTCTTTGAGTTTATCCTTTTTATTTTTTTAAAGATTTTATTTATTTATTCGTCAGAGAGAGAGAGCACAAGCAGGGGGAGTGGCAGAGGGAGAAGCAGGCTCCCCACTGAGCAAGGAGCCCAATGCAGGACTCGATCCCAGGACCCTGAGATCATGACCTGGGCCAAAGGCAGACGCTTAACTGACGGAGCTACCCAGGCGTCCCTGAGTTTATCCTTTTTAGAATTCATTCAGCTTCTTGGATGTGTAGATGCATTCTTTCTTCAAAGTTAAGAAGAGTTTGGCCCTTATATCTTCAAATACTCTTTCTGCTCCTTTCTCTGCTCCTTCTGGGACTCCCATAATGCAAATGTTAGTCTGATTGAGGGTCCCCTATGTTTGGTTCACTTCCTTTCATTTCTTTTCTTTCTGCTCCTCAGGCTGGATAATTTTAATTGTTCTATTTTCAAATTTGTGGATTCTGCCTTCTGCCTGCTTAATTTGCTCTGTAACCTCTCTACTGAATTTTTTAATTTAGCTATTTTACTTTTTAGCTCACAAGTTCTATTTGGTTCCTTTTTTAACAAAATGTTTTTATCTGTTTACTGATAGTGTCTGTTTGTATATACATAATTCTCCTAGTTTTCTTAGGTTCTTTGTGGTTTAAGGAGCATATTTAAAAGATATAAATCTTTGTCTAGTAAGTTCAATGTCCAGGTTTCCTAAGAAATGGTTTCTGCCAATTTCTTTTTTTTTTTTTTTCTGTGAAGGGGCCATAATTTTCTGTTTGTTTTGTATGCTTTTGTCAGTCTGTTGTCCCTTCTTCCAGAGGCTACAGGTAGTATACATCTTTAAAGTTTTTGGTTGACTCCAGCCTGGGGATCTGCTCCTATCTGAAAGAAATCTCCAGACAGGAGCGCCTGGGGGGTGCAATCAGTTAAGCATGCAACTCGTAGTTCCGCTCGGGTTGTGACCTCGGGGTCGTGGGATCAAGTTCCACATCGGGCTCTGCGCTTAGCGCAGAGTCTGCTTAAGACTCCCTCTCCCCCTCCCCCACTCTCACTCTCTCTCTAAAATAAATAAATAAATATTTTTTTAAAAATGAAAAAAAAAAATCTCCAGACAGGTCAAAATGCATAGCCACAGTGATTTGGGAACAAAGTAAGTATTATACCCACCAGCACCAGCAAGGCACCGCCTGGAACTCAGGCCATCATGTCCGTAGCTGCTGCCATGCTGGAGAATGGGGGATGGTAAGTGAGGAAGCAAAAATACAATACTTCCTTACTGAAATTTAACAGTCTTTTTCTTTTTTTATTAAGCTCTCTTGGTTGCTGTAAGTTTTTTTATTAGATTTCATATATTCAAAGATGTTGATTCGGTAAGTTTTGCCAGCTTAAGTGCTATTTTGGTGGAGGAACTTATTCTATAAGCTTTATACTTCGCCATTTTCCGTGACATCACTCTAACATCTATAATTACCTCTTTAGGGAATATCTATTGACCACTCTAAGCTAGAATAAAATTAATATGATTCCTCTTAATTCTCTGTATTCTTCTTGCCCCCCACTGTACACTTTTTGGGTGCTAATATATTTCTAAATGTTTATGTATGTACTGTTAAAATATTTATGTTTCTGTTCCTTATCTATCAACTTTAATACACAGCCTTGGAGCCCTAGGTATTACAAATGAGGCCATTATCAATATTTTTCCTCCTCTACTTCTCTGTATTTGTAAATTTTATAATTTCTACATTGTCATGACATGAAACTGTTCCCTTCTTTTCTTTCAAACCATTCTCTTTATGTGCTTTTGTCTTGCTTGGTTTTACAGATAAATATATTCAATACCCATTGCAAGTGCTTTTACTGTGCTTTCCTCATTCATGTCTTAATTTCCTGAATTTCATTCTTGACTAGTTTACTCAAAATGGGCTCATGAGAAAAATGGTCACTAAGTTTTTGCATTGATAAAACTTTATCTTTGTAGTTTCTATACTTTAAGGACAGATGGCTAGATGCAAAATCCCATTTCCCCTTTCTTTACTTGAGTTGTAGGAATTTCTCCACTCTTCTTTGGCATTAAATGCACTTTGAAGAGAACTAAGGTAAGATAAATTTTTCTTCTTATGAGTGGCTTGACTTTCTTGCCTGATTATATAAAGAATTGTTTATTTACCTTAAAAAGTCAGTATTTATTTTGCTCTGTATCTCAGGGTTGACTGCTGTGGTAGGTAGCATAACAGCTCCCAAAGACGTCTACAACCTCATCCCTGAGACTCGTGAGTATTGTAGGTCACATGGGAAAGGGCACTTTGCAGATGTGATTAGGATAAGAAATGTGGGGCAACTACCCTGGCTGATCTGGGTGAGCCCAGGGTAATGACAAGCGTCCTTACAGAGTGAGTGGTTGGGTCAGAGTGAGAGAGATGATGTGAGGATGAAAGTGAAGTTGGGAATGATGCAACCCGTGCCTGGGAAGATGGAGGAGGCCAGGAACCAAGGAAAGCAGGCGGACTGTAGGAGCCAGAAAAAGGCAAGGGATGGGCTTGGCAGCTTCCAGAAAGAACACAGACTTGCCAACACCTTGGTTTTTGCCCAGTGAGACTTCTGATGTTTAGAACCGTGAGATAGTAAATGTGTGTTGTTTTAAGCCACTGAGTTTGTGGTAATTTGTTGCAGCAGCAACACAAAACTAATGAAGCTATGTGGAATTGACTTCCCTGGCCCAGGGTACGCTTCCCTGTCTGTGGTTGCTCTGCTTGACTTTTTGTTGTTGCTGGTTTTGTCTACCAGGGTTCCAATGACGTGTATGCTGGTAATTCTTGACCTGTCTTACAGGTCCTATATATTCGATAGTTCTCTCTCTATTTTTTTTTTTCAAATTCTCAACTCTTTCCACCTTACTTTGTTTTGTGCAAAACCTGTTTCCCATTCTGAAACTTTTATTTTCATTTCAATGATTTTTTTCCTCCTCGTCTTCCACGTTCTTTTAGCCAACATGGACATTTCCTGGACTGTGAGCTTGTCAGAGATTTCTGTGGGCACATGAGGGCTTCTTCACCGTTAGGGAGTTGATTTTTGCTGGCTCTTTGTGAAGTTGGCCCCTGTCAGGACGGACCTGTCACTGTTTTCCTGGCTTCCCACACCCAGCCCCAGTGCGATCCCAGGGACTTTTAGCAGCCCGTACAGCTACTCTGGAGAACATGCATCTGTCTGCCTCTTTCACACGACTGAACAGGAGGTAAAAAAGGACAGACGTTATTTCCACAGTCGTGTTGATAGCGAAGTCTCTTGTTTATTTCTGCCTTGCCATCTAATTATTTCGTACAGGCAATAATGAAATTTACTTTTACTCTCCCAATAGAATTTGACACTTGATAACTCCCTTCTTGAAATATATGCTGCCCTTGGGTTATTTCTCTAATCAATTCCTTACTCTTTTGGCCACTTCTTTTTAAATTTCTTTGCAAATTACTCTATAATGTATCTCCCCAGTATAGATGTTCTTCAGTCCTCTGATGTAGTCTTATTCTCTTTTCTTTCTTCTTATTTCTTTGGCATTCTTAAATACTCCTATGTTGTCCCTTATCATGTATGTGCTGATGGTTTAAGTGTAGATCTTTAGCCCAAACCACTTAGCTCCAAGCCTACATACACCCCTGTCTATTTAACACCTCTTTCTTTACAACTTGGTGGAATCTCAGCCTGGACTGTAGGACTTGTCCCCAAATTTCCTCCTATTTCAGTGAGTGTGATGATTGTGTCCCCGGTTGTTTCAGGCAGAATTTTGGAGTCAAGAATGACATTCTTGACTGGTCCCTCGGACTCAGTACATCGGTCTCAAACTCTATCAGTTATTCCCCATGAACATAACCTGAATTAATCTATCCCCCTCCATGCCCATCTCACCATCCTCTTACAGAACCCCATCATCTCTCCCCTTGGCTGGTTTCCTTGACCCCCATTCTTGTCTGGTAGCCACAGAGTGACATTTCTAAAGCAGAATAATCATTTCTGTCCCTGCTCACAGCCCAGCAGGGGCTTCCAAAGGCCCTTCGTATGGCTCAGCCCCCATGGCCCTGCCTGGCTGCCTGTGCTCCCTCCTTTTCCCCCTGTTCCGCCCCAACTACAGAATCAAACCTGTCATAACTGTGGATCTCCATGCCAAACAGCACTTGTCTTATACAAGAAATTATTGCTTCTTGAGTTGGTTAATATAATCTGCCTTTTAAAAAAGCATTATCAATATCTTATCCCCTAAAACTATTTCCAACAGCTGTGTGATGATAAGATTAAAAAATCAAGAGAAGCAACCAAATATGATAGTACGATAGCTGTGATTGACCATTGCTCTCTGTAGTGAGTTTTCAGTTACGGAGGGAGGTAACACCGGAAGTATGAATGTTTGCAAGGAAATCTATCCATAAAGTAGAATAGAAAACAAGTATTAATGAAATATATCTGAGTTTTCTTTCTTTCTTTTTTTTTTTTGGTTCAAGATTTAATTGGGCATTTTATTTTTTTTCAATTTTTAAAATTTATATTCAATTTACATCATTAGTTTTTGATGTAGTGTTCAGTGATTCGTTAGTTGCATATAACACCCAGTGCTCATCATTATCTGATTTTTCTATAAAATATTGTCAACAGAAAGTTTATGTTTTCACATAAGTCAGATCAGGAAAGAGCTACTCTTTTTAAGAGCAGACACTTTCAAGTATACATGTAAATTATTTTCACGTTAGTACTGGCATTCTGTTGATTTAATTTCACATATTATTGTAGTTTTCAGAAACATTTAAATGCATCAAGTATTTACAGCTCAGTGGAGCTGGGAAATTCGGGCTTTATACACTGCAGCACATCTGTGTTTTAGCTGTGGACTAACAAAGATAAGCAGTAATACTCTTGGAGTTTACTTACAAATTCTCAAATATTTATTGGTGGCGATGCGTTCTAGTTTAGAAAAGCATCCTATGGAATAGGCACTTCATGCGTATTTTCTTGTCAGCATTTATCCATAGTCTAATTAGCGTGCTAAAAATCTAAGTAAGTTTTAAGATGTAGAAACATGTTATAATATTTATGCTTAAGTTTATAATTACTTTAGCTTTTAATGTATTGTTTCGTCGATTTAAGATTCACTCAGCACATACTCACTGAGCACAGATGCTGTATAGGGCTGTGTTCTTGGCATTTGACCTCATGCAGTGTAACTTGTGGGCGCATGCACGCACGTACATGTGCGCGCACGCACGTGAGTGTAACGTGTATGTGCAGGGGGCAGAAATACAGACAGTACATAAAAACCAGTAACGATGGACTGTCTCTAGTAAGAATATTTCCAGCAAGATAGGACGAAATGCCAAAAGAAAATGTCAAGAGAACAAAAGAATATATGCCTAGTAACTACTTGTTTTTCTTTCTATTCTGACAATGCAGCAGTGAAATTTGGTAAAAACCAGCTCACTAATTCTATAGATGTGCGTATGGTGTAAAGAAATAGGAAATCGACTTAAGGTATTGAAAAAAAAAAGTTTAGCCAATAAACATCTCCAGCCAGAATATAAGCAAGCAGTTTTGGAAACGTGCGTTTTCCTTTACCTTGAGAGTACATACTACCTCTGTGGTGATGTTCCATCTCGCACAGTTCCAGCAACCAGCTCATAAAATGCTTTTAAAAATAAATTAATAAATAATACGAAGCTTTTGAAACACAATGAGATGTTTGTGGGCAACTGCATAGGACACCCCCACTTTGAATTTGTTTATGTTTAAAGTTGAGGTAGTTAATTCAGTGACTATTCAGTCTGCTGTCGGCCAGCCATCATTTCAGGCCCTGGGAAATAGCAGAGGACTAGAGTTCGGGGGTGCC
The DNA here is from genome assembly GCF_003265705.2 of Callorhinus ursinus. Classification (NCBI taxonomy): domain Eukaryota; kingdom Metazoa; phylum Chordata; class Mammalia; order Carnivora; family Otariidae; genus Callorhinus; species Callorhinus ursinus. The sequence goes on from NW_027397141.1 coordinate 478,251, forward strand.
TGGACCCGGAGAGGTCCGAATCTCAGACGTGTGCTGTTTGGAAGGGAGAAAAGGCACGCCTGGGTCAGAGCATCTGGCCAGTGTCCTCACGAGCACGGGAGCGGCCCTCTTTCCTTATCAATTGTGTTTTACAGTAATAACAACACGATAAGTCATTCTTCCTCATATTTTGGTCACTCTTCATTTAAAAGTGCCTTGAGCACATGATCTCCTTTAAACAAATGTCAGATGACGGATCATGAGCTTGCCTCTGTGACTTGTCACTGAGGAGACCTTTCCTCCAGGGACTGTCCCCTTGCAGTGTGGCCCCGGGGGCTTTCATCCAAGCCCAGTTTCCTCACACACCTTCTTGGGAACAGCAGAGCCGGGTGATCAGGCCTGCCAAATCCTGGGGGGCCTGCCTCCCCATAGGAGACAGAGGTGCGTCCTGAGAGCACCCAAGAGGAGGGAAGGGAGCCTTGTGTCCACAGGCACCTGTGGTTCCTTTCGTGGTCTCCCTCACAGCCACCCGCCCTCCACCTATGGACTTGCCGACTTGGAGGGCTGCTGTAGGGGACGGAACTCAGATTCACAGTGTCCTCGGGTTCTTTACTTCTCTGAAGTGTCCTGAAAATAGGGGGTTCTTGTCTTATACTCTTCCCTTAATCCTATTCAGAAAAGGTTCAGATGTGATGGGTTTGCCTTGGGGGAGCTAGCTGAAGCAGGCACGTTCCTTCAGCAGTTGCATTTATGAGTCTGAAAGCATCACCAACCACCACATCCTACAGTGCTATCCCCGTTGCAAAAATCCACAGGGAAATTGTTCTTTAAACCCAGTCCAGGACAAGTTGTTCTGCTCTGAGCTTGTGGCATATTGTCCTGAGTTCTATTATTTCCCTTTTTGCTATGACCAAGGTGAAGCCTGGGGACACGTGTGGTCCAGCACTACCAATTATAAGGGAACATTTTTTAGACTATTTTAGACCACAGTTTCATTTCACTATTCTCTCCTTATATTACCACTTCCCTAATCTTTTCACTTGGTTTATGCCATTTTATTTATAACTCCTGCATTCTTTTTTTTTTTTTAAAGATTTTATTTATTTATTTGACAGAGAGAGATAGCGAGAGAGGGAACACAAGCAGGGGGAGGGACAGAGGGAGAAGCAGGCTTCCCGCCGAGCAGGGAGCCCGATGCGGGGCTCGATCCCAGGACCCTGGGATCATGACCTGAGCCGAAGGCAAACGCTTAACGACTGAGCCACCCAGGCGCCCTATAACTCCTGCATTCTTAACCTAGCCTCAGGGTTCACCGTTTACTCCAGTATTTTTACACGATGGTGAGAAATCCAGTGAATTTAACGCTGTGAATTCACAGGAGAGGAGTATATAACCTTCCTCACGGGTGTTTGTCCCAGAGTATGTGTTCGGCGCAGAGACTGGGTCCCCTCCTGCCCACCCATTTCTGTAACCACCAGCAGTTCTGTGCCCCCTTCCTCGGGCTCATGCGCTCGGCGGCTCCCCCCTCACTCCCCAGGGGCATCTGAGGGGTCACAGAGGAGAATTTGTGTGCTGACCAGTAACGGCTTCAACTTGAATGTCACAGACGAGTCCTGCCGAGTTCCTTGACCCTGTCCAGTAGAGACCGCGTCTTGGTCACTCCCTCGCTGCCCCTAAGCGCTATTCTGGTGCCTTCTGGGGAGGAGGCTTCTTCCCCTCCTTCCCCTCCTTCCCCCGTGCCCTTCGCTAAACTCTCCCCATGCTAACTCCCTCCTATCCGGGAACCAAAGGAAAACCAGAAAATCTCCGTCATTCAGAGACATTTGGTCCATTTGATCCTATGCAGACCAGGCTTTCTGGTGAACATGGCTGAAACGCACACAAGACTCGAAGAAAACACAGACATTTCTTAGGACGTGCTTGCCCTCGGGTCCCCGAGGGGCGCGGGGGGTCATGTGCGAACCATGGCTGAAACACCAGTGGAGCGTCCTGATTGGTCTCCTTTGCCTCTTTTTTTGAAGATGAAATTCCCTAAGTTTCAGACTCGGGTTTAGCCACTGAGCAGAGGTGAAAAACTGCTCTTCTCTCAAGCCTTCTGTCTTTGTCACAGGAGCATACACGTTCGTTCCGTGGCTGCTGAGCTTTAAAAGAGGAAGAGCCTTGGAGGAGAAGGAAAATAAAATAGTGGTGAAAGAAACCGGTTACTTCTTTATATATGGTCAGGTAGGTTCCCCCCACTGGTCCCTCCGTCCTGGGTCTCCTTGCCCTGCTCCCTTCTGACCAGCATCTTTGTTTGTTCCCCAGGTTTTATACACCGATAACACCTTTGCCATGGGACACCTAATACAGAGGAAAAAAGTCCACGTCTTTGGGGACGAATTGAGTCTGGTGACTTTGTTCCGATGTATTCAAAATATGCCTGAAACACTACCCAATAATTCCTGTTATTCAGCTGGTAAATAACAGTTCTGTATAAATAGACAGAAAGACATTCCTCGATATACCGTGTGGTGTTTATTCTCTGGAAGGATGAGCTAGTTCGTTTGAGTCGAAACGGATAAAATCATGACTGATGGTTTTATCGTTCTTCGGTAGATAATACCGTGTAAGAACACAGGGAATGACTGCCATGTGCCAGGCATCCTAGTCTGCACCTGACCTGGGCTCCTTCGTATGATCCCCCTGTTTAAGGGAGGCGGCATCCGAGACACAGAGAGGTAGCACACCTTGTTCCAGATGGCACAGCTTCCAAGTTCCAGAACTTGGATCAAACCAACCGGTCCGACCCCAGAGTGTGAGCCCCCAAAGCTTTTTTTGTTTGTGTTTTTGTTTTACGTGCTGCTGAAGACATGCCCTTGACTGGATCGAGCGTCCAGTCAGGTTGCCCAGAGGCTTTCTCCCCTTCTCCTTCAGGTGACGTCTGGTGCACAAGGACCGGACAGGTGACCTTGAGATGGAAACGAGCAGGAGCAAGGCTCCTTCGGCTCAGGGTCAGTGAAGATGCAGAGAGAAGAGAAGGAGAAAGGGAGGGCTTTGTTCACTTCAGCTCTTTGGGCTATAATTGCCAACATAGTCTTTATTTTATTTTGAGGGTAAATTCATCAAAGCTGGTGTTAGGGGGAAAAAAACCCATATTTGCCTCTAGCACATTTATTCCTCTCTGGTGACTTTGACAAATCCATTGAGAACCCTGGGGAATGTCTTCAGTTCCAGACAGTTCCCTGAAACACAGGCATGGGGTCTGGCCGCCTCCTCCGAAACCCTAAGTTTTGAAGGCGTTTGCTACCAAGTGCACAATCACTCAATCAGGAAGGAAGGAAAATCGGAGACGATTGTCACTGTGGACCCGTGGCCATGAACAGCTGTAAGGGGATAATGAGGAAGTGTGTTGAATTGAAACGCCCTCATTTTCATAAAGAGATGTTCCCCTGCACCCAGCAATAACCAGTATCCTGGCGTTGCAGAAAAGCCACAGAACAGCGCGGCTGCCCCCGTCTGTACTGAGTCCAGACTCAGCAGTACTTACAGGGGCCGTGCTGGTCATTGCCCCTCCGTGTTCATGCTCTCGGCCACACTTCCCAGGGGCCTCGCCTTTTAAGACTAATTCACTAGACCTGAAATCTGTGTTTCAGTGCCGTAGCTTAGTGTTAGGTATGAGAACCGTTCTCCAGGACATTCCAGGTTTGCAATTCTCATCTGCTCTAGCACCAGTCTGCTTAAAACCATTAAAGGCTACCTAATTATTAGTACATAAGAGCATGCGGTGCTCCCGTACATAATAACCTGGAAGAAAATGCAAATGGTCCACTTGAGGAGCCCAGCATAACACCAAGCATTGCCCTTATGCAAAGCTGGACCTTACTCACTATTTCTCTAACAAATCGAGTGTCTGTTTTAGAGGTTACAGCTGATTGCTGTAATCTGGAAGAATTGAAATAGCCAAAAACTCAGTGTTAAGAGTTTCAAACAGAACCTACTTGAAAATCGTCGGTTCACACTGACTTTATTTTGAGAGTTAGTATTACTTAATGCTCCGTGATCGATAGCCTTTGTCAAAATATTAGATTCTCTTCAGTCTTTATGATAACAACTGATTTATTCAACAAGTAAATTCCAGTCTATATTTTTTCATGTAGTCATCAAATGCTTTGCTAATCCTAAAACGTGTGCACATTACCCTTCACGATACCTGAAAACTATGTTCTTTTGTTTGTTGTCTGTCTTAGTCCATTACAAAAAAAAACCAAGACCCTTGGAGACAGAATCTTTTGTCATTCTGATCACAGCCCTGTGCGTGTCTAGAAAGGTGTCTGGTACATCGTAAGTTTTGATAAATAAAGACTGACTGGCTGTTGCCTGAGGAGATCTGGGTGCTTTGGGCTTGAGGATGGATGTTAACATATGTAATATAGTCGTGTAAATACATTTTCACGGCATCTTCACGAAAATGCAACTACTTTTTAAATTGTTGGTTGAAAGTATTAACTTCGATATTTTGTTAGTTTCTTTGCTTCTTCTCCCCTGATTGTCCTTTCTTTCCCTTCATGTTTGTCTTTGAAAATGGGGTCCCTACTGATGTACCGAGTGTAGTTCCTGAATTGTATTCTGTGTTCCTGAATCACAGAACACATCATTGTAAATTAGGCACATAAAGATTTATTGGTCAGTTTTGAGAAGCTAAGTATTTTATTGCTTTTGATTATGAGGACAAATATGGTCATTTAGGGACACATGGAAACATAGAAGGCTATAAAAAATAATCCAAATGACTCCTAACCCCGGGGTCTGGACTCCAGAGAAAAACTATGTTAACAGATGGGCTTTGCTAATACGTGGTGTTTTGTTTTTTATTCTTAGTAATATACACATTTTATATGCACATTTAAGTGTGTATTTATGCAGTGTCTGTGTGGTATATACATACTGCCTAGTGTGTGTGTACTTATTTTGTATTTTTATTTAACATCCTTATTTTTTGTATTTCTATTTTTTATTTTATTTAACATCCTTTTTTTGTATTTCTATTTTGTATTTTTATTTAACATTTTAAACACTATTATAAACCATTTTGTCAATAAAATGAAGCAAAACCACTTTTAACCAGAAAATATCCCAACAAGGGATGTGCTATGATTTACTTAACTTTTTTTTCTTCAAATAAGACATTGGTTTCCGTTCAGAGTCTCCATTTTATAGACAGTAGGTGATAAATACATTTATATCTGTTGTAAATCTTTCTGGTCATTTGCTTTAGCTTTTTTTGTTTTTGTTTTTAGGCTGGTAGAATAGTAACTGGACTAGAAGTCCGCTGGTGTCACTTGAAGTGTGAATGCCTATGTTAACATTTTTCCAAAATAACATCGTTTTATTTAATGCATCCCCCCCAACTTGCCTGCCTCCCGCATTGTACAACCACTTAAAGTCCCTGTAAATCATTGTTTTCCAGGCATCGCAAAGCTGGAAGAAGGAGATGAGCTCCAGCTTGCAATACCACGTGAGGACGCTAAAATATCACGAGATGGGGACGGCACGTTTTTTGGTGCATTGAAGCTTCTGTGACCTACTTACACCTTGTTTGTGGCTGTGTTCCTTCCTTTCTCTGTACCTCTAAGGAGAAGATACTTAACTGGAAATACCAAAAGGAAGAAAAACAGTAGTTACCATAGCCTTTTCTGGGAGCTACTTGTTTTGATTTGCTGAAACTAGACCAAAACAGGAAATTTAACAGACAACCACAGCCAAAGGGTGTCATGTGAATTACAAGAACTAGGGCCCGTTTAGGGAAAGCTAGAAGTAAGGTTCTCACTGTAATGCCATGTTGAACGACTTAGTCATGGCTTCTTGACCTGGACGGAGCACAGGTTGCAAGGGGACAAAAATCATTTCTTCCAAAACAGCATTCCATTATCGACTGCGGAACTAAGTGTCCCTGTCCGTGGGACATGAGGACATTCTTGGGGAATCTCAGGATCCAGCCTTTCTCTTTAGGTTAAGTATGCCCCTCTCCTCTTGCAGTAAACATTGTGGAAAGTAGATCAAAACAAAACAAAAGGATAGAAATCTTGCATTGGACATATGAAAAAGTAATTAAAAGCTTACATGGAAATATATTAAGCAGTTGGACTTAAAATACAGGTACTATTTAAATTCTTCTGGTTTACTTCAAGTCTGCAGTTTTTATCTGTAATATTATATCACCTGATGGCCCACCAGATATTTTTCACAGGAGGGAAGTCATTCTGTTGTGTGTCTATACCTAACATGTATTTTTTTCTAGCTAATTTCAGTCACTTCAGAAACTTTACCGGGGGGTAATTCCGATTCTTACACACACGAGCATGAAGTGAAAAAATAGCTCTAATTGTTCTTATGTAAAAATAAAATCTCCGCTAGAAGTTAATGAATACATTTATAATAATGGAATCTATTTGCCCTTTATTTCCTAGTCTTCTGTTTTAAACTGCTGCTATTATCCCAGCCTTTAAAACGTACTCATGTTATTAGCTTTACAAAAGTTGAGGTTTCATTAAAGTTCTTGGCGTCCTGAAGGGTGTTCGGTGCCGTGTGCTTGTTACATGGCTGAGGGTATGCCAGAGACATCACCCTCCTTTCCATCTAATCGAGAATCGTATTCACAAATGCGTCTTTAGAACATCAGTCTCCCTTGTTCTGCTTGCCTTTTTTGTAAATGTCATCGGTTTAAAGAGTTTACTTCATTAAACAGTTTCCTTCTCTAGTTTAAACCGTAGGGGGAAAAAAATAGAACCTGGTCTACACTCATTTTCTCCAGTCCACATTGAAATGTGTTCAAGAATATGCTTTTCAAAACAAAACAAGAGATGATTTGTATTTTGTGTCTAAGATTAAACTTTGTTTAAAACTCTGATGACCACAACTTTGGCTTTCTGGTTAAAATCAAATATGTTTTGCAACTTACTGTGTTTTACAATATTATAATTAAAAAGTATAGGCCGAGCAGGAGTCCTGATCTAGGAGGTGAGTCATTGTCCTAGTGTTGCTGCTAACTTGAATCACCAAATAAAAAAAACTTCGTGCCTTCTGCCTGGCCTTTTGATTGAGTTTGGTTAACACCACTCATGTTTTGGTTTCTCTCCATGTACCTAAATGCCATTTTAAAGATTCAGTGCAGGGGTGCCTGGGTGGTATAGCCAGTCGAGCCTCCGACTCTTGGTTTTGGCTCAGGTCATGATCTCGGGCTCATGAGATCGAGCCCCGCGTCCCACTCTGTGCTCAGTGGGGAGTCTGCTTGAGACTCTCTCCCTCTCCCTCTGCCCCACCCCCCCACAGGCACGATCTCTCTCCCTCTCTCTAAAATAAATCTTTAAAAATAAGCAAATAAGAATTCAGTGCATACTCGTAAAACATTATAAAGTAGTATGTGTTAGGGTAGGAAACAAAGCATTTGCGATTATGAATATCTTACATGTTTCAAAAAGAATTTGTTCACATCGACACTATAGAGACAGATATAAAATAAGTACTTCTTAGAGCCTATGGGTAGAGAAGATCGTGCTCCAGATTGACAGCCCTGCACGCCAAGCCACTGTGGTCTACAGCTGCCTCCCGGTTCCTCTTCCATGACTTAGCACAGTTTATCGGCAGATGATGCATTCCGCCACCTAAAGTATTCCTAACGTTTATTTTGCTTTGAGTTTAAACCAGCATTAAAATGTGAATCCCATCTTCCTCGAGTGTGAAACCGTGAGGGAAGTCAGAGTGGTTCAGGAGGAGTTTATTTAGCAATGAGGAAACGGGCGAAGAGGAGGTAACCCCGTGGTGGGGGGGTGGGGTGGGGTCTCCACCGGAGCACCGGTGGTGCAGCGTCCCTTTCCCTAGCTTTCTCCCAATTTGCCTTAGGAGAAATGATGTTATAGTGGGATTTCCTATAACAGATCATTTCTTAGGTTAAGTGTAGGGGCCCAGACACGAGACGCTTGCCTTACATGCAAACGCAGGAAGGGTGCTGATAGACTAAGTACTTGAGGGTGTTGACTTGCTTGCCTGTGCGCGACGGATGGACGAGCCAGCAAGTCCCTACGGCCAAGTGACAGGCAGCCCCACCGGGCCCCTGGAGAGATCGGCACTCCTTCTCAGCCCTGTGCGGAGAGGGGGGTCTTCCCAGCCTGGTTGTTCCGGGGGGTGCAGTGTATTGTTAGAAGATCTTCACGAATCCCCTTATAACTAGAGCTATGAATCAGGCTTGCCTGTCCCGGGAGAGAGGTTGTAACCCATGAGCAGCGCACCAGCGCAGGCCACGGGTCCATTCGCTTGGCTCCTGCGTGGCTTTACAGTTTTTGACTCAGTTGCTAATATAAAAATCTAGACTCATTACGTGAAAACAGGGCATTTAAACTTTCTATGAACATTCTTTGAAAATATCTGGGAAGACCTATGTACACATTTCTGTGGCATTGATACCTAGAAGTCGAACTGTCGTGACGTAGGCTGTGCCTAGGTTCAGCTTTAGCAAATACCGCCAGAAAGATCTCTGAATGATAAACAGCAGAAAATCGCACAGAACCAGGCTACTGGAGGTGACAACCCACTGGGCTAGTTCCTGACCGCCCACCACAGCCATGCGGGCCAGCGCTGGGCTGCAGACCCCACGTGACTCTCTTTGTCCACCTGTCATCGGTCTGACCCCCCACGGGGATGCCGGGGATTATCAAATACACTTCACTGCTGATTATCTGTAATTGCTTTCACAAATCAGTTCTGTAACTTTGTATGCATTGGATTAACTTTTACAAACTAATCATGGTTAAAAGGGAGTGGCCCAAGATCCCAGTCTTGCTGATATCCTTTGGGGCTCCTCGTCTGCCGTGGGTGATGCACGGGAGTGAGGGGCCCGTGCAGGGTCAGTGATGCCACACAGCGGTGCCGTCGTCCCTGCCCAACTGTGGCCAGGCCAACTTTCAGGTTGGTTTGAGGTCCTCACCTTCACCACCGTCCTTATTCAAGTCAACTAAGTTTTGTGTTGTTTTAAAAATGATGCAGTGAAATTATGTTTAAGATCACTTAAAAATAAAGACAATCAAATAAAATCATATACGTACATTAATAATGCAGCACCAGTATGGATTTCTTGCTTATATAGATTTATTTTTACAATCTTATGCTGGTATGATCCTTACCAGTACTTAGAACGATTTATTTAGAAGATAGCCTCCCTTCTCTGCTCACGTAATTTCATGCATGTGGAAAGATGTGGGGCAATTGTTCTTTTTTTGTTGTTTAATCTCTTTTTTTTTAAATGTCCTTCTGTGTCACACACTGTATTTAAAACTAATCACAAAGATGGGAACTAATGGGCTTTCAGGAAGGAGGGGGGAGCTGCGTCTGATTGGAAATGGTTGATACGATGCTTTGATATTGAACTGTCCATTGAGACCACCCAATGGCTACTTGTCATTTTAGAGGAATAAGCAAAGGAGAACCACAATACAAAAACAGTGATACACCTCGTATGCAACAAAACAATTTCTGTGTCTCGCTTTTTCCCTCTATATAAAACTAGCAATAATTTTTTTCACAAATGCACACACACACACACGCGCGCACACACACACACACACTAGAAAGCAGCCCTTGAAGATGGAGCTGCTTCTTGGCCACTCCGGAGGCTCCTAATCTTGGTTTAATCCTCTGCTGCCCCGTCTTGAGATTTGTAATGATTTTTGAGCAAGGGGTCCTGCATTTGTATTTTGCACTGGGCCCTGGAAATTAGGGAGTGGTCCTGCTTGAAGCTCTTGGAGAAGGAGTACAGGATGCTAAGTAAGGGCATGTCTCTAGGGCTGTGCCCCTGGAGTTCACGTCCCTGTTGGGCTGTTCTCTGGTTGTATCATTTGGGATTTGGGGATAGCAGTACTGTTGAATTTCTGCAGCTGCTGGGAGAGAGAAAGAAACATGTGAAAACACCTAGAATAGTGCCTGGCACATTATACGTGCAGAATGTTGTTGCTTGAAAGATATACACATACACACAGAGAGAAGGGATTGCAATCAGAATTCAAAGAAGTAAAGAGACGTGCACTGTTTTGGTTTTATTTTGGCAAAAGATCCAAAAGCTAAATTGGCAGGAAATTGAAGAAATCTGGTTTTGTCGTTTGGTCTTCAGATATCTTGAATAGGCCAAAAATAAAAAGAGAAGAAAGAAAGAAATGAGAAAGAGAAAGCAGCGCCCCCCCCCCCCCCAGGGCTGGGAACACCATGCCCGCCCTTCTTCAGGTTCCAGAAGGACACCTGCTTCTACCCCACAGTGCCGATGGGACACAAAACGGCTCTGACTACATCCTGCCCTGGAAGCCAAGCCTTTCCAGGATTGGGGGGGCAGGTGGGGCAAGAATGTCAGTGTGGGAGCCCAGGCTGCCCTAAATTTAACCCGGTAGGAGTGAAAGAACCAGGATCCAGGGGATCAGGTACGAGTGGCAAGAAAACGGAGCGGGGGTGTTGAGGGGAAGGAAAACGTCCACAGGAAAGTCTCCTGGGCCCTGGGGATGCCCACACAAGCCCAGCTTGCAGGTGTGAGCAGGGACAAGGGGCGTAGACAAGGGGACTCTGCTCACATCACCCCGCACACGGCTCTCTCCAAACGCTGAGGACCACTTGATCCTCGTAAGGGGTCTCATCGGGGAGGGAGGGTCCCGTTGGGGTCCGCGCTCACCCACGAGAGCAGGAGTCACACTCAGTACGGACAGGAGTCACATGGGAATGAGAACAGCCCCATTTTGATTTGCATTTCAGATACGTCTACTGCATCATACATGAGATTTGACTCCCTTGGAAGTTAAGACAAACTGATTACTTTGTTACGTGTAAACCTCCGAGTTGATAGGACTGCCAAATGAGAGTCCAAAAATCACAGCAAAAACGAACAAGATGTTTGCTAAACAGCATCGCCTGCTGAGGACTCCTCTCGGCCACCTTGGAAGGCTGTCCTCCAGCCTTGGAGCAAATTCCCCACAAGAAGACAGCTGGCTTCCATGTCGCCCTGTATGTGTCCGTATGTCCTGCGCTCCGGGACACCTGCCTCACCACGTGTCTCGGGAGCCAGGCGGGGCGCGCATGCGCACACCGCTACTCCCCAGGCGCTCGCCTGCACCACTGGTGCAAGTCTGGGAAGCTGTAGGCGGTCTCGTTTCCGAAACTGCAGACTGGTTGGCGTCCTGGCTGCGGGCTGATGTTGTCCTGGGGAGTGGGTCCCACAGCTGCTCAAGAAAGTAGAGCCCCCACCTCCGCGTACGTGGTGAAAGAGACCCCGCACTTCCCAACGCAGCACCTGGGTGTGAAAAATACCGACGCTCCCAAGTAATGAAGCGTAAAGAGAGTAGAAATTTCTATACAAGAGGGAAAAATAAAAAATAAAGACACCCCTCCCCCCACCCACACACATGAAATCCGAAAAAAAGGAGGCTAAGAGAAAGAGGGAGGAAGGAAAAAAAAGAAGGAAGAAACATTTTCAATATGCAAGGAGCTGGAGGATAAAATCAATGGATAGAACGTACAGAATTTTTTTCTTTTAAAAAAAATTTGATTAAGGTACAAATTACATACTATAAAATTTACTCATATTAAGAGCAAAATTCAATGTGTTTTTTTTTTAATGAATTTGAAGAGCTGTGCAGAAAGTTACAGAATTTAGTTAAAAACATTCGGAACTTGAGATTATATTTCCAGGAAGGAAGGGGAGGGGCCCCGAGGAAGATTAAAACAACAACAACAACAACAACAACAACCTTTTAAAGAAAATATACGAACCACCCTTTTTTATTTTAGAGTAGGTTTAGGTTTACGAAAGTTTACAAAGGGAGCACAGGAGGTTCTAGATATGCCTCACGCAGGTTCCCGTACTGTTCATGTCCTGCTTCTTACATCGTCACAACCAAGAAAGGACCCCTACGTGTCACCATTCACTGAGCTCCACACTTGACTAGGATTTCATTATGTTCCCACTGCTGTCCCTTCCCTTTCCAGGATCTGGCCCAGGCCACGTCCTCGCCTTCAGGGCTCACGTGTCCTTTGCCTCCTCTGCTCCAAGTTTCTCAAATTTTCCTTGGGTTCATGGCCCCCGCAGCTTGGAGGAGTATTGGCCAGCTGTTTTGCAGGAGGTCCCTCAGTGTGGGTTTGCCCGATCTTTTTCTCAGATCGGAACCGAGCCGATACGCGTTTGCGGGAAGAATCCCAAAGAGGTGGAGTATAAAATAAATCCTAAAAAACCAGAAATACACGATCGACTGGCCAGGTAGTGTTTGCCAAGTTCCCAAGGAACTACTTTTAAATTCACATATGTCCTCTAGTATGAAACTATTAACTATGCATGCTACATTTATTTGGAAACAAACCCACAAAATGTTCATTTGGGGCAATGAACCGCCCTGCCTTTGCCTTGCTGAGATGTTATACCCAAGTGCAACCACGAGAGGGAAGCACTAGAACAACGAACGGCAGGGTCTCCAGTATGATTTAAGAGAGAAATATAAAGAATGATAAAACCAGAAGCTGGAAGAACGTGAAAAGACAAGCCAGACCCTGTTAGTGTTTCCTCAAATCATATTCTACTTTCTTTAAAGATTTTATTTTATTTATTTGACAGACAGAGACACAGCGAGAGAGGGAACACAAGCAGGGGGAGTGGCAGAGGGAGAAGCAGGCTTCCCGCGGAGCAGGGAGCCCGATGCGGGGCTCGACCCCAGGACGCTGGGATCATGACCTGAGCCGAAGGCAGACAATGACGGAGCCACCCAGGCGCCCCTCATATTCAACTTTTAAGGAAAACAGTGCAGTATCACAACTTCTGCTCTGTTCCTGCCTGATGGACATGATTCTTGTTGAGTTGTAGGAAATGGTTTGCAAACCTGGGAACTTTGGCAAAGGTATAGTCCCGGAAAGTCAGGGCAGAGGGAAAGAATAATGGCAGGGAGAGACGGGGGAGGGGGGCTGTAGGGCAGACTCTCTCTCCTAAGTTGGCCCAGGCTTTGTAGAAATCTCGTCCTATCTCTGACTTCTTACGAGGAGATGGTTAGGGATATATTCTGATGCCGACACATTGCAGACAACTCCCGTTAAATTTTTAAACTACTTATACATTCACTGCAGTAGACCAGTTTGCGCGCATTATCTAATTTTAATTAAAAAAATCAATAGACCATTTTTTTGAGCAGTTTTAGAGTTACAGAAAATTCAGCAGAAAGCACAGAGTTCCCATACACCCAATCACCACCACCCTAATCCCCCCTATTTTTAACTGATTGTATTAGTGTGGTGAATTTGCTACAATTAGTCAACAGACACTGATACTCGATTATTAGCTAAAGTGCACGGTTTACATTAGGGTTCATCCTCGGTGTTGCGCAATCCTTGGGCTCTGACGAATTCATGATGTCATGTGTCCACCACTGCAGTATGATACAGAATCTTTCACTGCCCTGAAAGTCCCCTGGGCTCCACCTTTTCACCCCTCCACACCCCAAACCCCTGACAACCACTGATTTTTTTTCTGTCTGCCTTTTCCAGAATGTCAGAGTTTGGATCACACCATATGTAGCCCCTTGAGACCAGCTTCTTTCACGTAGTAATGTGCCTTTAAGGTTCTCCAGGCTTTTTTGCAGTTGGATGGCTTGTTTCTTTTTACTGCTGAATAATATTCCACTGTCTGAATGATCCAGTTTATCTGTTTGCCTATTGAGGGACATCTGAGTTGCTTCCAAATTTGGGCAATTGTGAATAAAGCAGCTATAAACATTTGTGTGCAGACTTCTGTGTGGATCTATGTTTTCAACTCATTTGGGTAAATAGCAAGGAACACGATTTCTGGAACATTCAGGTAAAAGTATGCTTAGCTTTGTAAGAAACCACCAAACCCAAAAGAGTTGCATTCAGACCAATAGCGGGGATTTTTCAATGTCAGAGAAGAGAATGGTTTCTGGAAAGATCACATAAAATTCCACTAAAACTTAAACAAGGGGATTTTAGTGGTTTTCTTGGAGGAAATGAAAGTAAATCTTCAGGAGTGGAGGCATGGGGTTAACCGGCCTTATTTTAGATCACTTTCCAGGCAGAGAGCTATAAACTTCACTTAATCAAACACAGAAGAAAATGTGGATGAGCTACATTGTGAATGCATTATCAACTGGACCAATTTTTCTAAAAATGAAACAAACAGAAGGAGAGAGTGAGAGAGAAGAGGACCTGGAAAGTGGGGTGGAGGTGGAGGGAGATGGTGCTACCCTCAAATATTTGAAATGCTTTCTTGAAGAAAGAGCATGAGTTCCTTTGTCCTGCATTAACTCCAAAGTGCACAATGAGACTCCATGTGAGCCAAATTTTTCCTTCAACACAAGGAAATTTTTTTTTTTCTGGAAATACAGCTGCCTCTGCCTAGAATCAGCTACCTTACCATCAGTCAGAAGAGTCTGGGTGGATGAGCATTTCCCACACTCCCCATGTGCAGAGCTCACCCTCTAATCTGTGGGCCTCCGGGCGGGGCCAGCAGCAGAAGGCAGAAGCCCAGGGGAGGAGGCCTGGCCTCCACAGGTGCCTACGGCTGAGCTAGTGCCCATGAGCATGGGGCCCAGAGTCACCTGGCAGCGGGTAGAGTCACGGGTGGGAGTCGGGAAAAACAGAGAGAAGACATACCATTGTGAGCAGTTCTGATGGCAAAAGAGAATCTGCTGAGGAAAGGGAAGGAGGGAAGGAGCATCCTGCAAGCGCCCGGGGCCCGAGTCCTGGATCCAGGAGAGGAGCTGGTGTGAGCATCGAGAGGAGGGAGGGAGGTGAGGACCAGGCTGGAGACAGTGGGATCCAGCCTCAGAGCAGAGAGATAGCTTTAGATTCTCCTTACCTGAGGCCTCCGGGAACAATCTAAAGACAGAGGATGCAGGAGGCAGGAGAGAGAAGGAAAAGCAGCGCTGTGCCCAGAGAGAGAGAGAGAGAGAGAGAGAGAGCTTGCTCTGCTTGTCAGGTAAGAGATGAGGGTGCTGACGGCACTGAGCATGTGGGCTTGGGGCGGGGGCTCTCATCCTCCTGGGTCCCTCTTCATGGGACCCCCTCACCCTCTGGGGACAAGCTGCCCACGCTCCACCTGCTGGTGGCTACCTGCAAGGGGCGGGCCTCCTGTCTCCCGGCTCTCCACCCTCCTCCCTGCCCTTCCTCTAGCAGCATGCCGGGAGGATTGGGATTTGCTCCCCTCTCCACCAAATCAGTGTGAACGTGCGGAATGCCTGTGGCCTTCCTTGCTTTATGAAGGACCCAGTGGGTCTATTTTCAACCAGTTACATAAAAGCAACGGCAAGATCGCTTTCCGCAAATGTTTCCATGAACAGCCTCATGAGCTGTCCACAGTGAGCTGTAGAAACTGTGGGAGGCAGGTGGGCCCCTCCTCCTCCAGGCCCAGCCCCCGCCCCAGCCAACACCCCCGCTGCTGGTCTGCAAGTCGCTCAAGAGCTGACCACCTCCCCCTGAGTGCCGACAAAGCAGGTCTTGTTGATGGGATTCTTGGAAGTCCCGCTGAAGTTCCTATGTGCAGCTCCATTCAAGCTCCAGCGATCGTAACGCGCACATCGTTTCCTAAAACGCATTGCCTCACTTCATGGTACAGAAGGCATCTCCGTCCCTGCTTCCTTTCACTTCTAATTAGCTTTTCAGATTCATGATGAATTAAGTTTAATAGACCCTGAAGCTTGAGGCAGCCTCGTTGCATTTCACTCTCTTTAGTTTGAACTGGCCTAGCCACGCATCACTAGGAGTGAACAGATTTATCCGTATTGTGAATTGTATGAATAATATACTATCAAAAATGAGAATTTTAATGGTTGTGTTATTAATATCTGAAATAGTATAATTTTAATGATTGTGTTATTCATATTAATCTTGGAGTTCCAAATCATCAGTTTTCTTTTAAATTAATGCACCGGACCAAAACAATGAGACAATGCGGGGCATATTTGGTATTTCAAGGACCATTCCCATTTTATGCTTTAATTAAAGAAGCCCTCGGTAAATCTTCACCCACACGCTTTTCTTTGAACTTACCATCTATGAATTAATAATGGTGGAATGGTATGTGTATGTATCTGAAATGGCTTTGGGATGGAATCACTTCTATTTTGCTGTGTTTCATTCAGCATTAAGTACCAGTATGTCCGTTTGACTAGGAAGTCACTTTCTTTGCCATGAAGATTTCACATCTCTCTCCATTTGGGATTGCTTACGCCTTCCTCTGAAATGAGACAGAACTTCATTTCCACATTTTTGATGCATCATATTACATTAACTTGAAAAGCCACATGGAACTGTGGCTTACTAAGACATGCAGCGCCATCCTGCCCACGGTGACCGTGGCGTCATCTACACCCACGTGTCCTCTGTCACTAGGTTGGTGTTGATCAGGGAGGGCAAATGCAATCCCTACCTTACCTTTCTACCACCATAGCTTAGCTCAGTGTTTTGATTATAAAAGTTGCCAGTTTTGTTTCTTGATTGAGGAAACTAATTAGTAAAGGAATGAAGTGTCTTATAAACTCTAACTTGGGGGAATCCAGGAAAGCCATGTTCTTGACCCGTGTCCATTTCTTTCTATATGTTAATGTCAGTTTGTAAAGAGATACGGCACTTTAATTGTGCATCATCTAAGGTCTTATTGGGAGGAATAACATATTTTTTTACATTTCAAGTAAATCGAGGGGATTAAGAGCACGTGCAGTG
Organism: Callorhinus ursinus; assembly: GCF_003265705.2. Taxonomy (NCBI): domain Eukaryota; kingdom Metazoa; phylum Chordata; class Mammalia; order Carnivora; family Otariidae; genus Callorhinus; species Callorhinus ursinus. The sequence continues at coordinate 494,952 of NW_027397141.1, forward strand.
TTGTCTCCTGTATCCACGTGTCTCCAGGGGTCAACAGAGGGGGTCGACATCACTTGGCAGTGAGCTAGTAATAAAAATGACTCCAGACGAGTCACCACTCAGATAACAAAAGATTTGCTATAAAGATTTGATAATACTGTTTTTGTTCCTTATGGATAAACTTTATGAGAGGTTGTGACAGTTATTTCTCTCATCTCTGTTCTCGGACTTAAATGTCCTAGAAAAGGCTAACTGGTGAAGTACTATAACTATCAATATGGTTGAATTAGGAAGCTTAGGGTGTATGCACTTGGCTTATTCTCCCCTTTGCTGTGCATACCCTGTCCTTCCGCGGTTTCTGGTAAGGATGGGAATGACGGTCAGAAGTAGATGTAGTTGGGGGGCTTCTGCCACAGGATCTCTATGACATCTCTGCTAAAGGACAAAAAAGGTTTTATCTCTGCTAGACAAAACCCCAGAAGAAAACAGCTATAGAACCTGGAAATGCACAAAACCGTTACCTGGAGGCTGGTGGCAGGTAAGTAGGAGCTGACAGATGCCCACGGGGGTGGGGGGGTGCACATTTGCTTGGAGAAGGGGAGATGGACTATATCGGGAACTTTCTCTGGGGGGGGGGCACATGTGGAAAAAGCCAGTCTTATTCTCTAGGAAGTCAGAAAAGAGCTGGTAAAACATAGCTGTTGAGGAGAGCTGGGAATGTTGAAAGGAAAAGGTCTGGGAATGGACGTCTGAAGCCGACCTGCCCACTTCTCTCTCTGACCCCTGACACACTCGTGCAGACTCAAAGCACAGACTAAAGAGAAAATACCTGAATGGAGACCAGACCTCTGTCCAAGACATAGTTCAAACTCAGCAAACACCATTTTGTGCCACTCCCGAAATTCACCAACACATACATAAAGATTTGAATGGCATGGAAGGATTTCCTGATAGAAAAGAAACATGGGGTAAATGAGGTTCAGAAAAGCCTGATTTGACAATAACTGAGAATTTCATCTATTTTGTAGGCTCATCTATTTTCAACTCGCTTGCTTTTTTTTTAATAATCAATTTCAAAAGGAAAGTGCCCTATCAAATTATCTTTTACAATTTTCATGGCAGGTTGTTGGTGGATTCAAAATTTGTGAAATCACTTTTATTCCCTCTACATAATTATTTTTTCATGTATTTATTTATTATTATTATTTTGGAGAGGAGAGTGAGGGAGAGAGAGGGAGAGAGAGGGAGAGAGGGAATCCTAAGCAGAGTCCAAACCTAGTTTAGAGCCCAATGTGGGGCTCGATCCCACAACCCTGAGATCATGACCTGAGCCGAAATCAAGGGTCAGATGATTAACAGACTGAACCACCCAGGCACCCTGCATTTATTTATTACTAGCATGTTTTTGTTTTTATTTTTGTTTGCTGGAAAACACTTAACCTTTACTTATTCTTTTAGATTTTTGTTTCCTTGCATTCGGTGTCTTGTGTTGGCACATCCAGTCATGTCTTTCATTGCTTCATGAGTTAGACTTTTCCTGAGACAGATATACGTCTGTTAAAATCTCACACAAGTCAATCTGGTGATTCATAATCACCACATCCTTTTTGGTGGACATCAGTAGTTTCTAACAATTGGAGGAATCCCCCCACCGCACCCCCCAGCAAACTGTCTACCAGGAGATATGCTGCAGCGAGAGAGTGTTGAATTCTGCCACACAATCTGACGACCAGTTCTCTGTACTTCAATGAGTGGTTTGCATGAAAGCTTTACTCAGTTTCAAAATCAGCCATGTTCTGAAGGTAGATATACCAAAGTTTTTAAAGCTGTTTGTCACAGGATCAACCAGAGGGTTGGACCTTTGGCGCCATTTGGAAAGTTAAGCGACTCAGTCACAGATTTTTGTACATGATCTTGCAAAGGCTGAGATGCCTAAAACTATTGTCAGCAACCGTATAGCGTGAACACCACACATTTCTCCAATGGAATATTATGCTAATTCATAATCCTACAGTGCAGATGTAGATGGTGTTACACGTGGAGCTGGACATTCTAGCCTCTGGACTCTGGAGTCCCGATGAGGGTCTTCAGTCTCCCGCCCACGTGGAGCATGTTGCATGCTTCGCCCATCATTGCCTCTAATCCCTCCAGCATGAATGAGAGGCCACTTGCCACACAGACCCGTCACCACGTCTGAAGTCTATAAACAAATTACAGATCACATCACAACATCAAGTGAAATTATGTGACAGCAGCTCTTTTAAAGCACTGCAAAATGTTGTAGAGTGCAGGCAGCTTGGTCCCAGAGCAACTGAGGTAGAGGAAGTGAGGTGGCTACGGGAACCACGGGAGGAGGGGTGACATTGGAAAGCAGTTCCCGAGGACGGAGGTGACCAGCCAGAGCCGAGCAGCGGGCCCGGCAGGTGCAGGACAGCAGAGGCGCTGATGTTGCTATGAGTGCTAGTGGGAGTGGGCGGGGGAAGGGGGTGGACAGCGGGGAGGCGGCAAAAAATGTACACCGAGAGTTTCACTGTGCCTGTTCAAAATAAAGGAAGAGACGTCTCCCCTCTTCTTCCTTAGAAAATGTACAGGTTCTTTCTCTGTCCCTCTGAATATTTGCCAATCTTTTAAAAGCTAATTCGCCAGTTTCCCAACCCTGGCCAATCTTTCTCAAGGACAGGGGAGCCTTCTCTAAGAGATGTAGCATCAAGGAAGACAGCCACCCTGTCTCTTGAGGCAGAGATGGCTTATTTTCCTTTGTATGAACCCATTTCACTAACACGGATGGTCACCCTAATGACCAGGCGGATGTAGGGTGGACAATGCGCGTGCTGTCAAGCCCGGTCCCTTGAGGACCAGTTACCATGTACCCTGAGAACACAGATGTGGTGGGTTGCACCTGCTCAGCCACACAGAGGGTGAGATTTCCTTCTCTCTTTGCAGTCTCTTAGCAGACTACCTGTTATATGAATCACATTCTGATTTAATGCTTATCCGATAATAACACTGTTTTCCTTTTGTACTGACTTCGTGGAGAAGCTTTCTGAGTTGGCAGATTTTGTTTTAAGTTTTATTTCCCCACTAAAGGCTCAAGCTTGGGGCAACTCGATTCTTTGACTTCTTTGTTATTTTTCCTGCAGTAGAATGATGACAAGACATGTTCTCCAAACATTTTCTCTTTGTTTATAGAAATATGGTTTATTTTCCAGCGAGTGAGCGTATCGACCCTCTTGCCTCTGGCTGACCACTGTAACTTAGATGCTCTTTCAGTAACTGCTGACACCTCTGATCAATCTAATTGTTCTCCATGGCTGAGCCCTGAGGCTTTCAGTACAGCCCTATGTGCCCATTGGTGATGTGATCAATATTGTTTGGCCAAGTGCAAACTCGCCCCCGGGATAGTTTAGTCAGAATAATAATGTTAGAAACAATAACGGACACACATAAATTCTTTGAAAAGTGATATTTTTGGTGCACCACGGGAGTTTTGCAACTCTGTCTTTGAATATTTTCATCAAATTCTCAGATCTTTATCAATATCTTCAATTTCTTTTTCATAATTTTTCTAAATGATTTAGCTCTATTTTTTAATAGATTGAGAGAAAAAAAGTAAAATCATCCCCCCTCCGGAGAACACATCACAATATTAATGACCCAGAGATAATCACTATGAAGACGTCACAATTCTCAGTGTGCCGGTATCTGGGGATTTCCACACTTCTGCTATTGCAAAGCAAGCAAAGCAGCGCAAAGGTATATAGATTTTTAAAAAGTAAATTAGAAAATAATAAAGTAGGGGTGCCTGGGTGGCTCAGTCGTTAAGCGTCTGCCTTCGCCTCAGGTCATGATCCCACGGTCCTGGGATCAAGCCCCACATCGGGCTCCCTGCTCCGTGGGAAGCCTGCTTCTCCCTCTCCCGCTCCCCCTGCTTGTGTTCCCTCTCTCTGTCAAATAAATAAATAAAATCTTAAAAAAAGAGAATAATAAAGTAGAAATCCCTTCCCCCCCCCAAATTCGTAATAGCACCTAGATATGTTAAGAAGCACCATACTTAAAAGACAAATACATCACTGGAAGAATATTCATTTTCAGCGAGGCTTTCATATTGAACATCATACTTTCGGTTCTATCACAATAACCCAAATTGCCTTGGCTAAATTGCTTTCAGCCTAATCACACACCGTTTCTCAACACAGTGCTCTGCATAGCTGTTACCAATTAATTGAAGTGATCTTACAGCATTCTTTTTCATTAGAGAGATTGTCTTTAGGGATGCATCAATCATTTGCTTGGAGTTTGTAGGAAAAAAAATTCAAGATCAAAAAGCAGTTTCCAAATTGCAAGTCATCCCCACTCTCTGTTGCTTAATACAGTGTAAGCCTTGAACAGCACCAACACACACACACACACACACACACACACACACACACACACACACACGGGCCCCTTAGGACAGACACTAACAGTGACAGGTTACTGACCAGAAATCTAACTTCTTGCATTAGAAAAATCACCTTAAATACATATTCTTCTGAGAAGAGAGAAGGGGCACAACCAAAGTAAGGGTGATTTCTTGAAGCTCATCGCGGGCTATCATGACCTTTGAAAATTATCCCCTTTAATCCAAGTATTTGAAGAAATCCTTTTCTTCATTAAGCACCAGTCTCAAGTGTCACTGACCAATACTCTCATGGCTTAAAAAAATTACTCTACTCCTCCAGGTGGTTTAATTTCCAACAGGGAGCCCCTGAAGGCACAGGAAAACTTGGCTTCGTCCCAGCCTGGTCCTCACTTGGGAGGACAAAAGGCTGCTCCCGTGTCTGGTGGCGGCCACTAGATGGGGCACGATGACAGTTCTTCAGTGACTCGTCCTAGAACGCCTTGCTTCTCAGGAGCTGCAAAATCTGTAAGCACAAATAAATATTCCTATAATTTACACATTGTATTCTCAAAATGAGCACTCAAGTTGTTTAATATCTGTTGGGCCGACCTCGTGCCTTACCGGGTCTGTGTTTCTGGCAGCCCTCTGTGCCTTCTTCTCCCACTGCCGGCAGCAGCCGGGCCTTCCAGCACCTTCCAAGGAACAGTGGGAAATGCCCACGGTGCTGAGCGAACCAGTGGGCACGAGCAGCAGTGACTTGTGCGCGTCGGCGATTTGGAGAATTGAGACCAGGAGGACCTGGAATACTAATATCCTAATATTTTCCCTAAAGGCTCAAGAAGGGAGACGTGAGCCTTCCACTCTCTAAAGCAATGATCCACTGGGAGGTCTTGTCTTTGCTGCCAAGGACAGAAAAGGGAAACTGGAAGGGCAGGCCCGCATGAAGGCGCTGACGCTGTTGGCTGACCTCAAAAGCAAGAGGGGGACGTTTTGCTCTCATGGGTAAGAACACAAATGCCTCACAGCCAGAAACAACAAACCCAAACAAAACTCTGCTCCTTGGGGAGAAAAGGAAAGTAGAAGGTCATCCTGAGGAGTTCCCGTCCCCAGAATGATGAAACCTTGACTCTCTTGCCAAGATCGGAGCTCTGACGCCTGAGAAAGTGAGTCTGAAGGCCGGTGGCTTTGAGCTCCAGGAGGACACGTGTGCTGACCTCAGCTACCTGCAGGGTCTGGGTGATCAGACTTTCCTCCAACTATACCCAAACCCAGTCCACGTACTAGATCCACTCAAAATTAGGTGATCCGTCCTCACCGCGAGTCCCTTGAGCAGTATTTGCAAAGTGGAACTATGGAGTCAGTTTCAAAAGTATGCTGTATATTCTCCTCCTTGAAGGGCAGGCTTTGGAAGCGGCCACATTCGGGGTTACCTTCTAGATGCTCTGTTTCCCAGCTGCACGACGTGGCACCTCCACCTGGGCTTTCTAACGGGGCCAGTCACACTAGGCACCTTCAATCTTCTTGAGGATTCACTGAAATAAAATATGTAAAATGCCTTTCAGCTTGGTCCATTACAGTGTTCAGTAAGTGTTAGATATGTTTCATTATTGTGCTTCTATACTTCAATTGGAAATCAGTTACTCACATACAGGTGGGACTGTTGAGACCTAATGGTCAAGGGTCTTATGTCTTCTATCTTCTACCAGAGAGCAGCATAGAATCTAAGACTCAGGGCTTGTTAAAAATTGTTGTCATTCTTCTCAAATGACAGCTACAATTCTGAAGTTTTTCAAGAGGTCTTAATTTAATTCAACCAAAAGTCCATCGATAATTTTGAGGCTAAGCCTGCAGACCTTCTAACATTCCCTCAAACACCTGAATTCCGGTATTTTTGCATTCCTATAGGCAAAGAGATTGACGGTACCAAGTGGTGGGACTTTCTCAAAAGGCTTAAGTGTTGGGGGTGGGTTGAGGGGAGGCATCCCGTAGCAGGGGTGTCTGACTCTGCCCAGGAAACAGGAGGACACTGTTAGCGAGTACTTCCTAAGAGGATATGTTAAGGGGTCTAACGTTCATCTTGGCGGCAATGGGAACTAAATGGCTGATTTATTTTTGAACAGGAAGTGACGTTATTATTTGTTAAGATGGCGTTGGGGGCTCTGCCATAGCTGGTTTGTCATGGTGAGAGAAGAAACAAGAAAATCGGTGAAGAGGGTCCGCACCCCAGCAGTCATGCAGAGGAAGTGACTCGTGGGCAGAGAGGATACGTGGGAGGTAGAGCCATCCCAATGATGGGCCTCGGCCTGGCATTGCAGCCCCTCCGGCTCAGAGAGAAAGAACCAAAGGAGGCATGTCCTGGCGGTCCTGGCGGCCTCTGAGCCTCTAATGGGAAAAGGGGTGAGGCTGTAGTTCTGGGCCTCTCTGGCTGCAGAAGAGAGAGCGTTGACCATGAACTCTTGCAGGCTTCCAAGAGCCCCACAGGGTGAGAGGACACATGTCCACCTCAAGCCTTGGCCCTGTTTCTGTCGTCTGTGGCTTACTCACAGTTGGGTAGTGGAGCCAAAAGGAAGCATTCATCCTGCCCTGAGCCCCCGCCAGCCTTGTGTTTCCCACACAAGATCGACCAAGATAAGAACCAACGTTTCCAATTAGGAGATCTTTACTGACCTTGGTGAGAACAGTTTCAGTCCTTCCAGAGCATCAGGGGATGGAGAAATTGGGCTAGATAAGGATGTGGGGACATGAAGTGCATTTCATTTCATTCAATAAGCTTGTCTGTGAAAGGAAAGAGAGAGATAAGGAGAAGCAGCCTGAAAACGTGTTCTTCGTGTTGTCAATTGAAGTGTTCTTTATATTCGGTTAGATAGATGGCACTTTATTTTAATGTTTTGCTATAAAATAAGCCATTGATTATGTGATTAAGTATGAGAGGCCAGTAAAACTGGCCTTCAATTCTGTTATTTTCCAAGTCACCAAAGTGCTCCCTCGTGGCCAATAATCATAAATCTGTTCTTGCCAACAATAACAAAACATTTATTTAAGACATGCCCTCACATGAGGCCAGCCTTTTTAAGAAAGCGAACACTTACATGCTCTGCTCTGGGGCACCTGTTTCAGATACCCCTCCTACCGCATCTACCGTGGACCACAAACATCCCCCAAGTGGAAAACACCTGAGCATACTTCCCCAGCAGCAAATCCTGAAAAACACCTCCGTGGAGACAGAGAAACACCATGTGGGATTCCAAACCTAACTCTTCAGTAGTTCAAACTCACTGCATTTTTTTTTTTTTTCCTTTCTGGTAGACTTTCTGAGAATAGTCCTAGATTTACAGAAAAAATGGGAAGTTAGTACAGAGTTCTCACATATTCTGTTCCACGTGTCGCAATTAATGAACTGTACTGATACCTGATTAATGACAGTGTTGCACAATTTGTTTATATTTTCTTAGTTTTCACCTGATGTCCTTTTCCTGTTTCTTATTCCTATTCCCATTTCCTGTTTCTTACCTGATGGTCCCACCCACGGTACCATATCACATCCAGCGGTCATGTCTCCTTCGGCTTCTCTCGGCTGTGACGGATGCTCACACTTCCCTCGTATGTGAGGACCCTGATAGTTCTGGAGAATACTCCTTGGGCATTCTGCAGCGTGCTTTTCTATTAGAATTTGTCTGATGATTTTTTCATGATGAGACCGGGGCTATGGATTCTTGGGAGGAAGACTACAGACATAAAGTGCCTTTGTTGTTCCCTCTCGTTGAATGTGCGTGTTATCAACATAATTTATGACTTGATGCTGGCCTTGGGCACCTGTCTGACGTAGTGTGTCAGATTTCTCCACTGTTTGCTTTGGAAGGAGAACGCCACGTTCAGCCCACATCTAAGTGAGAAGTTACCTTCAGTTGACGGTAGAGTACCTACTCAAATTATCTGAATCTTCTGCATGGCAGATCTGTTTCTTCTTCCATATCTATTAATATATCCAATCATTTATTTATGTCATATGGATTTGTGGATGTTTATTTGATGCTTTGGGTTGTAATCCAAGACTACTTTTTTGTTGTTGCTCCAACTATTCCAGCTTTGGCGACTGGGGGGCCCTTTCAGTTGGCCCCTGTACTCCTTTGAAATGCTCCCATCATTGTGGGATTTCCATACCTTTTGCTCATTGTGGGTGGCTTTTTGTTTTTGTTTTTGCTTTAATAGGTGAAAATGCATCTGGTTTTAAGGGAAACCTACCTAGAATCGCGCTTGGGGTCTTTCATATTCTTCTTTCTTTTTGTCCACTGGGTATCTCCTGCACCGAGAGTATGTTTCCAGTAATCCCTCACCTCCCATAGTTTCTGCCTTATGAAGGAGTAGATGTGTTATTTAGCGCATAAGTATTCATACCTTCTATATCTTAATATAAAATATTTAAAATGATGAAATCGCATTGAATTTGTTTCACAGAAGGTCTTTGATTCAAATTCTACTTTGTCTCCATCAGGATCGACATTCCAACCCTCTCCTTATTTCCATTGGCCTTGTGTATTTTGCATATTCTCTCATGTTCATCTCATGCTGAATTACTGTTCTGAGTATGACTCTTGTGTGTGGCATGTAGAAAGCTAGGGCTTCCTGGGTTCCTCAGTTGGTTAAGCATCTGCCTTCGGCTCAGGTCATGATCCCAGGGCCCTGGGATCAAGCCCGGCATCGGGCTCCCTGCTCCTCGGGGAGTCTGCTTCTCCCTCTCCCTCTGACTCCTGCTTCCCCTGCTTGTGCTCTCTCGGCTTGCTGTCTCTCTCAAATTAATAAGTAAAAATCTTAAAAAAAAAGAAAACTCTTGCTATTGATGGGACTGAGATGATTGATCTCAGCTCTCTCCCGTTATTTTTGTTGAGTGTGTTGTATTTTCCATTACAAAATTTTGCTAAAGGCATAATATTTGGGGGGGTCTATTTGTTCTTCTTGGTGATGTTTACATAGTTTCGGAGGATATGCAAAGTGATTCAGACATAAGTGACTGCCATTACCTCTGTCATCCTTTTAACACCCACCAATATTTCCTTTTAACATTTATCACTCCTTCCTTGTGCTCATAAAAGCTATTAATGCCAAAATGCCTTTGGGACGTCCATAACTGCTACTTTGATTTGGCATGTCCTTTTTGTAAAATAATTAATAAGGCCTTTTTTAAAGAAATTAAAATATATCTGACATTGTCAAAAAGCCCATCATAATAGAGAACATTACTTATACGATGAAGTCAATTCTTCCAATAATTTTTGGTAATTTCCTTTCAATAAAATTTACAATTAAGAAATCGGATGACATGATCTTAAAATTCAGATGAAGATGCAAAAGTATGAGAATAGCCAGGAGAACATTTTTTTAATTAAAGATTTTATTCATTTAGTTGTTCAAGAGAGAGCAAGAGCACAGGGAGAGGGAGAAGCAGACTCCCCACTGGGCGGGGAGCCCGATGCGGGGCTCGATCCCAGGACCCCGGATCATGACCTGAGCTGAAGGCAGACACTTAACCGACTGAGCCACCCAGGAGCCCCAAGAAAACTTTTTTAAAAGCCTGTCTGTCAGATGTCAACAGACACTACAAAGCTAGTGGAATCAACTCAATATGGTGTTGGCATAGGGATAGATAAATAGATTAGTTTAATCAAATAGTAAACCAAATAATTTTGGCCATATAAAATCCAGGAATTCCGCCCAGTTTACATGAGCTAAAACAGCAGACGAAAGTGGTATTTAGTTCAGCGGGACAGGGCGGCTTATGCGACCGGAAGTGCTGGTCCGACTGCCCATTGGTATGAAAGAGAGGATCTCAGGCCCCAGAGCGGCAGGTCCCAGCAGTGGCGCCCACGTCCATGGGCATGTGGCCAGAGAGAAGGGCGGGGGCAAGGCCTGCAGGTGGCGTGGCTTTGAGACTGTAGAAGTCTTCACAAGTCACAGAAGGAGTGAAATTCGACCTTGTAGGAAAACGGGGGCCATTTTCTCTATGAAGCAGAAGGAAGACAGTCAGACATACGTTTTAGGACAGAGTTGGCAGACATGTGAAGCATCTGTGGGAGGGCAGAGACTCCGCGCGGCAGGTAGCTGGACAAAAAGGTCTGGGGGAGGCAAGACGTGGGAATGCAGGGTTTCAGGACTCAGGTGAGGACCTCAGATAGCTGGGGAACAAACCCGTGAGGCCAACTTGCCTGCCTGATCCTTTTGCCAAGAGAGTCAAGAGAGTCAAGAGAGCAAGAGAGTCAAGAGAGCATTGCAAGCATGCTCCTGGTCTCAAGGTCTTTTCTCTCCTGTTCGACAGTTGTAGGGACCCAAAGGGCACAGAATGTGTGCTTAGCCACCAGCAGTTTCCCTAACACTGAAGTCCTGCCCTTTTCCAGCTCCTGGAACCAGCTTTCTTTACACCGACCTCCCATCCTCTTGTTGTAACCGGATTGTAGCCATCAGCTCCCCCGTAAAGAACTCCCTCAAGAGAAGCCAATGATCTTGTGGTTCAAAACCCACCCCGGAGTGTTTCCAAGCCTAAGAGATGATGCATCGTCCAAATGCTGCTTCATGTCAATGAGCAGTGGTGCCAACTGGTGGGGCGGCGTTTCTCTCTGCGACTTGCACTCAGCGGCCGGTGGTCCGAAGCAGCAGGTGGAGCCCAGCTGGTTGCAACAGACCCACAGCTGTCTGACCAGGACGGCGCAGGTGTAAATCTTCTCAAACACAAACCCTAGATTGGGTCTAAAGTCCATTCCAACTTCATCATGCAAAAGGTCACCGCCAAAACACCGAACATAAACAGCGCTGAAAGCAGTTTGTCCTTTAACTCAAGTGTACACGGTGCCAAGGGATTCGCTCTCTCCACATTATATGTCCTCCCAGTTAAGCCAAAGCAACTCGTGTGAATAGAGAAAAGCTTGAGTAATTTTGGTGATGCATTTTGCCTTGAATGCAAATTGCTTTTTTGCCTCTAATCCTGATTTAACTGGGTGAATAATTGAATCACGTTGATGTGAGCACTGAGTCTGAAGAGAGTGACACAGTTTCAGCATGTGTCCTTGTACCCATCCTTACCGGCCAGGTTCAGAATGTGGTAGTCATGACATTATTATTTAGGACAAGCTACTTAAATTTTCTAAACCTCTGCTTACTTGTCTACACAGTAGTTGCTCTAAACATTAAGTAAGAATAGATGTAAATGAACCTAGAGAATAAGACTCACTAAAAAAAAAAAAAAAGCAACAATCTCCTTCCCGTCTGCCATATGTCCCCCCTCAGATCTAGAGTGTTCCTAGACCCCTAACAGTTTGCACTTTACATTTTAAATAATGCATTTGTGGTGAGGATCGCATTCAACCCCCAAAATAAACATCTCATAGTGGAATTTCAGGACTACTGTAAACAAAGGGGGAAAATGATAGGTTGTAAGATACTCTTGGAACATTTTCAAATCTCAGTCTTCTGGCATCTGTTTCTTTAAGAGGCGTCGCGAGGGGTGCCTGGGTGGCTCAGTCCATTGAGCGTTTGACTCTTGGTTTGGCTCAGGTCATGATCTCAAGGTCATGTGATTGAGCCCCAGGTCCGGCTCCACGTTAGGCTCAGAGTCTCGTTGGGATTCTTCACCCTACCCTCTCCGTCTGCTCCCCCACCCACCCCTTGTGCACACATTCTCTCTCTCTCTCTCTCAAATAAATAGATAAAATCTTGGGCGGAAACGTAAGTTTGGGCTGGCGTTCACTGATACAGTCTGGCTTTGTAAAGAAGAGAGGAAACCTTTGGAAACGAAAGAACAGGACAAGCGCAGAGAAAGACAAAAATTTTCTAAATGAAAACATGCAAAAATCGGTGAGAAAATAGTGAAAAAATAAGCCATTTTGATAGACAGCTGTGAATGTCGTTAGTGTTTGATATTGTCATTTTATCTCTCGAGGCCATAGTGTTAATAATAATTTTTTTTTAAAGATTTTATTTACTTGAGAGAGAGAATGAGAGACAGAGAGCACGAGAGGGAAGAGGGTCAGAGGGAGAAGCAGACTCCCCGCCGAGCAGGGAGTCCGATGCGGGACTCGATCCCGGGACTCCAGGATCATGACCTGAGCCGAAGGCAGTCGCTTAACCAACTGAGCCACCCAGGCGCCCCTTAATAATAATTTTTACATCCATTTGGTTTGATACGAATCGAATCGTCACGGCAGATTGCACCAGCCAGAGGCAGAGGCTGGTGTGGAAAGAAAGGATCCTTCACTACTAAGGTGCAGGACCTGCTACTTTCACTGTCTCATGACACAGAGCAAGAAGAGATCCGGAGAACATAGGATTCAGGTTCTATTTTTCTGGAAAGTGACAGGTATGCATTGAGGTTGTCTGCTGAGGGAAATCGTGCCCTTCTTCCTCTAGAGATGTCAGTATGGTTCCACCAGGAAACAATGTGCTGTCCCCTACCACACTGTGTCCTCCTGCCCTTTGGGGATACGGTAGCTCATTTCAAGAGACCAAGTTTCACCTGGCTGTGTTTCAAAGACTCTGGAATTCTATGAGGACCATAGGAAAAAGGATGTCCTTGGGCTTGGGCAATTTGTTAGCTTGAAAATAGAACTCGAAGTCTCTGTCAAGTGCTCCTCTTCCTTGGGTAATCCTCTGAGAGCCATTATATTTAAAGTCCAAACAGAGCCAGGGATGCATTTAACATCTCCCTGGTGACTCGAGGAGGTCTCTCTGCTGAGGAAGGCACTTATGTCCAAAGTGATATACACAAATGTTCGAAACTACCTAATGTCAAAGAAGACGGATCGTGGAAAGCCTCTGACATATTTTGAACTTTCATGTACAGGAAATAGGCTAGTAAAAAGTGTCCTGTCATTGAGCTTAGGAAATTGAAGAGTCACTGAGTTAAAGCCTGAAGAGAAAAAAAGACAGGAAGATGAATTTAGCTTTCCTCTTCATCAATATACTATTGACAGGATGACTAACAATACAGCCCTCAGATGAGAAATGGTAAGTGAGGCTGACAGATACACTGGTGAGGTCTGCTCACCTGCTTTGTCCTCATGGGCTTACCTTTTGGCGGGTGGGGGGGGCACATCAGCTTTTATTTAACGTAGTAAATGGAGGGTTGGTATAAAATCATTGATTCTGAAAGCTTCACATGTCTCCTTCCATTAACAATCATTTTTAGTACATGCAAAACGTATGTCAGACTCACAACATTCAAAATGGAAATGACATGGGCCCTCTTTCCAATGAGCGCTCAGTCCCTGGGGCACCAGATTCCCTCCCCACAGAATGGAACTTGGTAGGCATTTGTGACATTATAATCTAGCTCTTCACTTGTGAGTGATCAGTAGCCAGGGAGGATTCCCGCAGTATTATTTGATGACTTCCTGACACGTTTACATTATACTTTGATCTCCTGCTACAGATGAAAGCAGAGGAGGAATCGTGCCGAAGGGAATATTCATCCAAGGAGGGTGTCATGACCTCGAGTGCAGGCAGTCAACAGCTCATTGTTTGGATTTAATGCATCTTGTGAGCAATAGGCAGGAAGATGCTTGGTAGGGTCACCAAGCCCTGTCTTCAGCCATTTGAGGAGTGGTTACAGCTTTGAGCTCTTGGCAGTGAGGAACTCCACGGTGCCATTTGATTTTATAAGGAGGCTGTGCTAGGCATAAGGGCTATCGTGATACATTCATACGCCCTGCCCAGTCTCCATCTGAGGGAAGGTGGTGCTTTTGCTTCTCTGACCAACCAAATCATTTTTTAAGAAACTCTCATTGGTGAGAAAGTGGTTCTATAATCGCAGGAGACAATCCATGAAATGCTTTGCTCCAGACACATTTTGTGTTTATTGTGGTAAGAACAGAGAACAGGAGATGTACCCTCATTGTTAACTATAAGCCCAGCATTGTACCCCAGATCGCTGGCACTCATTCATCATCTTGTGTAACTGGAACTTTCAACTACCCCTCATTTCTCCCTCCCCAACCCCTGGAAAGCACCGTTCCACTTTCCACTTATTTGAGGTATCTAAAAGAGTCCGACTCGTGGAAGCTCCAGATATTTTCGAAGCATAGCCCACCATGACTCAGGCCTGAAAAAGGGATATCCCATCTATGTCTCCATAAGCTGTTGAGTTAACGGATCACATGAGTGGATTCAAATATGAGTTGTTCATTTATTGAACTGAAGAGACTCCCTTGATTTGCTGTTTCAGTGTTGTAAGCCCACAGTCTTGTGCCTTACTCTCCGGACCACAGCTCTTGAAGACCCATCTTTAAAGCCACGCGGGGGATAGTGAAAGACATTTTCACCGGCAGCCTGTTACATGTCACCCTGTTTTAGTTTGGGGAGATGTAGTGAGGAACGAGACAAAACTCTCTGCTCAGGGAGCTTATATTCTAGTGAGGGAGACAGACGGTAAGCAAGTTGAACACATAAAGCCCACAGCACACAGAATAGTAATATGTGCTTAGGAGAAAATATGAAAGAGGGAGGAGGTGTACAGAATGTCCGAGTCCAAAGCAGGAGGGGGGTCCTGACAGTTTAGTGGTACAGAGGTGGCAAACTTCACAGGGGGAGTGACTTCTGCGTGAAAACTGAATGTCACGCGTGGGGTGCGTCCTGTGGTGAATGGGGTCGGGGAGCAGCCGGGGAGCAGGTAACCAGCCAGGTGCTGGCGGAGGGCCTGGGTGTTTGGGGAACTGAGCCCTGGAGTGGAGGCAATGGGAGGAGACGCCAGGAGGAGAGGTCAGAAGGGCCAGGGGATCCTGTTGGGAAAGAGGGCCTGGTGGGGCTGGAAAGGAATTTGGCTTTTTCTCCGAGATGGGAATCTCTGGTAGAGTGGTGCACAGAGCAATGCGAAGATACGTTGTGACAGGTTTAGACGGATGGCTGTGTGGAGAATATACTATAGAGAAGCCGCGGCTGAGGCAGGCGGGAAGTTAGGAGTCAGGGCCGTCATTAAACCACCGCTCGGTGATGCCCTTGCCCAGGGAGGTGGTTGGCCGTGAGGGTGGCTCCAAGATAACAGGACTTACAGCGGGAAGGAACGCGGGCAGGAGGCAGGGAGACTCTAGAACGGAGACTTGCTGGACTAGTTCCCTTTGCCTGAGGCTGGGAAAATTCCGGGGGCGAGATCCCATTGGCGGGAAGACAGAAGTCTGCTTTTGGGCTGAAGTTTTTGACATTACTATGATTCTAAATGGAGGGACCAGTCGACAGGTGGACAAATGGTTTCTGGACAAAAAGTCTGGAGTAGAGACATACCTTTGGGACCCATTGGCAAACAGGTAGCATCTAATACTGCAAAACTGGATGATACCAGCTAGAGCATGAGTAAGATTTTTTTTTTTTTTTTTTTAAACCTCATCAGAAGAGACAAAGAGGCTGAGATCACAGCAGAGGCTTGGCCAGCCTGGAATGTTCGGAGCGGGCCTGGGGCAGCTACTGGAATGTCGGAGGAATTCCAGGCCCCGCCTTGGGAGCAGCTTCTCTCTACTCAAGCCTCAGGGTGGCTCACCTGGCGTGGCTAAAGGTGAATCTTGAGTCTGCATACGACATACCTGCAGAATCCAAGTCTTCACTGTCTGCAGAGGAGGGGGGTTGATGTAGCAGCGGTGGGGTGTTGGCTCTGCCATGGCAAATATTTCGTCACAAATGTAACTAACTATATACTTTCCCACAAAATTGAGCATTTTATTGTGTTCTTAATTCTTGTATTCATACCACTAGGTTACAAGTAGACAATGAAGTGTTGTTTTTTTCTGTTTTGCTTTTTACAAACAAAGGATATTTTTTTGCACAATTCACAGGAGTGTCTGCCAGACACCTGGTAAGCAATAAATACTCCTTGTTAAGAGATAGTAATTTTATAGTCATGTTTTTTTTTTCCTTCACCAGAAATGATCCTGGTTTGAACTAGGGTTACAGATGAGAGTCCAGAAGGTATCTGCACAATCTTCGTTGGCACAAGTGTATCTTGGTGGTTTCCTATGGAAGTAACGTACTCTTTTCAACTGTTATTAGGGTTACTTCTTTGCAGAAAACAAAAATTAAAAAGAAAAAGCCTAACTCCCTTCCTAGCACCTCCTGAATGACATTATCCTTGAACTATATTTTGACTCTGCCTCCTGCGTTTAGAGAGTGTCCTGCTAAAAATACCAACTGAGACAGCTGGCTGGTGGATTCCAGAAATTACAGCTGCTCTGGGGTAAACTTTTGATCCTTATCATCAGAGGCCCAGTTGCTAATTACTACCATAGCAAAGGTTTCCTTTTTCTTTTAAAAAAACTGAAATGAAAGCGACAGCATTAGGCCTCTCGTGCAGCATGGAATACTTTAAAGAACCCTGATGGTCCTATGCGACCATATCATGAGGTCTAGAAATGACGTGTCTGAATAGAGTACTGCCAGAGGAACTGGCAGTTAAAAGCTAAATATATGTAACATAACCGTGTAAACTGCTAGTGAGAGACACATAATCGGGAAGCCAGGACAAAAACCTGAAGTAGATTTATAAATTCATTTACAACAGGGTAAAATACATATGGCAAACACAAATGCCGATCATCCTAAATCAGCTTTACTGAATCGATCTGGGTTCTAATTGAGTGCTTCCAAGTAACAATTATTGAGCACCTATGGCAGCCCAGGCATTTTGCTGGGAACTTTGACATCCATGAGCTCACTTAATCTGTGTAACAATCTTTGGAATATATGTTATTTTCCACTTTTTATAGGTGTGGGAACTTAGGCTCACATAGGATAAAGTGCTGACCCCAAATCACCCCATGTTCTTATACATTCACAATATAAAATTAAGAGTTACAACTTAAGGATACAAAATGAATATACAGAAACTTGTTGCATTTCTGTACCATAATAATGAAGTAGTAGAAAGAGAAATGAAGAAAACAATCCCATTAAAAATTGAACCAAAGAATAAGATACCTAGGAATAAACTTAACCAAGGAGGTGAAAGACCAAGGTTCTGAAAGCTATAAAATATTGATGAAAGAAATTGAAGGGACTCCTGGGTTGAGCAGGAGTCGGTTGAGCATCTGCCTTTGGTTCGGGTCATGATCCTGGGGTCCTGGGATCAAGTCCCACATCGGGGTCTTTGCTCTGCAGGGAACCTGCTTCTCCCTCTGCCTCCTGCTCCCCCTGCTTGTGCTCTCTCTCTCTCTGTGTGTGTGTCTCTCTCTCTGACAAATAAATAAATAAAATCTTAAAAAAGAAGAAGAAATTGAAGATGACACAAACAAATGGAAAGACATCCCATGCTCATGGATTAGAAGAACCAATATGGTTAAAATTCCCATACCACCAAAGCCATCTGCAGATGTAATGCAACAGCTACCAAATACCAACAACATTTTTCACAGACCCAGAACAAGGAATCCTAAAATTGGTATGGATACAAAAAAGACCCCAAATAGCCAAAGCACTCTTGAAAAAGAACGAATCTGGAGATGTCACAATCCCAGATTTCATGATATACTCCAAAGCTGTAATAATTGAAACAGTATGGTCCTGGCACAAAAACAGACACATAGATCAATGGAACAGAATAGAAAACCAATGGTGATATGGCCAATTAATTTATGACAAAAGAGACAAGGATATACAATGGGAAAGGGACAGTCTTTTCAAGAAATTGTGTTGGGAACACTGGAGAGCTACATGCAAAACACTGAAACTGGACCAGCACACACAAAAATAAACTCAAAATGGATTAAAGACCTAAAGGTGAGACCTGAAACCATAAAACTCCTAGAAGGAAATACAGGCAGTAATTTCTTTGATATCAGCTTTAGAAACATTTTTCTAAATATGTCTTCTTGGACAGGGGAAACAAATGCAAAAATAAACTCTTGGGACTACATCAAAATAAAAATCTTTTGCCCACTGAAGGAAACCATCAACAAAAGACAAGGCAACCCAGCAAATGATATATTTGATAAGGGATTAGTATCCAAAATATATAAAAAAAAAAGTTATACAACTCAACACCAAAACAAAAACAAATAATCTGATTAAAAACAGGCAGAGGACTTGAATAGACATTTTCCGAAGAAGGCATCCAGATGGCCAACAGACATATGAAAAAATGCTCAACATCACTCATCCTCAGGGAAATGCAAGTCACAACCACAGTGAGACATCACCTCACACCTGTCGGAATGGCTAAAATCAAAATGACAAGAAACAACAGGTGTTGGTGAGGATGTGGAGAAAGGGGAACCCTCATGCACGGCTGGTGGGAATGCAAACCGGGGCAGCCACTGTGGAAAACAGTACAGAGGTTCTTCAAAAAATTAAAAATTGGAATACCACATGATCCATTAATTCCACTATTGGGTATTTACCCAAAGGAAATGAAAACACTAATGCAAAAAGATATATGCGCCCCTACGTTTATTACAGCATTATTTACAATAGCCAAATTATGGAAGCAGCCCAAGTGTCCCTTGATAAATGAATGGATAAGGAAGATGTGGCCCACATACACACTGGAATATTACTCAGCCATAAAAATAATGAAATCTTGCCACTTGCAACAACATGGATGGGTCTACAAGGTATAATGCTAAGTGAAACAAGTCATAGAAAGTCAAATACCATATGACTTCATTCATATGTAGAGTTTAAGGAACAAAACAAGTAGTGTTTCCAGGGTGGTTCAGTTGGTTAAACGTCTGACTCTTGGTTTTCGGCTCAGGTCATGATCTCAGAGTCATGAGATCGAGCCCCGTGTAAGGCTCTGTGCTGGGCATGGAGCCTGCTTAAGATTCTCTCCCCCCCCTCCCCCCACTCACACTCTCTCACTCTCTCTCTCCTCTTTCTCTAAAAATAAACAAATAAACAAATGAACAACTAAAAAAAGAGACAAACATAATATGTACTCTTAAATACAAAAACGGACCTGGTGGTCACCAGATGGGAGGTGGATGGGGACACGTGTGAAATAAATAAAGGGGATGAGGAGCACACTCATCATGATGTGGGCAGAGTGATGCATGGAGCTGTTGAATCACCATATTGTACACCTGAAACTAACATAACACTGTATGCTAATTATATTTCAATTAAAAAAAAAAAGAGTTTCAGGGACGCCTGAGTGGTTCAATTGGTTAAGTGTCTGCCTTCAGCTCCGGTCATGGTCCCAGGGTCCTGGGATCGAGTCCCACATCGGGCTCCCTGCTCAGCGGGAAGTCTGCTTCCCCCTCTCCCTCTGCCCCTCCCCCTGCTTGTGCTTCCTCTCTCTCTCTGACAAATAAATAAATAAAATCTTTAAAAAAATAGTTTCAATTTAAACAGAATTGTAAGCAGCACCAACTTAAGGACAAAAGAAGTGAGGGAAATTCACACGGTGTGATTGGCAAATCCATGTGCCCTACCGAGGAGACTCCCAGGGCAAACCCTCCAACAGCAGGTCAGAAATGTCACCCACATACCAGGGAGAGGGCACACTGAAATGAACAGGTTGTGATTTCTGAATCACAAATGGACTGGCTCTACTATTTTTACCTCTCAAAGGAGGTGACAATGACATCCGTGTGGCACATTGTTAGACAACTCTCTTTATGACTCTAAAAATATATACTTAGAAGGCATTTCAACAACAGCAAAATATCAAGAATGATGACACTCTTTGTAGAGCACCCATATATTTGCTCTGAATTAATTTCTGCTAATGCTGTTTTGCCAGAACGCTGATGTATTCAGCTAGGGCAGAGGTGTGGCAATGCATAACACAACAGCAAGGATTTTCTCTGAGGGTTCCTCACTTCTTTCGCATTGTCCCTAACTTTAATGGACCTGGTGTTAATAATGACAAACATGTAGAAAAATAAAAACAGAAATCACCAAAATGGGCCTTAAAGGGAAAAAGGAAGCTCATCTTCCTGTGTAGTAGATGGTTGACCTGTGACTAGGGCTGAAGATGACGTCTCCTACGTAGTCAACCCTCACAACCATGATGACCTTGAGTCCTACGCCTTGACCGCTTGCCTCTGCTTTGTGTCTATCTGCTACAAAACCCAGAATCTCTAGGGCCGCGTTTCCCACTGTGTTGAAAAGAAGAAAGCATGGTTTGTCTTGACTCCTTCTCAAGGATCCTGTGAGAATCGAACAGGGAGGAAGCATGGGGGTCAGAACCCAGATCTCCTAGGGTGGTGTGACAAGCAGGGACAGTCCCACCCTACCCCAGCTGCACATTTGAAACATTTGTAGGGGGTTTTAATATTCCTGAAGCCCAGGCCACACAACAGACCAGTTCAGCCAGAAACTCTGGGAGTGGGGTTCTGGCATTAATGCATTAATACTTGGTAAAGTAGCCCAGGGGATTCTCCTGTGTAGCCAAGGGATTGAGACCCATGGGGTTGGGGGGGGTGTTCAGAGTAGCCCTACTGCACTGAGGGCAGACTCCTCATCCCAGAGACCTCGGTTTAGGACATATCCTGACTCACACCCAACGTTGTAGCCTTCCCTCCAAT
Source organism: Callorhinus ursinus (assembly GCF_003265705.2). NCBI lineage: Eukaryota > Metazoa > Chordata > Mammalia > Carnivora > Otariidae > Callorhinus > Callorhinus ursinus. The sequence goes on from NW_027397141.1 coordinate 515,802, forward strand.
GGATTGGCGCAGATTACAAGCTAACAGGGACCAACTGACAACTTGAGGCCTGACAAAATGATATACAGAGGAGGGATAGCATGATATCTTGGAGATGAACACATATTACACATTTTTTTCAAGAGCCGGTTCCAAATATGAACTTTCTAAGTCATGAAATGTTTCTGACCCATGGTAGAAATAGCCGTTTATTCAATTTATGTGCATACCTCAGATGCAATTTTGAAAAAATTTATTTCTTTATTGAGATGTACTTGACATATACATTATGTTAATTTCAGGTGCCTAAAGTCATTAGTGATCTACTGTTTGTATGTATTGTGAAACGGTCACCATGATAAATTCCGTTAACAGCACCACACACGAAAGATAGAGAATCCCAAATTTAGGGAGTGGAGATAGTTAAGACATAAATATAGAATTTAGAATCAGATGTGAACTTATGGATTGTAATTGTGCTCTTAATAAGGTGAGGCAGTTATTCTTTGGAATGGATATGGTAGGCTGTCTGTAAGGCATTCGAAGTTTTAAATTTTTATTTCAAAAATAAAAAATGTTTACTCACTCACTCCTGGAGAGCCCACATAACCCAAGGAGGTTTTAAAAACGTACTTGAAAGAGAGCAATTTATTTTTGTGGAGTCAGCCAGCAGCTACCTATTCATCAATGGAGCAATTAGCAGTTAGCAGTCCCGTTCACAAGACGGGAGTTTTAACCACACTATTCCCGAGTCGGTCGGAAGCACCAGGAAAAGCAATTTCAGCGTGGACTTCACCTTCCCCCTGTCGTGATTCATCAAGTACTGCGACAATATTCATGGAATGTATACATACCGCATAAACATGACCAAAGAGGGCTGTCAATTTTAGGATATCAATCTGGTGGGGGGTCTATCATTAACTTTTGAATTTTATTCTTGGGACGAGCAAACAGCACCGTAATTAGAGTAGCAAATGCTGACTGCCTAACTTATTGTTTGCACAGATCCCGTAAGAAAGACAATGCAGGTTTATGAGGTATAATAAACCCATCTTATATCCTATGCCTACTCGCCTTCCGCACACCTGAAAACCCCTCTTTGCCCTGAATGGATGAGACTAGCATATACCTGAAAATTATTTAGATAATCCAGGTTCCCATAATTGTGGAAAACAGGTGAGTCCTGAGTTTTATTACTAACATGTCACTTTGAGTTCTATCTTTCATAGCCCCTCGACCTGATAACTGTGGGCAAACACGGGAAATGGATACATTGGAAATCCCAGCTTTTAGGCATCCTCTGAGGGTATGGGGTTTGTTGGGGGGGCAGAGGGCATTGGGATTTTCTGTTGGAGGAACGGTACTGAATATTCTGTGTTTCTATTCTGAAAACACACACCAAGTTCACGCAATGTTTGTTCAATAACAAAGTGGGCAGCCACCTTCTCTGGCGGAAAATAAAGCTGGGGAAACGTGAGAGAGAGTGCAGTGGATTCCAGGCCAGAGCAAAGCCAGTGATGACACGGAGGAGGCAGGTGGGAAGACCAGCTGAGGACACACAGGGGACAAGTGTTGGAGTGACAGGTGAGGGTGTTGCCACTGTTAGCACATCGTGCACCTGCCAGGCTCAGTGCAGGGCGACCACACCAGCTGCTGACATTACGGGTGGGAAAGAGCGGGCAGCGAGAGAGAACACATGCAGGCCTCTCATGATGGGGCTGTGACAAATGAGTGACCTGTCATTTGAGTTGCCATGGGGCCTTCATATGTAAAAGTCAGAGCGCAGCAAGGAGTGATTTTATTCTTATTGACTTCTGTCTCCCCTATAGTAACATATTTGCAGAGAATGGATGGGTGTGCATTCACCAATGCATATTTTAGTCTACACAGTGTGCTGCTTCAATACTTCATTCCCACCAAGAATTTCAGCGCATGTTTCACAGAGTGACTGAGCGTGCCTGGATTCAGCGCATGGGCACGAATCCTTGCCCCTCTGCCACTGCCCAGATGTGTGACAATTAACACAACCTTTCTGTGTCTCCATTTCTGCATGTGTGCGACTGGGATGATGACAGTAACCAGCTGTAGGGCAGCCGTAAGGATTAAATGCGTAGATTCCGAAGAAAAACACTAAACCGGAAAACGATAGCAGCTACTACTTTCTCCAAAGCCTTTTAACCAGGTAGACTAATGGACACCATCATGAAGCCACTGACTTGTCGCTGTTTTCCCATCGGGGCCACTTCATCAAGGGAATTAGCTCGGGGCAGTGCTCTGACTCTCAGAGCACACTTCAGTTAATGGATTGCATTCATTCATTACGAGGAGCTCAGCAAAAATGTGGAAAGATTTTTTAAAAATATACCATTAGGAGAATATCAAACCAGGGATATGTATGTCTGGGAAAGCAAATAGTGCAGAAGGACTTAAAGTAAGAGGAAGTTTTCTGCTGATTCAATATTTCTTACTCTCAGCCTTTACTCCAAAGCAATAAATTCTTTCTTAATTTGAAGAATAACATAGGTGTCCAGAAAAAGGCACACATTTTCAGCGTCCAGGTGGACTTTTGCAGAGTGGACACACCCACATAATAAGCAGTCAGGCTGAGCTGTAGAACGCCTATGTCCCACCAAACAGCCAATGGGCCTTGACACTGGCCTTGTTCACAAAAACTGGTAATTGGCTCAGTTATAGGGCAACACGTAAGTATATTTGGAAAAACCTGAGTGTGTGAATCTACTTTTTTATCTGTAAAATGTAAGTATAGGCTAAGAATTCCTGTTGAAAAATTAGCATCTGAATTGAGGAGGGCTGTAATGTAAAAATGACTGATTGCAAAGACTTTGTACAAAAAATGCTAAAATATCTCAATAACTCTTATACTGGTTGCATGTTGGTTAAGTAAAGTATATAAAAATAGTTTTATCTGTTTCTTTTTAGTTTTTAAAAATGCAGCTACCAGACATTTTCCATCAGACCTAGCTCTGGGTCAGCGCATATTGGTCAGCGCTGACCTACCATGTGAGTAGCGCCCTTGCCTGCCTCGCGCCCATGGCTAGCTAGCGCTAGCGGGTAGTTCTCTTTACTGTTCTTTAATATTCCATCGTTTTAAAACCCCACAGTTCAATTATTTATCCACTATACTGTGAATGGTCCTTTGCATCCCCCCTTACTCTTTTTTGTCTTGCTGATTACTATGTTCTAGAAACTGGACTTCGATAACCCTTCAAGGATCCAGTTTTTGTGGGATTTCCCTATTCCTACAATTTCCGTCTGCCTGTTGTTCTCCAGTTCTTTCTGGAGTTCGTTTGTTTCTTGTACTTTGTGGCTGAATGCACTTCACCTTTCACCCGGATCCATGGTGTCCCCGGCTGTCGTTTTACCAAACGCTTTCCCATTGACCAGCATTCATTTCCTGCAATCCACCTGCCAAATCGTGTCCTGACTTCCACTGCTCTAGCTCCACGCCCGGGTCCTGTATGTTCTAGCACCAGCTCAAGTCAAAATACCGATTTCTATTTTCGTCACAGTGTCTGAACAGTGGGAAAAAGCCCCCAAATCTCAGCTTAACATAACACCGGTGTGTTTGTTGCTGCCTCACCACCTTGGTTCCACAGTGGGTGGCCGCAGGATGCCTGCCTCTGAGCTCAGTGGTGTGTCCCAGGAGAATAGGAAGGACACGGGTAGTAATGACCCTGACATTCTCTGCTGCAAAGTCCTGTTACATCTCCTGTGGTGTCTTCCTACTGAATTCCTCTGCCTTCCAACTTTGGAAATGATCACGCTTCACTCTTTGATCATGTATTCCCCTCTTTTTGGGAAATTGCTAGCAATTGTAGATTGTACCTCCCATAAGGACACTCTGTGTCACTTATCTACTGCTCTCATTTGTTTTTTCTTTTTCCTCTCTCATTTCTTGAATTTGTATGCACCTCCCAATTAAAGTTTTCTTTCTTGTTGGTCTTGTTTTTATTTTCTGTTCCTTGAGTTGCCTTCCTGGACATTTTGTCTTTTGTCTTGGATTTTCCACCTCCTATTAGAAGGGTTCTTAAAATAACTGGTTCCTCTACTGTTCACATCAAAGAAGATGGTGATAAAACAGCGGAATGGCGCCTGTATTTGTTGGTGGGCTTGTTAACTAGACAGACTTCACCTCTGGTAATCGGAAAAATGCCAGGAACCTTAAATATGGAAAATAAATTGTCTTTATCCAGGGATTTTAAATCACTCCATTTTCCTTGTTGTCCCCTCAAAATGTCTTCAGAGAATAACTCCAATAGTTATCCGTTTTGTCTCGTTTAAGCTTTAGGTGTTATCCCAATGCACGCGTTGCATGTGTTGTTTCCGGAGAGAGCCCGCCAACTGCATCCTCCCGCTCTGCCTCTTCCCACACCTAAAACCTCGGGGGGTTCTGTCCAGCAGGTTGGCTGCCCCCTCTGGCCCTGAGACCACTCCACAGGCCACTTCATTATTTGGATCTCCGTTGTCTACTTTCTGCCTTTGGTTACTGGGTCAAATGACTTGTCCTTCGATGGCTCATACCCATATCTCTTCCACTTAATGAGCTTGTGGATTTTCCCCCCTTTATTTTCACTCACATCAGATTTGGGAAAAGAGAGACTTAACTTGTCACTTGAACAGAAATTCCAGGTTGTTACACTTAAATTGACCCAACAGAGGATATATCTTTTCCTAGAGGCCAATTGAGCAGTAAGATGGAGTGAAGAGTCAGACAGTTGTAGAACAGAATATTGATTTCACCAGACTATTCAGGTAAAGTCAGGGGCACTGACAGTTGCCTACTACATTTTGGTGTTTTGGGGGCTCATGACACAGCCTATTTGAACTGAAGTCCGGGAAATTACCTTGTATTCATGGAGCTCAGATATTAGTGTAAATTTAAAAGTGTGTCTTGCATTAAATTTTATTTGGAGGCCAGTGACAAATGTTCTCTGTGTGTGTGTTCTCAAAGGATTATGAGCCATTTATTTTTGATATATTGATGATATGGAAAAATTCTCAATTACTCCCAAATCTCAATACTTAAAATATGATCCACAGTTTCAATTGATGGTGGTTTAGTATGAATTGTTGCCAAGTAGCTAATAGTGCTAATTATCAGTGTTAAGTGTTTGCTTAACAGGAGATCAAATCTTGTTTTGTGTACTCTACACGAGAGGATACATTTTGTGGTTATCTCTTCTGGCCAGCACTCTTTAGACACCAGATATCTGACCAAGAGTTTCCCATGAGAGGTCATGTTTAGTCCTCTCAATAGTTTTATAAGGTAAAAAGCATGATTAACTCTGATTTAGAGATGGCAAAGTTGAGTACTAGAGGATTTATTTGCCTAGGATTCCAGAGGTGGTAAGTATCAAACCCAGGATTGAAGCAGAGGAATTCTGGGTCAGGGTCCACACACCAGACGCTCTCATGGGCATTTCTCCCACATGGGTCACTGCGAACCACCGTTATGATGTCTGCCACGCCCATTCCATCAAGCTCCATCTTCACGCTATTTGGCTATATTTCCGCACCACCGGTGCTGCTGTGTACTGAACACTTGTCTTTTAATGCATTTGCTTTTCTAGTTGACTTAAATTCATTTATTTTACCAAGAAACCTTCTATCTCCAGCTCAAAAGGAAAAACGGTCATTGTTTGCTGTGTTTTTACCAGGGCGACAGTGGCATGGTTGAAAGACACAGATGATCAAAGGACTAGAATTTTATTTGGCCAATGATGGGAAATCAGACTATGACACAAAGCAAAAGACAATTCAGTGTATTCACAAATGGAGATAGATGGCTTTGCCGGGTCTCAAAACTTCCCATTGCTTATGAGAATTCTCTTAGGTCAGAAGCTTAGTTTTTCCATCCTGAAGGCTTTTTGTTTTTGTTTTTAAATGCCATCCTGGTTAGAACAAATGATAGGCCTGACTGCTCTGGAGACCCCAATTACCTAAGTCTCTGCAGATAACTGGTGCCAGAAACCCCCAATGTGTTCTCAAGTTTCCCTGCAGAGGAATGGCTCTCAGAGCAAATTTGGGTTAATAGATTGAATCCAAGGTCAGTCCCCAGGTGCAGCATCTCGAAGCAAACCCAAGCTTCAGGCCCACCTGAGGTCCCCCTCGCCCATGCGATAAACTAAAGGTGTCACATAAAATAGTTTTACTCACTTTTAGCTGGATGCTATCATCAATCAATGCTCTAAGCCTAAAGCTGCTCTCTCTTTCCTAGAAAGGGAGTTAAAGATCCTAAATACATACTAACATCCAACATGGACTTATTTCTTGACGTTATCTTGTGATTTTAAAGAGAAGTGAAATTGGTAAAAAATTTTTTTCACTTTGTGATGAAGTGATATTGAATGACCCATGTACGTCTTGCCTAAATTAGCAGAGGCACGCTCTGTCTTTCCTGTCTTGTGCTTTGGGAAACTCCACTCAGCTCTTACTGTCCCTAAATCAACCAAACTCTTAGCCAACACAGCGAGACACACTAGCAAACTAACCTGTGAACCAGTCGGTTACCAAGCATTATCATTTTTTAAAGAGTTACATAAAGTACAATTGACTTTTTGGGGTATGTACGTTCTATGAGTCTTAACACACATGTATTTTTGTGTAACCACCACAATCAAGATAGAGAACAGTTCCATTGCCCCCCAAAATGCACCCGTGTTGCTTCTTTGTAGACAGACTTTCTCTCCCCACCCCCAATGCCTGCCAACCACTAGTCTGTTTTTTGTCCCTAGAGTTTTCCCTTTACCAGAATGTTGTACAAATAAAATCACACCATATATAACCTTTTGAGATGGACTTCTTTCACTGTGTCTATGCCTTTCAGATTCGTCTACCTTTTTGAATGTATCAGGAGTTCATTCCTTTCCATTATGGAATCGCGCAGATGGACCACGGTCTGTCCCTTTACCCACTGACTAGAGAACATGTGTGCTGTTTTTGTTTTTTGACCACTATGAGTAGAAATGCTATAGACATTCACGTTCAGGTTTTGTGTGAACATCATTTTATTCCTAGGAGTGGTATTGCTGGGCATAGGGCAGGTGTGTGTCGGATTTTATAAGATAAAACCAGACTGTCATCCAGAGTGGCCATTCCTTTCTGTGTCCTCAGAGGGTGTGAGGGTTCCAGGTGCTGCCCATCCTCACCAGCCTTTGTCAGTTATTACTCATTCCTTCACTCATCCATTCACACATTTGTTTAAAATTGCAGCAATTCTAATGCGTCCTGCTATCTTGTTATGATTTTAATTGGCATTTACCTAATAGCTAGATATGTGGAACATCTGTGCATGGGTTTACGTATCCATTTGTCAAGTGTCTATTCAAATTTTTTGCCATTTCTTTTATTGGGTTGTTTGTTTTCTTACTGTGGAATTTAGAGAGTTCCTTAAATATTTGGAATACAAGTCCTTTGTCACATGTGTAATTTGCAAATATTTTCCCTTAATCTGTCTTTTCATTTCTTTAACCGTGTCTCTTGCAGAGCAAACATTTTTCATTTTGATGAACTCCAATTTATTTTTCTTTTCTCAATTTTGCTTTTTGTGTTGTATTTAAGCATTCCTTGCCTACCACAATGTCACCAATTTCTCTGTTTTCTTGTAAAAAGTAACAGTTTTATCTTTTATGTTAATTATATCATCCATTTTGAATTATTTTTTATAATGTGTGAGGTTTATTTTGCAGTTCATTTTTTTTAAAGGAACCTTTGTTTTATTTATTTATTTAGAGAGCGTGTGTGTGCGCACACATGTACAGAAGAGGGGACAGAGAGAGGGAGAGAGAGAACCTCAAGCAGACTCCACGTTCAGTGTGGAACCCAACGTGGGGCTCGATCTCGGAACCCTGATATCATAACCTGAGCTAAAACGAAGAGTCGGTCACTTAACAGACTGCACCACCCAGGTGCCCTGTGGTTAGTGTTTGTTATTTTGTTTGCATATAGATACCATGTGTTCATCACCATTTGATGAAGAGATTTTCCTCCATTGTTGGCTTGTTCTCTATTCTCTTTCACACATCTCTGTGTCTGTTCCTTCACCAGTACCATGTTGTCTTGATTGTAGTGGCTTAATGATAAAAGTTAAAATTGAGTCCTTTAGGGCACTGGGTGGCTCAGTCGGTTAAGTGTCTGCCTTTGGCTCCGGTCATGATCCCGGGGTCCTGGGATCGAGCCCTGTGTCGGGCCCCCTGCTCAGCGGGGAGCGTACTTCTCCCTCTCCCCCCTGCTCATGCTCTCTCTCTCTCATTCTTTCTCCCTCAAATAAATAAATAAAATCTTTTTTAAAAAATGTTGAGTACTTTTGTCTATTCCAGTTCCTTTGCCTTTTGGAATAAATTTTAGAATTGGCTTCTCTGGATCTATAACCTGACCCAAGAACTTAGATCTTCATTTTCTCTTTGATCTGTGGTGACCTTTCCTCAACATCAACTACCTCATTATCCTAAGACTAACTGGGGAGTCCAGCTCCAATTACTGCTCTGCTTCGAGTGGGGCTATATGTTGTATTGAAAAGTATTTAGTATTTTTCTTAAAAATATCTCAATGACAATTATCTAGTAAGTTCTATCTGAGAAGGGAGATATTCTCCAAAAGTCACTCAGTGTTTGACACCCAGGGGCTTGAGGGCAACTGTTCACCTTTAAATTGGCTTTTTTTTTTCCTAAAAGGTCTGGAAAGATGGGGAGTTGAAACTATTCATATAAATCAAGTGTTAAATTTGCTGTGGGTTTTAGTTATCCCAGATACGAATATTGATTTTAGCAATTGTTAAGGAATAAGTGCTTAATTTATCAATTTATTAAATGAGAAAAATCAGTATTGAGGGTTTTGTTTTATTTTTGAGGTTTTGTTTTTGTTTTATTTTTTAAAAGCACCTATTGAAGACACACATCAAATAGGCAAATGGATATTTTGACCACGAATTCCATGTTTATGGGTATGAGAGACAGCAAGTCAACGACCAATCCAGCTTTCTTTAAAGAAAGGGAATATGTTTCTCAAATTTAGTTTCAATTTTCTGGTTTATGCTTTTATGGGGATTGGCTGATTATGATCTGTTGTTAATGAGTTAAGTCCTACCCTGTTTCAATTTTCATACCCACTCGACATATTCAGAACACATGCCTTAAGAAAAAAAAAGTATCAGCTAATAACAAAAATGTGTAAAGACATAATATATACACACTCTAAAGTTGGCTTGGGAACAGTCTGACCTCCATTTCCCACTAACCAGATTGATGCCCTGAAGGCTCTATGGTATTATGCTCCGGTCCCAGGTATTTCTGAGATGCTCCACCTTCTAGAACATCCACATTGCAGTTGTCCAACTAGTCAAGCTTAGATATACTGCTGTGCTTGCTTGGGAAGAAGAAAAGTCATTTATGAAGCACATAGACTGTAAGCCACGTAGGTTTCCTCTGAAGCTAGTGGGGCTGTGGGGCGTGATACCTCCTGGGTGGCGTTGCTTAGGCTAAGAACAAAAATGTCCTTTTGTATTGCTTGGCTGGACTGTTTCCACAGTCATTAATGGGAAGACAATTTCGCTTTCTGTGAATACAGTGGCTAGATAATAGGAGTCAGAAAATTGCATATAAAATGCGTACAATTTTATTTCCCCAATTATCACAACCCCTCTAAAATTTTCTCCCTTAAAAAGCTTACTGTCTCACTAGCAAAGTGTATTTAGAGAGCATCTTTAGTAAGTTGTGGCCTTTTAACTGACTAGAGAGTGAGTTTATATTTTAAGAATTTGAAAGACTTTACGTACTTCCATTCAGATTTGTTAACTAGTTAAATCGGGTTTTCTCAACTGTGGTACTATTCGACGCTTGGGCTTTTGAGGGACTGTCCTGTGCACCGTGGGATGCTTTGCAGCATGCCCGGTCTCCACCCACTAGGTGCTAGAGGCCCTCCCACTGCCTCCCCTCCCCCCCAGTTATGACCACTCAGAAATGTCCCCAGACATTGCTAGTTGTCCTTGAGGGGTAGGGAGTGGAACTGTCCCTAGCTGAGACCGAGGTAGATACAGCGGCTCCGAGCCGTAACGGATGTTTGCATAGAGTTTGTGACTTCAGTTTGGAAACAAGGGGTTGTTCAACAAAAGGCAAAAATCATGTTTCAGAAAAATCATGTTAAAATCAGCACATTTACGTTAAATAACGTATTGAAATATCCCAATGCTATATCATTTTCCAAATGTTCCGGTCTCTCTTTATAAGCGTGAATTACATAAAAATCAAGTGTTGCCTATGAGTGCCCAATTTATTTATTTATGTGATTTATTTTTGCTATAAAATGTTTACTTTTCTGCATAGGCAAGTGTATTTTTCTGGCTGCTGGATATTTCTATCTTATGCTGAACTCAATGGGCCATTATAGAGCAGCTGTTTGTGGAATCATATGAAAACACTCGAGTCATTTTATTTTAGAATCTCACATCTTCACATTCAGTGGTGCAATTTTAAGTAGTTCACTTATGAAATGATGCTATTCTGGTTATTTGGAACTCATTTACATCCTTCTAAGCATCCAGCAGGAAGTCTTTAATAATTGTGGTGTGCTACCATTTTGTTTTACTTTGTTCATCTTCCTACAAGACCTTAGTGACCACTAATCTAATTCTATCTCATTCCTTCTCTATCACGTACTAGGTGAAGTTATGCTGGTTTTTGTTAGACTTTAAATGGAAACAGAATTTTTTGCTTGAGATAGTAACAGAAAGCCTTTCATTCACATTAGAGTTATTTTAGTTCCAAGGGCACAATCCACACACAAACAGCAACAAAAAACAACAGAATCATAAATACAGAGAACAAACTGGAGGTTTCCAGGGGGGTGTGGGGGGATGGGCAAAAGGGGTGAAGGGGATTAAGAGGTACAAACTCCCAGTTATAAAATAAAAAAGTCATGGAGATGAAAAGCACAGCATAAGGGAGGTAGTCGATATTGTAATAACGTTGTCTGGTGACAGATGGTGACTGCACGTATCATGGTGAGCACTGCGTAACGTGCAGAACAGTGGGCTCATGGTTGAGCATCTGAAACTAATATAACATTGTATTCAACTATACCTAAATAACAAAAAGAAATAAATACATAAAAACTGAAAAAAAAATTCAAGGCTATGATCGAAATGCAATGGCATCATTTGTTTCATGACAATTTTTCATTAGAAAGTAAAACTTTTTTCTTAGAAAGAGAGAGAGAGCATGCGCATGTGTTGGGGAGGGGGTGAGAGAAAGGGGGAGAGAGAATCCCACACAGACTCCCCCCGACTGCAGAGTCTGATGCAGGGCTCGATCTCACGACCCTGAGATCATGACCTAGCAAAAATCAAGAGTCGGCTGCTTAACCAACTGAGCACCGAGGCGCCCATAGAAAGTTAAAACATTTTAAGCAATGCCATGTAAATTATATATCTTAACATTTTCACTTTTAGAAAGCCTCAGGTAATTCAACAGTAATAAACAATGTTTTCATAATTGCAAAAAGTATTCACCATTGAAGTGCAATTTAGTGATATTAAGAAATATAAAATTTCAAGTCCTTTTTTTAAAAAAGTTGCTTATTAAAATAGTATGGGATAATTGGTACTAAAACAAACCATTTAGTATACTGAAATCCCAGGTAAAGATGGTCACTTCTTTCTTTGGAAATCATTAAGAGGATTGTAAATAATATGTTGACTCCACATTAGCTTTTGTTGTAGAAGCATGATCTGCCTTTCCCTATCTCCGTCAAGGTGCCTTTCATCACTGTCTTTAGACACACTGAACTGCCAGTGACTGCAAGCAATTGTACTTAAGAGCTCCAGGTTTCTTTGTCTTCTTTTTTTTTTAAGATTTTATTTCTTTATTTGAGAGAGAGAATGTGAGAGAGAGCATGAGAGCAGGGTGAGGGGCAGAGGGAGAAGCAGACTCACCGCTGAGCAGGGAGCCCTACGTGGGACTCGATCCCAGGACCCTGGGATCATGACCTGAGCCGAAGGCAGACGCTTAACTGACTGAGCCCCCCCAGGCTCCCCAAGAGTTCCAAATTTCTAGAGCAAAAACAAACACAAAGCACATGCCCAAGTGAAGAATGTAATTTTTAAATTCCTCGTTAGCTTAAAAGTCGAGCACCAATTTCATTGCTTCTTTTTGGTCACAAAGCCCAACAAAGGAGTCTGTTGATCGGTGATCAGGAATGGGGCACATTCTCAAGATGCTGCTGAGCTTTGCAGCCTGTGGCCCTGAGAAGGTACAAAACCACAGGCAGGTTATGAGGAGAAGGGTTTGAGGCAAGCACTAGAGGCCTGGGGAGGCAGCTTACACCTGGAAGTAGGAGGCTTATGGGTGTTTGGGGTCCACTTTCAAATCCTACAGTTTTTGGTGGAACAGCCAAAGACATTAGCAGACCTGAACAAAACTGAACTAGCCCTCAGGGATGACAGCAAACACATTTACGTTATACAAGTTCTTACAGTGCCCAGAAAAGCGCCTGCAAATAGGTCATGCTCTTGTTGGCCTTTCTGCACTTGCTGGCCATTTAGCTAGAACTGTTTACTGCCCTCACGTTGCTCTCTCCTAAATGCCCAGGGCACAACTTGGAAATGTCCCGGGAAACAGGTGATCCGTCTTGGCAGTGGGCTTCCTGCCCCCTGAGCTCACAGCCAATTGTACCCGCTCGACACTGCCACGGCCAAATGCTCTGGCTGGCGTGGGTCTCCCAGCAGGGTAGCAAATGGAAATTACATTTTGCTAGTGTTTGGCAGCATACTTGGGCGGGAGCTATGGGATGTGGGCTAGTGAGCAGGAACAGGCACCCCTCCTGCACCCCTCGCAGCTGCAGACCGTACTAATCCATCACCGCACTAACCACGCTGAGGGCTGGGTTTCCTCATCAAACAGCCCCCAGGGCAGCCCATTCTTTGTGAATTTATCAAGTTGGGACTAGAGTTGAAACCTCTGCATCACCCTTACTTTAATTCTCTTAGGCCACTGACTTGAGCCCCTCATGCCCCTTGGTCTTGACTTTCTCGTCTCTAAAATAGAAGGAAGGTCATTTTTCAAATCCATCATCACTAGTCTGACTGGAAGAAGAAAGGTGGAATATATAAACTCAGGCTTCTTCCAACTCATATTTTAATCATAAAAACATATAATATTAGACTGCTGGGGAGAATTCAAGTATTTCACTTGCTTACAATGGCTTATCTATGGGAAGAGTACACTATTCCAGAGTACTATAGTTCTTGAAAAATGTGTATAAGAACTCTATGTTATTATAAGGCAAAATTAGATTATTACCCAGAAATGATTTCTTGGTGCTGAGCAGGAACTCTGTATCTTAAGATCAGCTAACAATAAAGCCGTGTTTTTAAAAAAAAAATAACCCATTTTTTTCCAGCATTCCTTTCTGAAAGTAATTAACTCTAGCTTCCGATTGCACCGTTTTTAGCACTCAGTATTCACATGAGAGCAATCTGACCAAAATTCACTTAACGTACGGAGCTGCAGCTGTTACAGAAAAATGAGCTGCACAAGGCTCTGATGTTGGCCCCCTAAGTCCCAGGTATGGTGACTAACACATGACATTAAGGGTTGCAATCAGTTTCTAGTCATGCAGCATTGAAAGAACTATCGTTAGCAATTTGATTATGTAAGAAGCATTCCCGTTAGAAATGGCTAGACTTCGGCAGGGAGGGACAGGGCTCTACTTACGAGGCATGAGATCATGGAGCCCAAAACAGCAGACAGCTGTCTTGGTGCAGGCCCTTGTGTAAGCTTGTGTGACCTTGAGAAGCTTTGAAATATCTTTGTGCCTTCTTTCCACGTGGACAAAAAAGAGATAGCACCTACCGGCGAGTGTGCTTATGTGGCTATAACTTGGGTAACATATGCACAGTTCTTCGAACACTCTTTGTCAACTAGCGATGGTCCAACAAATTTTAACTATTAATACTGGGAAACATGAAAATTATATTTTCCTTAGAGTTTCCATTTTTTTAAGATTTTATTTATTTATGAGATAGGAAAACCACGGACGGGGGGCAGAAGGGCAGAGGGAGAGGGACAAAGGGACTCCTTGCTTGACGCAGAGCCTGCTGCGGGGCTCTATCTCATGACCCTGAGATCATGACCTGGGCACTTAATCAACTCTAGAGTCTCCATTTTTTAACTTGAAGATTGTCTTATAGAATGAGATTCAAACCAACATATTTGGAAGCTGTACAAGAATGGATGACAAGAATATTGTGAATTAAATACAAAACTAAATAATACCTCAAGAATGCCTATACAAATTACCTGAAACAGTATTTAAGGCATTTAAAAGTATTAAGGCATTTAAGTACTCAAGCTGTTCACTGTGGATGAGAAAGGATGTGGCCCATGAACATAAATATCTGGTTAGTGACATAGGTATAACACGAGTGGAGACAATGTGGTCCATAATCACAGCATGGTGGCCAAAGCCATTCCTCATCAACGAACTGCTCTTGCTGCAATTTGGCTTCCATGATGTCCCATGTGTGGAGCAAGAGTGATAATTGGGGACCCCAATACCCCATTCACTTGGTAGATATTTTTTATGTAAGTTTGAGTTTTAGTGATGTCTGAATGCTGGAAGATGATAACGTCTGGGTAAACTGATAATCAAATGTCAAAGCTTGCAAAAATGAGCACCAGACCTGGAATTGGGTGACTGTACTCGATTAGCACCTCTCCAAGGATGCTCCCTGTCTGGGTGACCAGAAACACTGCTGCTAATGAGGCTTGATTTCTCCCCACAAAACTTTTTTTTAAGCAGAAACAACTTTGGTGGGCAGATAACTCCTGCAGAGTTTTTATTGGGCAATCAGAATAATGAAAGTGAACTTGAGCAACATAAATCAAAATTTCCCCATCACTGTAATTCATTACCATCTGTCCACATACCAGGATATTAGATTGCAGTTGTTTCCTTCTTCTTCTTTTTTAAAATTGGATATTAAGAATAAATTATATCATGCATTAAATAGGTATTTTACAATTGAATACTTTGGCTTTTAGAAAAGGCAATTTGATTCAAATTAGTTTATATAGGATGCTGGCTTTATTTAAATTAATGAAATCTTTATATGTCTTTTTAATATAATTTAAAGCCAAACATAATAAACTTAATGTGTCAGGATATTATAATAAATCACTGAAAATGAATATAAATATAACACATACTCTTTAAAAACATGATAAATAATTCTTTACAGGGTGTATCTGAGTGAAAAACAGTTTTGCTGCTTTCTGTACTTCTGTAAGAGTAATTTCATATAGACTATTAAAATTTTTGGTGTTATTTGAAAAAATGAATTGATCTCTTTTAAGGAGAGTGGCATACATATATCATGGAAGGATGTCTGGTTGACAAGACTCTGTGAGATTCTGTGTAATGGAAGAATGTACTTATCAAATGCACATGCTGTATCTCTCTTACACACACACACACACACACACACACACACACACACACACACCTCATTACATCCAACCCAATAAAGGGTACTGAATAGATAGATGGTAGTAAGTTTGGGATAATTAGAATAGTCAGTGAACTGAGAAATTAGAATAGATCATTCTTAGCTGAGCTACATGTTTTCACTTGCATGTTAGAGAAAATAAAAACTAGTCGAAATGACTCTTCAACCAGCTTGGTAGTGGTTGGAAGCTTGGTATTCCAAAATAGATGAGAGACTTGTTAAATAACAAACGTGTTTAAATTACTATTCAAATTGCAAAAAGAGCAAAGTAACTCTTGACTACACGTAAAGTAAGTGTAAGATACATCCCCTCATATCTCTGCAGCCTTTGCCAGGTCTTTATCTCCCCAGACACATTTTCTTCATTTCTGAAGTGGGATCACCCAACTTCATCCCCAAGACAGGCTTCTCTCTCTCAGGGGAGCCCATTGGCCCCTACACACAGAAAACGCCTTCATCTCGTGCTGCATGTCTGCCGAGGTCTGTGATTGCACTTAAAATGATGAAAGGATCTTGTACCTGATCTGTCACACAGACACACACTCATGGAATTTTACGTGTTTTGAAGGAAAGAAAATTCTCTTATTGTATTTCCTGCATTAAACAAGGTGACTCCATACGTTTTTGGTATTATTTGGAATTAAATGAAAAGTATTAGTTTCTCAGACAAGTTAAAAAAATCCTGAATGTGAATGTAGTGCATAATGCTTGGCACAATTTAGCGTTCAGTAAAGTGTGGTGTTTCTATTTGCGTTTCCAAATGGCACCAAATAATCAAATCCCAACTCAACAAGATTTCATTGTAAGCATCGTTCTGCAAATGAAATTAAAGTAGAGGCATCCTGGGCGCACAATTCATGAATGACACAAAGACCTGGATTCCATAGGAGATTCTGGATATGCTAAGATTTGGGGCGGCATTTGGCACAGACTAAGTGTAAATTCCTATCATGCACGTCATCTCCATCCTCATCACCTCTGCCCTTGTCTGGTCAATAACCACTATCAACTTACCAATAAATACCTATGACTTTTACTTTATAAGGCTTTCATCACCATTGAGAACTGAGGCTCAGTGTCAACTCAATGACGGAATATGGGAAGAACTAATTCTAATGATAAGGTAGGTGGTGGTGGGTTGAGGAGAACCTACTCAACTCATGAAAGATTTTGACTTCTCTTCAGAAAACAGACAACACCTGAGAAAAGGAAAGACAGTATTTTTGTCCTTTGTGGCATCTTCCCTGGGATTCAGAGACCTGGCAAGGAAATAATTCAGTTCCTCACAGGATCTACAGTGGAGTGAGTGACACTGTAAATGTTTAGAAACAAATGTGCAGGGCATAGGGCCAAGCTAGTGGTGGTGTGGCGCATTCTGAGGGGTAGAGAATCCCAGAGCAAACAATATCCCCAAGAGGTAGACAGGCAAAGACTTGGTAACAGAGACACATGAAAATCTCGGTTTCCGTGTGCTCAGATCGCTTCCCTGCACAGAAGTAGTGGGTGGAGGCTGGGGGCTGGGGTGGCTGTGTGCATGGAGAGCTAGAAGACACTGGTAGAAAAAAGCAGCCTGCTTACTGCATGTTGGACTTGGGAATTCGAGTGGGGTGCTTGCGTACTGATCTGCTGTTCAGCAGTAGTTTTGAGAAGATTCAACCATGAGTGATCAAAAAATCAGGGCCCAAAACTCATTTTTTCATCTCAGCAAGTTTCAAGTATTATTCCCCATTCAAAGCCAAGCATAGAAATCAAGACACACACACACACATCAAATAGAACCTATAAAGAAGTACTATAAAATATATAAGAACAGACAAAATGGAAGAGTAGATTTACAATGAACATATAAATGTTCTGACTTTCACTCCAGAAATTACAAACTCAGCTCTACCCCGGCAATAGGAACACAACAGCAATCACTGAGTGACAACCAGGAGGGCAGATGATGGTCCCAATCTGGAGCCCACATACCCTCTCTCAAAGGGAGACCAGAAGAAACCAGCCCCTGCTGGTTGTTGCTGATATGGCCCAGGTCACCCAGTGAGGGTTTTCAAATAAAACTAAATCTCCAAATTTTTTATGGGAGCTCTCTCAATGTTTTTAATATTGTGTGTGCCAAATAAAACATGTCTGTGGGCCTTATGTGGCCCAGGAAGTCCAAGATATAACCCTATTCATGTACCAAATAAAAATGCATTAAATATTTATATCTAAAAATGTTAGGAACACGAGGTTTTAATCACCATAAAGGTAGCATTTTACCTTCGGACTTTGACGGAACAAGGAGGCAAAATACAAACAAGCAAACAAACAAAAGCAGATATATGTTATGTATATATAAAATTTAAGCCAAAAATGAAATCTTGCCATTTGCAACTATGTGGATGGAACTAGAGGGTATTATGCTAAGAGAAATAAGTCAATCAGGGCACCTGGTGGCTCAACCGGTTAAGCGTCTGCCTTCAGTTCAGGTCATGATCTCAGGGTCCTGGGATCGAGCCCTGTATCGGGCTCCCTGCTCAGGGGAGTTTGCTTCTCCCTCTACCCTTCCTCCCTGCTTGTGATCTCTCTCTCTATCTCTCTCTCTCTCAAATAAATAAATAAAATCTTTTTAAAAAAAAGATACCTTTAAAAAAAAGAAATAAGTCAATCAGAGGAAGACAATTATCATATGATCTCACTGATATGTGGAATTTAAGAAACAAAACAGAGGATCATAGGGGAGGAGAGGAAAAAATAAAACAAGATGAAACCAGAGAGAGAGACAAACCATAGAGACTCTTAATCACAGGAAACAAACTAAGGGTTGCTGGAGGGGAGGGGCGTGGAGGGATGGGGTGTCTGGGTGATAAATATTAAGGAAGGCACGTGATGCAATGAGCACTGGGTGTTATATAAGACTGATGAATCATAGACCTGTACCTCTGAAACCAATAATACATTATATGTTAATTAAAAAATGTAGACCATAATCAACTAAGTTCATCTTAGAAATGCAAGTTCAGTTCAACAGTAGGACATTGTAAGTGATATAAAATAAACTTTTAACAGCAAAAGAGCAGGTAGCAAAATTCAATATCCATTCCAGTTACAAAATAGTACTGTGTGAGGCCTAAGGCATAAATAAGAGGATTGGTTACTGGAAAGTCTGATTTCAGGTCAGTTAGCAAAATGCCCCATCTCATCCCAGCACCTAGACGCCTAACCACTAGACAAAACATTGCAAAGTCTTTTAATAGAAATTTGCCCCGAAATACTCCTATTATATTCTTCCGAGTTATTCTCCTGCCTCCTGGGTAATTACCTAAGATGAAGCTGCTAATTGACAAGACTTGCTCATACAAAGAGAGCTCCCAATTAGCGTTTATTGTTTCCATCTCAAATGTAAGTAAAACCATTGGATTACTTAATGAAATCCTTGTGATAAGGAAGTCTCCAAGATTAACTACAACAGTCCATCACAGGAGCAATTGATACTGCAGGAAATAGCCGAGACCCAAAAAGAAAAAAAAAAATGTCTATAGAGACATTTAAGAAGACAAGTTTCAAAAAGAAGGCTCATCCACAAAGTAAGAAAAAGATGCCATACAGAACTGAAAACAAAACAACACTAGGAAATTAAACTATGATTTAAGAGATTTTTAAAATATTCAGTAACAGTGGTAGGAGTTTGAAATAAAGGAATTATCCTAGAAAATGGAATAAAAATCAAAAGCATGGAAAATATGAGTAAAAAGATAAACAATATGAAAAATCATTCCAAGAAATTGCATTCAATTTGCACTCAATTCCAAGAACTGTACTCAGGGAAAGAGCAGAAAAAAATAGATGGGGAAATGATAAAAAATCTAACACAAAATAACTTCCCAGAGCCAATGATCAGGAGTCAGAGGTAAAAGAAGACCAACGAAATGTCCAACAAAATGAATGAGAAAAAAATCACATTGAGGATATCATCACAATAATTGAGAACAGCAAGCTTAAAGAGAAGTTCCTAAAATTGCTAGAATAAAAATCACCACAAAGAGATGGGAAGGACAAAACTATCAAATTTTCCCATTTCTAACAACAAAACTTCAAGTCAAAGGATTCATGCTTCAGGGCTGTACATAAGAAAAACTTCTGACTTAGAATTTTGTTGCAGCAAGACTTTCAGTGAAATAAATTTTAAGAGCAGATAAATTTTCCAATTATAAGGACTCAAGTTCATTCCTACTCACCTTCACTTTTGAATGTGCTCTTTGGAATTAAGGGATAGTTCCCCAAATGGAATCAATAATGGATACATGTAGTAGTAATCCCTCTTAGAGTAGTGATGAGGGACCATAAAACAATAGCAGACAGATAATAAACACAGAGAATTTAGAAAGCCAAGGAGAACAGAGGACTCCAAGAGACAGTTATATTGAAAAGAAGGTGTATAAGATTTTTGACACTCTATTTTAGATTTTATAATATCTAATAAAACAATAAAGGCGGATGATACAGGGAAGAAAAGGTAACTAATCATGAATGATGTAGTATTTACAGTAATTAGAGGCAGTTCTGGAGAAACAAATGCATACACACCACCAGAAGGTGAAAACTATCTCTCTAATTAATAGATGATAGATTGATGACTAGATAGAGAGACAGATGACTAGATAAATAGGTGATGGGTGGATGGGTGGACAGATGATGGATGGATGGATGATGGATGGATGGAGAAAGACAGATACAGTGATATAACTCAGAATAAGAGAAGCTATTGATTTATTTATCATAGCATTATTTACAATAGCCAGGGTATGGAAACAGCTCACGTGTCCATTGACTGATGAATGGATAAAGAAGATGTGAGATATATATAGTAGATAGATGTAGAGAGGTAATGGAATATATATATAATGGAATGTTATATATATCATATATAATATGTATTATATATATATTACTCAGCCATAAAAAAGAATGAAGTCTTATTTTTTGCAATGACATTTATAGAACTAGAGAATATTATGCTAAGTGAAGTAAGTCAGTCAGAGAAAGATAAATATCAAATGATTTCACTCATATATGGAATTTAAGAAACAAAACAAACGAGCAAAGGGAAAAAAGAGAGAGAAACAAATGAAGAAACAGACTCTTAACATAAAGAACACACTGATGGTCACCAGAAGGGAGGTGGATGGGGGAATGGGTCTTAGAGGTGATGGGGATTAAGGAGTGCACTTGTGATGAATAAGGGTTGATGTATAGAATTTTTGAATCACTGTATTGTATGCCTGAAACTAATATAGCATTGTATGTTAACTGAGATTAAAATAAAAACTTTAAGAAAGAGAAGCTATTGAAAAAGAGTAACAATTGTTTAACCATAGGAATAAGACTGTTTACCTGTGAAAATTTTGGTTTTGAATCAGAAAAACTATTATAAACCCTAGTAGAGCAATAAAGTCAAAAGAAGTGTAGCTTCATGGAGGGGCACAGAAAGAAATAGAAGTATGTTAATTTCATTATCTTTCTACCAGAAAATCAATCAATAGTGTCTGATATTGAAACCCAGCTTTAAAAAGCCAAGAGTGGGACTCCAAACTCAAGTATTTGTGTAATACCTTTTTGCTTATCCTTAATAACATATGCTATAAATCCACATCTCTTGCAATAAGGGAACGTTTATCTGAAGTTCAAAAATGCCTTTAGGTTCACTTTTTCCTTCTTCTATTAAATTCAACTTATATTAAACTGTATACCATTAATTTAGAAGCAGCATGTTTACTAGTGAATTTATTAGTAAAAATTCCTGACTTAGTAACTGTTATATGTGTAATTCCACAACAGGGATTTTTTATGTGGGGATATCATTCTCAACTTTGCGATGTCATCAACTCCTTGAAACTTTTTATTTTACACAGCATATTACCAAAGTAAATTCAAGTCCAAGACTTTAGTCAAAGATTCCCTCCAACTAGCGAGATACACACACACACACACACACACACACACACACGGGTGTTTAGGTGTTTTCTGAAGTTAAGCCATGCACGTGATTCTATAATTTTAGGTAAATGCAGAGCTGACAAAAATCCCAAAGTCATAAAGACAAAGCAGGTTCCGTAACTCCTAATTCTAGACTTATAGAATTGGCCAATAGAAATGTCACCAGTTGTAACCTTTACTATCAAGTGAAAGACTGACAACTCTGACTGCATACAAATCTACAACTTGTGTACAGACAGCAACATCACATACAAAAGTAGGACAAGTCTTCCATATATGACAATATGGCCAGTCCTAAAAGCAAAATGTCATTCCCACTATAAAATACTGAAAAAATGCTGGATAATACTTTCAGATTTTTTAAAGCATGGCTAAGTCCTGTCCATACAAAAAGTTTTCAATTTTCAAAATTTCCAAAACCAAGTATCCAGAAAGGTAAACCAGCACCTTGTCCCTCCTGTTGCTATGGGACCTGAATTAACACCACCTGTGCATTTTTCTTTTTCTTTTGTGGTAGTATAAATTGAGCTAACTTTATGGAGGTTGATTTGGCAGAAGCAATCAAAATTTAAAAGCAGAATTCTACTTCTAGATTTATCTACTCATGCAGGTGCACACAAAAACACCTATAAGGATTTTTTTAAAAAATAAAACACACACAAAAAGAAACAAATACATGCCCATCACTAAGGGTATGAAACTATAAGTTAAAGAATAGCCATTTTACACAATTATAAGTACGGGGCATCTAATAAAAGGATGGGATGAGCCTAGGGTGCTGTCATGAAATATGGCCAATGAGTATTAAATAAATGTCGTGTGAGCTCATTAATAAGTGTGCACATGTTCTCCTGCAAATAAATAAATGTACAACATGACTATCATTGTGAAGAGTGGTTACATCTTAGAAAGAGTAGATGCCATTTTGCAACATGACTGCAATGATCTTTTTAACAAGTTTAAGAAAATCAAAATTTTTTATTTGATTTTTTTTGGGGGTGCAAATTCAAATTAATCAGGATCAGTGCTGAAAAACCTGTGCCCCTCGTCCCTCCTTCTGTTTTCTGTTACCTGAGACAGTGACAGACAGAAGCACTGAATATTAAACCCCATTCAAGAAGAAAATTCTGGGGGAAACATGTTTGTAGTTTAAGAAAGTAGAAGTTCAAAGTAAAATAGTATGTATATAGTAGAATGTTGAATACAGAAATCAACAAAATTCAAAGCTTTATGTATATATATATATACATATATATATATATATATATATATAAAATTTGGATTCCAAGCAGAAAATAAAAAAAATTTCACATTCATTTAATTTCAGGTCCTGAAGCGGTGTGCATATCCAACGTCTTATTAAGCATCGAGGCAATGGGGAAGACTTTTTACTCATCAGCCTGGCTGAATCATGCCAACCGCCCATCTCCCTGGCCCCTAAGAGCCCAGTGGGCATGATAGGGGATGCTGGGGACCTGCACACCCACATTTCAAGGTACACAGACATGCTTTCCATCTGAGTCTTGCTACTTGCGGGGGCTCCTATCTGCCAAGCAAGGAAGCATGGAGGCAGCAAAGTGCCTGGCCAGGACACTCTGCTCTCGGGACCTGTAGACCTCCCTCCCCTTGCAGGTGTTCTGGAATTCCCCTTGCCCCATTTTCTGTCTTTCAAGGCTTTCCTCCTGCCCCTCCAGAAAAGCCAGCGTAATATCTCCGATGGGTTTAGTTTTTATAATAGATGGGGAGAGACAGATTGCCTTTGTTTTCGTCCCAGCCCAAATCCCCAGAGGAGGGATGTAAAAAAAGAGTGACGAAGCCTGGCTACTTGCTCACAATGAGGAGAAAGAGGAAATTATAGGAAGTACCACAACAATGTCCTATTTCAATAACTTATTTTGGCCACATAAAGAAAGCAGATTTAAGCAAGTCAAATTGAACCACAGTGAAAATGCTAACGGCAAGAAGGCATGAGAGAAAACCAAGATTTGTTGTCTAATTTAAGATCAAATTTGAAGGCGCCTGGGTGGCTCAGTCTCTTAAGCATCTGCCTTCAGCCCAGGTCATGATCCTGGGGCCCTGGGATCGAGCCCCAAGTCCGACTCCCTGCTCAACGGGGCGCCTGCTTCTCCCTCTGCCCTTCCCCCTGCTCGCGCACGCGTGCTCTCTCTCTGATGTTCTCTCTCTCCAAATAAATAGGTGAAGTCTTTAAAAAAAAATCAAATTTTAAATAAAATCATAGCATCCAGTTAAAAGAGAAAGGCAAACAAGCTTTTGAAGCCAACAAAACAAACTAAGACAGATCATTTCAAACCTGCAGTCCCTCAAGAATGCTACTTCCCTGTGTACAAACGTGCTCAGCATGTGGTCCCTGTTTTGGGGGGTGGAGGAGGGTCACAGAGCAGCAAGAATGGAGCCCAGGGCACTGCTCTCTGCCTCATCCACCCTGCCTGGGGCTGTGCCATCGGAGCCAGGGATGTCCTGGCTCCCAGAGTGAGCCGCGTGCCCGAACAGATCAAGTCCACTGAGCTGCCACGGAGTTCTGCTGCAGCGCCTTCCAAGGCAAGGTAATTTTCAAGAAGAGTAATCGTTTTTACCTTTGCATCTTCCCCACACTGCACAATGTGAGCTGGAACATAGAACTTGCTCTCACATTTCACCACTCTGATGAAAAAATCTAAACAAACAAACAGGATTCACCAATACATTACGGGAGAGGACCAGGGGGAAACGTCTCTGGTTTTGCTGTGAGGAGAAACAGAAAACGGGGGAGGGCGGGTGGTGAGAGGTGCAATCGAGACAGAGGGAGGGTTTGGTCTTGCTTTTGTCTTTCTGCTGGGTCAAGAGAATTAAAAGCGCAAGTGATGTTGGTGGCGCAATGTCACAAAGGAGGAAAACTGATAAAGCGGAAGGAGGCAAGAGCAACTAGCACAGAGCCCTTGAGCAGGTGGAGGAAATGATGCCTGCCTGCTGGTGGAGAGGACACCTGGGAACAGGGGACCCAGAGCCTGAGCACCTGCGGGGCACTGAGCGCCCTGGGGATAGCGGCTCCAGGACAGTCTCTTCCAGGTGCTCTGGCTCTCTGTGCAGTGGGGAGCGAGAGCACCAGCCACAGGTGAGGAAGTGGGAGAGAGAAACAGGCCAGCAGTTCCACAGATGCTCACGCCTCCCGGGGGTCCTTGACCCTACACACTCCTCTTTTCCGTCCCCAACCTCTTTCTCTCTGCTGACTCCTCTTCTGTAGAAGGACATGTTGGAGCCGGTCCCACCTTACTTTTTTTAAAGGTTTTATTTATTTATTTGAGAGAGAGCATGCAGGAACGGCGGGAGGGCAGAGGCAGAGGGAGAAGCTGACTCCCCGCTGAGCAGGAAGCCCAACTCCATCCCAGGACCCCAGGATAATGACCTGAGCCCAAGGCACCCACTGAACCCACTGAGCACCCCCAGACGCCCCGCACGTCCCCCTTCAAACAACAAAATCAGTTCTCCAGGTTTTAAGCACTCTGGCTGCTAATCTCCAAGCTAATCATTTGAAAATTGGACGAGATGGTGATTATTTAGGGAAAATGAAATATTTAAAGTCGACCTCAGGAAATACGTAAAATCTAAAAGAGAAATTACCAAAGAAAAGATTTAAGAAAACAGGCAACTAGCTAACTCTTTTGAATAAAGTAATATATCATAAAAGCCCCCATCTTGATCAAGGCTGAACATCTAACTGATAGAATTCTACATTATTCCTGATAACCTGACTTCTGCAAGGAAGTCAGGTTATAATGCCCTTTTCTCTGTAAATTAATCCAGTCGATGTCTTTTGCCTCATAGATAATCTACAAACTCCTTTTATTAGCGTACACACAAAAAACCCTTAATGAACTAGCTCTTGCCTGCCTCCTTCCTTCCTACCCTGTACATTTTATTATGCTTCAAGCGGGCTGAGTAATTTGTGTTTCTCTGACCTTGACATTTTCTGTCCATTACATCATAAGTAATTTCTCCCCTAGAAAGTTCTTTCCTTTCTCATCCTGCTAAATGCTAACTCATTCGTCAAGACTCACGTCTGGTGTCCATAAGCCCATGAACTTAAATCCAACCTCTTACTATTTTGTATGCACCTCGATTTCTTATTTTTTACTATCTTTGAGGATAATTGTCACCATTCAGTAGACTGACTTCTTTAAAACAGTGATTTTGTTTTAATCATCCCTGTAATGACCAGAGCAAAGCACGATGCCTGGCCCTTGAAAGCAATGTGTGGAACAAAGTAAATTAGTCCTCCTGCCTCAATATACCCCCCCTTGGAGCTGTCCTTTTATCCAGGGCTTTCGTGTGGCACTTAGCAGGAAAACATCCCATATAAGTCTGTCTTGGCTGATTTATTTGCCTTTTAGGGCACAACATTAATATAATCATAATAAAAAGCCCTAAAGATTAAAATTACACTATAGGGCACCACTGGAATGACATTTTGTGGTTGATAGAATCAAGTGCATAACTCAAGCCATTAACTGAAATCTGCTAGCCCCGCCTTGCCCATGGGAAAGTGTGCGGTGCTGGAGAAGGCAAAGAGAAAGGGGTGGCTTGGGGTTGGAAGAAGGGCCTGTTTGTTTCTGCTGCTTATTTTTATTTCTTTATATTTCTGGTGGACGCATTGCCTTTGTATTCTCTCTGTCCATGTCAGCAAGTCTCAGGTTGAAGAAAGAGCTTTACTGATGGGGTGAGCAATGTTTCTAACGAGGAGGCCACCCCACAGAGGAGGAACTTTCCCCCTCTCGCCACTCTCCATGGTTAGTGAGCATTGCTGCTGCCTGGGATGGATTGCTTTTTACCAGCTGCCTATTAAAGCCGACTGCACTTAGTTTGATAACATCTATTTCGTTCCCAGGAAAGTGGAGTAACTACACAATTTTGTACTAACTATTCTACTATAATCATTGTCCTTCCCTTGCGAAGAGGGACGAGCATGTTTCCCATACATAATTACCCCTCTGTCCCAGGCAGAAGAAATTACTTTCTTGCCATAGTCCCAGGAGAGAAACAGTAAACACATTCTTTAATCAGAATATGGTACAGCCTAATATTTATTAGTAATTTGTTTTTTGCTGATTTGATTACCTATGCACACCCTTAAACAACCAGGCAAACAAATCAGTTTGACAGGAAAAATCAGTTAACCTAATTGTTTGTCCCTGATTCACTGGAATTACCATGGGATAGCTTTGGAATATTTGGTTTTAAAAGAAAGGAATGAAATAAGGTCAGTCAATGCCCTTTCTTTATATGGAACATAAAGGATTGTCATCATTACAATGTTTGCTTTTAGACGGTTGACCCAAGGATCGCCTACTCATGCGCTAACTTATAATACAACTTTTTTAAAAGAAAATAATACTATGAGAGTGAACAAGGTGAAGTGACACATTTCTATTCAAGACTAAGTCCATTTGATGGGCTAAATGCTCCAATCAAAAGACACAGGCTATCAAATTGGATTAAAAAACAAGACCCATCAATATGCTGTCTGCAACAGACTCATTTTAGACCCAAAGACACCCCCAGACTGAAAGCGAGGGGGTAGAAGACCATTTACCATGCTAATGCACACCAAAAGAAAGCTGGGGTGGCAATCCTTATATCAGACAAATTAGATTTTAAAACAAAGACTGTAATAAGAGATGAGGAAGGACACTATATCCTACTTAAAGGGTCTATCCAACAGGAAGATCTAACAATTGTAAATATCTATGCCCCGAACATGGGAGCAGCCAATTATATAAGGCAATTAATAACAAAAGCAAAGAGACACATTGACAACAATACAATAATAGTGGGGGACTTTAACACCCCCCTGACTGAAATGGACGGATCATCTAAACAAAAGATCAACAAGGAAATAAAGACTTTAAATGACACACTGGACCAAATGCACTTCACAGACATATTCAGAACATTCCATCCCAAAACAATGGAATACACATTCTTCTCTAGTGCCCATGGAACATTCTCCAGAATAGGTCACATCCTAGGTCACAAATCAGATCTCCACCGGTACCAAAAGATTGGGATTTATTCCCTGCATATTTTCAGACCACAGTGCTTTGAAACTAGGACTCAATCACAAAAGGAAAGTCAGAAAGAACTCCAATACATGGAGGCTAAAGAGCATCCTACTAAAGAATGAATGGCTCAACCAGGAAATTAAAGAAAAGTTACAAAAATTCATGGAAACCAATGAAAATGAAAACACAACTGTTCAAAATCTTTGGGATACAGCAAAGGCAGTCCTAAGAGGAAAGTATGTAGCAATACAAGCCTTTCTCAAGAAACAAGAAAGGTCTCAAATACACAACCTAAACCTACACCTAAAGGAGCTAGAGAAAAAAGAGCAAATAAAGCCTAAACCCAGCAGGAGAAGAGAAATAATGAAGATTAGAGCAGAAATCAATGAACTAGAAACCAAAAGAACAGTAGAACAGATCAACGAAACTAGGAGCTGGTTCTTTGAAAGAATTAACAAGATTGATAAACCCCTGGCCAAACTTATCAAAAAGAAAAGAGAAATGACCCAAATCAACAAAATCATGAATGAAAGAGATCACAACCAACACCAAAGAAATATAAACAGTTCTAAGAACATATTATGAGCAACTCTATGCCAGCAAATTAGATAACCTGGAAGAAATGGATGCATTCCTAGAGATGTATCAACTACCAAAGTTGAACCAGGAAGAAATAGAAAACCTGAACAGACCTCTAACCACTCAGGAAAGTGAAATAGTCATCAAAAATCTCCCAACAAACAAAAACCCAGGGCCAGATGGCTTCCCAGGGGAATTCTACCAAACATTTCAAGAAGAATTAATACCTATTACCCTGGAACTGTTCCAAAAAATGGAAATGGAAGGAAAACTTCCAAACTCATTTTATGAGGCCACCATTACCTTGATCCCAAAATCAGACAAAGACCCCATCAAAAAGGAGAATGACAGACCAATATCCTTGATGAACATGGATGCAAAATTCTCACCAAAATACTAGCCAATAGGATCCAACAGTACATTAAAAGGATTATTCACCATGACCAAGTGGGATTTATCCCTGGGCTGCAAGGTTGGCTCAACATCCATAAATCAATCCACGTGATACAATACATTAAACAAAAGAAAGAACAAGAATCATATGATCCTCTCCATAGATGCAGAAAAAGCATCTGACAAAGTACAGCAGCCTTTCTTGATCAAACTCTTCAGAGTATAGTGATAGAGGGTACCTACCTCAATATCATAAAAGCCATCTATGAGAAACCTACAGCGAATATCATTCTCAATGGGGAAAAGCTGAGAGCTTTCCCCCTAAGGTCAGGAACGCAGCAGAGATGTCCACTATCACCACCGCTATTCAACATAGTATTAGAAGTCCTAGCCCCAGCAATCAGACAACAAAAAGAAATCAAAGGCATCCAAATCGGCAAGGAGGAAGTCAAACTCTCCCTCTTTGCAGATGATATGATACTTTATGTGGAAAACTCAAAAGACTCCACCCCAAAACTGCTAGAACTCATATAGGAATTCAGTCAAGCGGCAGGATATAAAATCAATGCACAGAAATCAGTGGCATTCCTATACACCAACAACAAGACAGAAGAGAGACAAATTAAGGAGTCAATCCCATTTACAATGGCACCCCAAACCATAAGATACCTAGGAACAAATTTAACCAAAGAGGCAAAGGATCTGTACTCAGAAAACTATAAAATATTCATGAAAGAAATTGAGGAAGACACAAAGAAATGGAAAAATGTTCCATGGTCATGCTCATGGATTGGAAGAACAAACATTGTGAAGACGTCAATGCTACCTAGAGCAATCTACACATTCAATGCAATCCCCATCAAAATACTAACCACTTTTTTCAAAGAAATGGAACAAATCATCCTAAAATTTGTATGGAACCAGAAGAGACCCCGAAAAGCAAAGCTGGCGGCATCACAATTCCGGACTTCCAGCTCTATTACAAAGCTGTCATCATCAAGACAGTATGGTACTGGCACAAAAACAGACCCATAGATCAATGGAACAGAATCGAGAGCCCAGAAATGGACCCTCAACTCTGTGGTCAACTCATCTTTGACAAAGCAGGAAAGAATGTCCAGTGGAAAAAAGACAGTGTCTTCAACAAATGGTGTTGGGAAAATTGGACAGCCACATGCAGAAGAATGAAACTGGACCATTTCCTTACACCACACACAAAAATAGACTCCAAATGGCTGAAAGACCTAAACATGAGACAGGAGTCCATCAAAATCCTAAAGGAGAACACAGGCAGCAACCTCTCCGACCTCAGCCGCAGCAGCTTCTTCCTAGAAACGTCGCCAAAGGCAAGGGCAGCTAGGGCAAAAATGAACTATTGGGATTTCATCAAGATAAAAAGCCTTTGCACAGCAAAAGAAACAGTCCACAATACCAAAAGACAACCGACAGAATGGGAGAATATATTTGCAAATGACATATCAGATAAAGGGCTAGTATCCAAAATCTCTAAAGAACTTATCAAACTCAACACCCAAAGAACAAATGATCCAATCAAGAAATGGGCAGAAGACATGAACAGACATTTTTCCAAAGAAGGCATCCAAATGGCCAACAGACACATGAAACAGTGCTCCACATCGCTCGGCATCAGGGAAATCCAAATCAAAACCTCAATGAGATATCACCTCACACCAGTCAGAATGGCTAAAATTAACAAGTCAGGAAACAACAGATGTTGGCGGGGATGTGGAGAAAGGGGAACCCTCCACCCTGTTGGTGGGAATGCAAGCTGGTGCAACCCCTCTGGAAAACAGTATGGAGGTTCCTCAAACAGTTGAAAATAGAGCTACCATACGATCCAGCAATTGCACTACTGGGTATTTACCCCAAAGATACAAATGTAGGGATCCGAAGGGGTACGTGCACCCCAATGTTTATAGCAGCAATGTCCACAGTAGCCAAACTGTGGAAAGAGCCAAGATGTCCATCGACAGATGAATGGATACAGAAGAGGTGGTATATATACAC
Source organism: Callorhinus ursinus (assembly GCF_003265705.2). Classification (NCBI taxonomy): domain Eukaryota; kingdom Metazoa; phylum Chordata; class Mammalia; order Carnivora; family Otariidae; genus Callorhinus; species Callorhinus ursinus. The sequence continues at coordinate 546,336 of NW_027397141.1, forward strand.
AATGGAATATTATGCAGCCATCAAAAGGAATGAGATCTTGCCATTTGCAACGACGTGGATGGAACTGGAGGGTGTTATGCTGAGTGAAATAAGTCAATCAGAGAAAGACATGTATCATATGACCTCACTGATATGAGGAATTCTTAATCTCAGGAAACAAACTGAGGGTTGCTGGAGTGGTGGGGGGTGGGAGGGATGGGGTGGCTGGGTGATAGACATTGGGGAGGGTATGTGCTATGGTGAGCGCTGTGAATTGTGCAAGACTGTTGAATCAAGGATCTGTACTTCTGAAACAAATAATGCAATATATGTTAAGAAAAAAAGAAGAAGAAGAAGAAGACAGCAGGAGGGGAAGAATGAAGGGGAGTAAGTCGGAGGGGGAAACAAACCATGAGAGACGACGGACTCTGAGAAACAAACTGAGGGTTCTAGAGGGGAGGGGGGTGGGGGGATGGGTTAGCCTGGTGATGGGTATTAAAGAGGGCACGTTCTGCGTGGAGCACTGGGTGTGATGCACAAACAATGAATCATGGAACACTACATCCAAAACTAATGATGTAATGTATGGTGATTAACATAACAATAAAAAATTTAAAAAATAGAGTAAGTCCATTTGAGAGTATACAGCTTGTGCTCCCATATTTCATTGTTTCATTTATGTAAAATGTTCTGAACAGGCAAAACTATGGAGGGAGAAAGGAGATTCGTGTTCGGAGCTAAGGGGAGGACAAGGTGGGTTACTGCCAACTGACAGGTGGTTCTTTTGAGGGTTTGAGACTTCTCTGGAATTTGATGGCGGTAATGATTGCACAACTCTGAATATACTAAAACCACCTCATTGTACACGGGAAAAAGGTAAATTCTGTGACATGTGAATTATATCTCAATACAACACAGTATGGAGAGATTATATCTATGTTGTATTTCAGTTTGCCTCTGTAGTGAAAGCTCAGTAATTCTTTTCTTCGACTATGTTCATTGTTTTAAGGCCAGAAACATCGTTTTAAGGCTTATATTATTCTTATACTATATTAATTATAACTTATTCAAATATTCTTATAACTTTTGCCTACCCTCACCTCCTCACCCCCCACCTCTGGCAACCGCCAGTCTGTTCTCTGTATCTGTGAATTTGGGTGTTTTAGATTCCACAGATCAGTGAGGTCATACAGGATTTATCTTTCTCTGACTTACTTCACTTAGCATAATGCCCCATTGGTTTCCATGGCTGGATAATATTCCATTGTGTACATATCACCATCTCTTTACCCGTTCATCTGTCGGCAGACACGGAGGTTGTTTCCATGACTTGGCTATTAGAAAGAATGCTGCAATGAACATGCAGGTACAAATACCTCTCTGAGAGAGCGATTTTGTTTCCTTCAGCTATGGACTCTGAAGCGGGATTGCTGGATCATATGGTAGTTCCATTTTAAGTTTTTTTGAGGACCCTCCATACTGTTTTCCAGAGGGGCTGCACCAGTTTGCATTCCCACCAACAGTGCACGAGGGTTTCCTTGTCTCCCCATCTTTGCCAGCACCTGTTATCGCTTGTCTTTTTAATGACAGTCATTCTAACAGGTGTGAGGTGATATCTTATTGTGGTTTTGATTTGCATTTTCCTGATTGTTAGTTACACACAGCACCTTCTCATGTGCTTGCTGGCCATTTTTATATCTTCTTTAAAAATTGTCTATTCAGTCCCTCGGTCCATTGTTGAACTGTTTGAGTTTTTGTTATTGGGTTCTATAACTTCCTTACATATTTTGGATATTAACTCCTTATCAGATACATTATTTGCAAAGATTTTCTACCATCCCATAGGTTGCCTTTTCCTTTTGTTGATGGTTTCCTTTGCTGTGTGACTAACGCTTTAATTTCTAGTTTTCCATCAGGTAATTTGCCCTTGAATAAATTTGCAAAGACTCTAACCTACAGCTTCTGTAGACTCTTCCTGCAGCTATACTTTCAGTCCTGTCTGGGTCTCGGACAGAAGAACAGGGGTCTGAAAAGACAGCCTGCATATGACCCTGTCCACCGCTATACCGCCTCACCTCTCAAATCCCTGCAAAGCACATCTGATTCCCTTTTCAACTCCACATTTCAACTCCAGAAAAGTTGATCTCGGAATCTTTTTGCCCCCGAAGAACACCTACTCTGCATCTCTGGCGGCACTCATTAGGAAACACTGCTGCACTAGCTGATGCTCTTTCTGAGGATAAACGCCTTTGCTCTACTATGAGAAACTGACTCATGTCTAGCCTTAATAAATAAATACTAAGAAGTGATGGTCGTGATTCTGTTGAATATGTTTTCTTTTAATTCAGAGAAAACCTAAGCAAAGCAAAATAGTAAATCCATATAAAAAAAGGGTATTCAAATATTGACCAAGAACATCATTTGGTATTAACACACAAAGAAGTCTAATCTATCCTTGATTAAAGAGGGCGGGTGTATATTGTAGGATTTTTACTAACGTGTAGAAGCTATGCTTGGGCCTTTTCTTTAAGAATTTAGATAAAAATAGTTTCTTCTCCAGGCTGAATTTGAATACATTATAAAAATAAAAGAATAATTGTCTTTCATACAATGAATTGCATTTACATTTCTTTTCTTATCTTTTCTGTTTTTTTTTTTTTCACCAGAGGACAAAATAGATGTTGGATACAGGTTTACAAAAAAAACTGATGGCTAAGGCCAGTATTGATTATGATAAAATCCATTTTTTCAGCAGCTCATAGAGAGAGCTGAAGAAAAATATATTCTACATAAGATAGAAAGTACAGCCAGTCCAGCAAAGCTTTATCAGTCTGTGGATAAAAAGGGGCTGATTATTTTGCAATTGCTGGACTTTGATGTGTGAATGTTTTATATACACTTTAAAATCTTTGCTTTAAATTCAAATGAACAGGAAACCAGACGTACCTTATCTAGTAGTAAGAACATACTAATGTTTAAAGTGTTTCTTTTTTATCTTTTCCTCTTTATCTTTTTAAAAATTATTTTGTAATTAATATTTCAAATGCTTGGCTTGTCAAAAGTCTTACACATGAGAATTTAACAATTTTAAGTACAAAGCGTTCTAAGCAATTTATAGTCAAGATACTTATCAATAATAGTCACAACAGGCTTATTGAATCTTTTATCTTGCCTTCTTGGTCTCCAAGGAGAGCCAAGGTAAATATGTCATTCTTGATCTTTCACACCTGCATCTACAAGTACAAACTTGCACATCGCTGGTCAGGGGTTACATGATACTCACCACACCTTGTAACAAACTGGTTCAAAAATAGTTTATAAGTGTAGAAAAATCCCTGCTACAGAATACTTTAAAGAAAATGTCTAAGTGATAATTCAACAGTAGATTATTGATTGGAGAAAAGCTAAAAATAAGTGAGTGGTATAATTCATTTGGGCATGAAAATCTTTTCATTGTGTAAAAATAATCATTGTTTCCAGTATATACGCAGTATAAGAAGACTTGATTTAAAGCAGAGCAGACATAATGCTCACATAATTTACCTGGTGCTAAATCATGCAAACATAGCATAATAAAAGGAGGGTCCAAGGGAGATTTGTTGGTTGGTTGGTTCGCACAATATTTATTTATTATTGTTAACGCCGAGGAAAGTCATTCAAGAGCTGAGGTGCAGACGGAGTGGAGTTACTTCTCTGGGAGAAAGCGCTGCGTAAGCAGTGACTGAAGAGTGGGGACCCACCGCTACGGGTCAGCACACAAGCCTCAGACCCTCCTCCAAGACAACGTAAGATTTGCGGGGAAAGAATTTGTCTGTCTCATTCATCACAGCATCCACAGAGTCTAGAAAAGTGTCAGGAACGTATTAGATACTCAGCAAGTATTTGTGAAATTAATATCTATTTTGAGCAAGTTAATTAAAAAAATTAAATTACTTTTGTTTTTCTGTTATGTAAATACATTTTAGAAGCATTGGATAGAGAACTTCTATGTGAAGTCCCTCTGCTGGAAATGTTGTCCAAAGCTTGACTTTCCTCTGAGCCCTTGACTCTTACTCTAATTGCTCTTGGTGTGGTTTAAAGATTGTTGCGGCTCATGTGAGACATCAGCTGCCTGTGTTTACCCACATTTTTCTTGAGTGTGGAGCCAACATTACTAAAAATTATGTAGTTTTGAGATGTTTTCAATCAACTCTTTTTTAAAAAATGCTTTTCTTTTCTCTTTCTTTCTTTCTTTCTTTCTTTCTTTCTTTCTTTCTTTCTTTCTTAGCACAATAGTATTTGTTCTACTTGTGCCCATGGCAGATCAATAGAGAATCAAAACTCCTTTTTTGGCCATTGTACCTTTTAGCACTATTAAATAAAATAATTTTCTACTCATTTAAAAATAAATGGGTAGTTAATCCTTATAAAGGTCATTCTGGCTGCAGAAACCATTAGAGCTGTGTATAGTTTCCTAAGATTTAGTGCTAGTTGCACTCAAAGGGCCATCTCATTTTTGGATATATGTGTGTATGGTCTGTTGGTTCTAATGCTGCTGACTTTTAGTATTTCCTAATTCAGAGTTAGCGCAGTCACTTCAATATATCTAGTTGGTGGCTGTAAACTTTCCCGTAGGACTTAGCTGCGAGTGATTCTGCAAAATATGGTTTCAGCCCTTCTAACCTTTCTGAACAGAAGAAATCTACAATGGCATTGCGGGGAGCCAACCCAGGCACCAAACGCATTTGCCAACTGTCAACCAAAAGATGTCATCACCTTGTGTCCAAGGCAAGATGAAAAGGGCAAGGCCAGGCAAGCCCTGTCTGTCCTTTAACCATAGAAATGAAATATTTCCTAATACCAGCACCCCTCCCAGGAGCACACTGCTCATGCCTCATTGCTCAGAAGGACTCCCAGGCCACATGGAGCTGCAAAGGCAAGCAGGGAGAATTCTGAAATACTTCCATTAGTCTGTGTCTACTTCTGCCTCCTGAGCTCAAGTGCCAGTGAGGAATAAAAGTAATAAAGGATACTTTCAAATATTCCTGCTTCTAGAGATGAGGCACTCTTCCTGAAAGGAAATCATTTGATAACAAATCAGTCCTGGTAACAAAATTCATCCAAGAGATGAATGACAACGTTGGATTAAAGGATCAACGGTGAGCACTAAATCCATTTCAGTCCCAAAGTAAACGCACAGCAGGAAATACAGGGTATAAATAACAGGACACCATGTCAGCCCAACGTGGAGTTGGAAGGCGAGAGCAGGGGAGACAGCTGTGCTCCGGCATTCTTTTCTTTCTTTGTGGGGAGTCCAAAGAACTACCTAAATCTCATAACTTAATTAATAGAAGTTTAAGAGCACAAATAAGTCCCTAAGAAGCAAAAATTATAGTAACATAGTCAATTTTATTAATGACTGTAATTGCTTTAATTTTCTTATCCGGTAATTAGGGGAAAGCAGAGGTGAATATATCATTATTTCTTATTATTGTTCACCAAGATCCACTGGCCAAGCTTCCTTTAAAAAACTGCACATGTGTTATTAAAATTTAAAAAGGAATTTTCAGGACAAAATAAACTCAGACTCAAATCCTACGAAACATGCAGAAGGGAGATACACACATCCAAACACATGAAATTAAAGACATAGAGACTTGGGGGCGCCTGGGTGGCTCAGTCAGTTGAGTGACTGACTCTTGATTTTGACTCAGGTCATGATCTCAGAGTCCTGGGATTGAACCCCGTGTGGGGCTCAGTATGGAGTCTGGTTGAGATTCTCTCTCCCTCTCCGTCGGACATGCTCTCTCTCTCTCTCAAATAAATAAATAAATCTTTAAGAAACAAAAAGCCCCACAGAGACCATGAAGTAAAAAAGAAAGAAAGAATGGAAGAATTCTTCAAAAGGAAATGGGAAAGAAAATGTAAGAGAAATGATAAAATGGAGATCAGACTTTCCTGCCCTTTCAATAAATGTAAATGAAAATGACACAAACTAACTAAATGGAAATGTTTCTGTTTTGATAAAAAAACAGAAGCCCAATCTATATGCACAAAGCAATGCGGTCTAGAGTGTACTTATAAAAAAATTGTTGGACATAAAGAAGAGGAGGAGAATTAACTGATCAATGTATACAAAATGAACTCAGGGATCATGAGATTGTGTTTGAAGGCAAGGCAACAGTAATGAAAGACAGAGCCACTTTCTGACGATTAACGTTCAGTCCCGAATAGAGCCCTAGAGCCACCATGAAGCCAATGGCACCAGTAAACTGTATTCCAAGCAAAGGTCTCTCCCAAGCGTTGTATCCTGGACTCTGACGTTATGTGTGACTTACTGTGATGGCTGCAGAGGGTGAAGGAGACAAATGCCAGGAGATGGAGCCTAGGGCCATTTGAGGTCAGAAGTCTGGTGGGAATCCCTGAATAGAGTCAGCCCCAAAGGGTTGGCATACATTCTGTGAATGAAAACAAGTCAGTTGGCCACACCAAAGAGGACAGGAAGGAAACTTAACTGCATCACTTACTTCAGCCTTGAGTGACCATATAATATATCTTCCCCAGACACTATAATTTAACAGGTTGGAAGGGAAAGGAGATTCTCTGATGATCTGTAACCACAACCTCATTCTTCAGCCAGTTTTCTTTTTTTTTTTTTAAAGATTTTATTTATTTGACCGAGAAAGCACAAACAGAGGGAGAGAGAGGGAGAAGCAGGCTCCCTGCTGAGCAAGGAGCCTGATGTGGGACTCAATCCCAGGACCCTGGGATCCTGACCCGGGCCGAAGGCAGCTGCTTAACTGACTGAGCCACCCAGACATCCCCTTCAGCTGGTTTTCAACACGAGTTAACACTACCTATAAGTCTGTTAAAAACTTAGGCAGATCATCTAACTTAGTCATCCCAGGTTGGTGGTGACCCCAGGAGAATGATGGAACAAATACCATCCCTCTTTGGAGGAATGCAGCCTTAAACTAGGCCCCAAAGAGCTTTCACAGATAAAGTGGAATACGAAGTTAAGGACAAATGTCAGAAAACACACAGGAATAAAATAAATTTTGAAGGAAAACAGAAGGAAAAACTCAACTGTAGAAAGAGATTCTTATCCAAACAATGAAAATAATCCTATAACAAGTCTATGGAAAGAGAGACAAAAAGAGACGTATAAATGCTCCAATTAATTACTAATCCAGAAATTCTATAACTAATTCACAAATTCAAGAATTGGTCATTTGCATAGCAGCCATGAAGTGATCAGCCTAATCAAGATTAAAAAGTACAAAATAAAATAAAATAACAATAAAGAGATACAAAATAAATGCATGTGATTTCACGACATTGGAATACAGCCACTTTGGAGCACACTTCAGTCGTTTCTTACAAAACTAATCATAGTCTTACCGTAAGATGCAGCAATCATGATCCTTGATGTTTACCCGAAGGAGCTGAAAACATCTATCCACGAAAAGACCTGCACATAGAACTTTATAGCCGTTAGTTTATAGCTTTATTCATAATCACCAAAACTTGGAAGTAAGCAAGATGTCCTTCAACAGGTGAATGGACACATAAACTGTGGTACATCTAGACAATGGAATATTATTCAACGCTAAAGAGAAATAAAGTATCAAGCCATGAAAAGACATGGAATCCTACTCGCATATTACTAAGTGGAAGAAACCAATCTGAAAAGACTATGTACTTTATGATTCCAACTCTATGATGGTTTTGGAAAGTTTATGGAGACAGTAAAAAGATGAGTGGTTGCCAGAAGTTAGCAGGGAGGGAAGGATGAGCAGCAGGAGCACAGAGGGTTTTGGGGGCATGAAAATAGTCTGATACTATAATGGTGGATACACACCATTAAGTGGGGAAGGCGATGTAGATCTGGGGGTAGGGGTCTATGGAAAACCTCTGTACATTTCGCTCAGTTTTGCTGTGAATCTAGAAGTGCTCTAAAAAAAGTAAGTCTATTAAAAAAAGTCTATGACTCCAAAGAAAGAAATTGCTCAAAACAAACAAACAAATACAATACAGACATGTCTGACCTGCATAAGGAAGCAGCCTGAAGGGTTGCCCCTGGCCAAATCTAGGAGTGGACTCTACTACAAGACAAACAAAACAAAACAAAACAAAAAAGATTTTTCAAAGAACATTATTGCGACATCTGACAAATTTGGAATATACGTGAGGGATTAAAGTATTCTATCAAGATTAAATCTTCTGAATCTGATAACTATACTGTGGTTACATAAGAGAAGGAGAGACTGTCCTGTTCTTAGGAAATACCCTTTGAAATAGTAAAGGATCAAGGAGCATGATTTTTCCCTCTCAGCCTCAAGGAGCTCTGAAAAACAACAAATTGTGGCATTTGTTAAACAATGAGCAGATCTGGCTAAAGATTATTTGTAAGTTCTTTATGTGGCCTCCAGCTTTTCTAAAAGTATAAACCAATTTCAAAATAAAGCCAAAACAAAAATGAGGAAAAATCCCCTTGTTTCCATTCCCCATGTGATGGAAAGCACAGAGCAGAACCCTCCAGGGTGGAGCTGAGCTCACAGTTCGCTGCATCAATGTGGGGGTTTCATCTACACAACTCGGCAACTCGTGCTCCCGATGAGGGGCTGGGAAGCCAGCCCTGCTGCAGGTGTGGACCCCAGGCATGTTGTGCTTCCGGTGCCACGGGGGTGCTATCCTGCTGATGGACACCCCCTTTCTTTAGTCCTTGCGTATCCAGTGGAATGGATCAGTGTTTAGATGAAGGAAAGGAAATAAAATAGCATAGAGCCCTGCATACAAAGTGCATGTGAGCAAGTGTGTGTGTTTAATGCTTTTTTTTTTTTTTTAAGTAGACTCCACACCCATTATGGAGCCCAACCAGGGCTTGAACTCACAATCCTGAGATCAAGACCCGAGCTGAGATCAAGAGTCAGATGCTTAACCGACTGAGCCACCCAGGTGCCCCTGTTTAATGCTATTTCTTTATCTTTCTTGGTTTATGCATGCTGGTTAGACATCACCTTACCCTAGTTAACAACCTGTGAGTACCTGATGGCAGCTAATCAGAGATGAAGACAGAATCATGAAAAGAACTTAGTCTTTCTGGGACTCCCAAATGCCAACCCTTCAGCTGTCCCAGGTACATCACAGTGATTTCTCAGAGTCACACATTTTCCTGGAGCCATCAGCCCCCAGGTGGACGTTTCTAGCCCAGGTCAGTGTACTCGAAACAGGATGTTGCAGGGTTTTGGCAGAGGCCCTAACTTCTAGGCATGACACAACAACGACTTGCAGAGAACGTGCATGTGCTAACAGGAATGCTTAGAGATTGTAAAGTGTTTCTGCCAGCCCATCGTCCTCCTTGTGGATAAAAAGGAGATGAAATTGAAGATTCCAGAAAGTGAGAACATTGTTGCATTTCTGTGGCCTTTCTCTCCTTACCTGTGTGAGGGGGGAAGGGGGCTTCCCCTTGCCCAACACCAAATGAGAGGGGGCTCCCAGAGCATCTCTGGGGGCTTGGCCCGTTCCCCTGGGAAGGGAGAGACATGGCCTCACACTGAAAGGTGTGAGACATTTGGTTCACACCTAAAAGGTCTAAAGGCACAGAGACAGAGCTGCCAACGGAATGCTTGGAAAGCAAAGCCAAGTGGCTGTGGGGACACCAGTGCTAGAAGACGTCTGAGCTTCCGGGGCCAGCTGTGAACCCTGCAGGCAGGGCTGGCGTGCAGTTAACCCAAAAGGGATCCCACCCAAGAGAGGATGCCTGGGAGAAGAAGAAGACCCACCAGAGGGATGGGCCTCGGGAAATCCAGGGTGAAGGTACATGCTAAGCCATTAGGGAAAGAGGTTTGTGCCGAAGAAATTGGGTCTGGAGGTGCCCGGCTGGAGATACTCACAAAAGCTGGGAAAGCAAGGTTTGCCTGCATCTGCCACAGCTACCGGGCACCAATGCCAGGCGTCACCAGAGAACACACACAATAGTGTCATTCCCGGGTCTGCTCCACATCGTGGGCCTCATCCTCGAGAAGTCAAGCATGGGAACCAGGAGATGAGGGAAGAGAGACCGAAGAAAGAAGCGGGCCAGATCCCTTTTCTGCTTTGCGACTTCCTAGCCTGAAGCAGGCCAGCCTTGGGACAGGGAGGAATTCAAGTGGGATGAGAGCCTGGGATGCTGGTTGGTTCCTAGCAAGGACATTCTGAAGCCAAAATGAGACTGCATCAGTGACTCAGAGAGTAGGGAAGGCGCGCCTGAGTTCCTTCTGGGGGCCAGGAAGCTGACTGGGTCTAATGGGCAGGGGTCTGTCTGCACCCTTGGGAACTCAGTGTGCTCAATAAAGTGGGTAAATGCTTAGTGTCTTCATTTGGAGATCCCACAGAAATTTCAGTACCAGGATCCCCAGGCCCGACTTCTTCAATATCCAAATCTTGTCTCCTCTTTTGCCCATGTGGCAGTGAACAGACCAGTATCCCAAGCTGGAAGCTACATACCAGCTCCAGCATCTCCACCTTCAAGTTGGCAGAGCTGAAGGGAGCAATCTTGCAACCATGGCAAGACCTTCATTTTACTAAAAAATCAGCCCACACTCATTCTTGTATCAAATCACCTGTTTCAGTTTAGAACCAGGTGCCCTTCCTATACACCTGTCTCACGTACACACTTCCCCTGCCCCCTCCCAGGGTCACCAATCACTCCAGGACCACTGCTTTTCTTGGGATCCCCAATCATATCATGTTTCATGACTCTGTGGCCTCATACATCTTGTTGGCTCTCTCCCCTTCTTCAATTATATCTTATCCTACACTGCTCAGCCTGAGCATCATGGTTTGATGAACCTTTTCCTGATGCTGCATTGTGATTTCTGGGCTCTGCCTTGGCCCCCCCTGCCCATGATAACCTGCAGTTTACTTCATTGTAGCTCGTATCACACCTTGCCAGGAGCGAGGATTTACTTCTCTTTCCTCACACCTCATGCTCCTGTATGTCTCGTTTGACATTGCATTTCCTCACCCAGCAAGATGCTTGACGCCAATTACACCTTCGCTAGTTGTTGAGTAGGTGAATGAAGGAAAGATGGATGAAGGGTTTTGTTAACGCAGTGTATTATCATTCCTGTGATGATGATGACGTATAGCCATAACTTATGTCAGCAGTCCTTGTAGTTTGCAGTGTTTTCGTATGCATTATCCTATTTTTTCTTCAGCTGTATAAAAGAAGAAACCCAACATAAGAGAGATCAAAGAACTTACACAGTATAAAGAAGCAATTTTTTTCCTCTAAAACAATCACAGTTTTACAGAAAAGTTGGATTATTGTGCAAAAAGCTTTTTTTTTTTTTTCCCAGAGCCACTTGAGCATAAAGAGCTAACCCATCATTCCATCAACCCTGAATACTGTTGTGTTCCAACAAGGAAAATGCAAAGGGCAGCATCGAACTCAGGAAATTAATACTGCCTTACAACCCTCAGGCATGTCATATTGGTTCTGCCAACTGTGCCCACAATTTCTTTTGTATCGAAGGATCAGAAGCAAGCACTGCACTTGTCACATCTTCTCAGTCTTCTCTAGCCTGGAAAAGTCCTCCATCTTCCCTTGAAGTCATGATCTTGATGCTTTTGAAGATCACGTAACAGTTATTTAGTGGGACAGTCCTCCATGTGAATTTGATACTTAGTCATAATTTGATTCAGGGTCTGGGTCTTTGGCTGGAGAATTGTAGAAGTGACACTGTGTTCTTCACATGCTATCCTCTAAGTGGCACAAGATGTTGATCTGTCTACACTCATGACGTTCCCTTTGATTGTGAATTAAGGTGGTGTCTTCCAGGTTTTCCACTGCTGGGCTACTCTTTTCTCCCTTATAATCAGCACACAATTTGTGAGCCTATACTTTGGAAATATGGAAATAGACTGTTCTTTATCATACTTTCAAATGATTAACTCAGTTTTGGCTATATGTCTCCAGGGTCATATGAGGTTAAGAGCCCTCTGTTTTATCCAATGGACTGCAATCTATTAACTCTCATTATGTATTTTGATGCTTCACTTGTCCTTGAGCTGACCGATGTTGTCCCTTCAAACTCGCTTCTGTGTCTTTTAGACATTCCCACCATACTTGGAGCACTTCTTCTTCTTCTGGCAAAACAAGATTTTGTGGGTTCATTAGGTAATGTTTTTGGCCTTGAAGCCAACAACTTCTCCAAAGGGCCTTGACTCTTTATAGTGGAAAATTGGCACTGGGTCTGCTCATTTTCGTGGGGGTGACACGGTTCTCAGTTTCTTTCAGTGGACAGAGCTAGGGGAACACACACATGTGCACATTTACATTTATTTAGATATCTAGAAACAGGTATTGAAAATGGTGAGTTCACACCAACACATCCAACACAATCAACATTGAGAATTTTATTCTAGTCACCCTCTTTTCTATTTTTGTAACTCCTCTTCTAACAATATAAAAACCTAGTTCTAATCATCGTTAACATATTTACTTTTTGGGTCACTCTCCCTATGTATTACCAATTTCCTGTCTGCCTTGCTACTCTCTTCCCTCCTCAACCTGCTTGGGCTTCAACCTCCAGGCCTGACCACCCCTCGGGGAGACAACTTCTTCCCACGGCTGGGACCCTGACATTCCATGGCAGGCAGCTCCCTCCCTGAGGAGTCCCACCACTACACTCAAGTGGGAGCCCCTCTCTGGACCACCACGGCTGTCCATCCTCCACTGTCCAAGCAAGAAACAACTTTGCTTTCAGCCCACACCGTGGCACTAGGCTTGAGCTGTTTAACACATGTTTTAGTAGCAAATAAATAAGATAATCAGGGCATTCAATTCTAATTTTCTTGCCCTTCAAACAACTCCTTGGTATTTCTATACTTAGAGAGGCTAAAGGGCCTCATTTGGCTTAATCTAGTGAAGCATGAAATAGCCATATGCCTTAACAGGTTTAATGGCTAATTTCAGGAACAAAACACTACTTGGATTTTCCTTAAAGAGGTGTTCAAATTGTAGAGGCTCACTGAAAGTATTAGTTACTTATTTCCATTTTTTCTTGATGAGTAATGCTTCAACAAATATTCTTGTAAGAAAAATCTGATGATCTCCCTAGGATAAATTCCTGGAATTGAAATAAATTATTGGTTCAAAGAATGAATATTTTTGAAGATATATATGTATATATTCATTCTTTGAGATATATATAATATATATATATAGAGAGAGATATAATTGCCCTAAAATATACCAGTTTTACTATAAAATATGTACAAAAGCAAAGCAAGTAAAGAACCAGCTCATAAAACAGAGACAATTATATACCTCTTTATATATAACACAAATTACTCAGAACAGCTAGAAGAACTGTTCCTCACATAGAGTAGATACCCAGTAAATTTACTGAACAAATAGTGTTTTCACAGATGCCACATGATCTAAGAGTGTATGTGTAGGTACATACATACATATACATATACACATGACATTTCACATATACTACATATGAAATATATGTGAATATACACAAAATATGTATTTGGATATACATATGAAACATACATATTATGCTTTACAGACTCTCAATATTTGGCCATACACCTTTGGATGAAACATATAGGCAAGTTCTAGACATTCTTCTGACTTTATTGGCTACGGGAACTTGAACAAGTTATGGATATTGTCTGAGAAGACCCCAGAGACACCAAGCAACAGAAGTATCATAAAAGCCAACAAAGGAGCCACAGGGAGTCTGAACTTCTACGAGGGAAAACAAAAGGGCATTTAATGAGATGAGATGCATATCAGTTCTAACGATGCAGTGATTGGTTGCAATGATGGATTGGTTGCAATGTGTTTTCCAACTCTAGATGAAGTCTTGAGAGACAGAAGTGAAAAGAGGTTTGATTACTGGGGCACCTGGGTGGCTCAGTCGGTTGAGCGTCCGACTCTTGATTTTGGCTGAGGTCATGATCTCAAGGTTGTGAGATCGAGCTCCTTATGGGGCTCCACACTCAGCGGGGAATTTGCTTGAGATTCTTTCCCTCTGTCCCTCCCCTTGCTCATGCACTCTTTAAATAAATAAATAAATAATCTTTTAATTAAAAAAAAAGAAGTTTGAATATGATGAAATAACCCTTAAAAGCTAGAGATGCTCAACAATGGAACTGGTTGCTGTCTGAACCCCAAACACCCCAAACCTTGAGCTTGGCAGAGCTAACGCCAAAGCATCAAAGGAAATGCCGCACAATGGTCACCTCCAAGAAGGAGGAAATTGAATGTGCCTCAGCCAGGAGTTAGGACCCTGCTTCTTAAAATGTTATTACATGAGGTTCAAAGAATTATTTTGTTAATTTTATAAATGACAAAATACAAACTTTATGTATATAAGAACATAAAACAGGCATCTTCAACCAACATAACTGCCTCATGGGATGGAAAATTTGGTCCAGATGTAGACTGATCACCCACTCAGTGTGCCAATGAACCAACCAAAGGGCCTAATACTGAAATGGATGTTTATGATTTTGCCATTCCCTTCTCCACCACAGCATTATGTAACTTCTCAAAACAAGGAAATGTCCACATCGGATTTATCGGTAAAACACTTGTTTCTATTTTGTTTTAATTTAAAGTGGGACAGGTGCGTGAAATTTAAGAATATAATAGGAGGAAGAGAGTGAATAACAGTGCCAACAGATAAACTAGCAAGAATTTAGAGAAGCTAAAAGTGGGGAAAAAAATAAAACCTAATAAGCATTTATCTCCACCAGGCTGTTTTGGGATTGGAAATGGGCTATCACTCAACTTGAACTTCTGCCATTGGTAGGGAAGACTGGAATCTTCTGAGATAGAATTATGTTGGCTCGGGTCTAAATTGCCACTGAATAAATTGTGAGTGACTTCGGTTCTCATCTCTATCCTAAAGCTTCAACGGACTGCATGATTTGTCGGCGATGCGCGCTGGTTCTACTTGACTTTCAAGTATATCACACGTTTCTTTCCATGGCTCGGAATGCTAGCTCCTCGATAGTTTTGCCAAGTTTCTGCATCTTTTTTTCTACCTGGGATATTTTATTTTGTAAACACCGCAGTATTTTTGCAGATGTCATTAGTTATTCATGTCTGCCTCTTTGATATTTGAATCGTAGATGGAAGTAGAAGCTGTAGCTGTAGAAAAAGGTATCTTTCAGCATTGACCAGCTCCTGGCTGAAATTCCTATTATAACCGAATGAGATTAAGCCCACATTGAATTTGTATTTAGATAACCTTGTCGCTTTCCATTACCGACTTGTAAACAGTTATGAGTAAGTGAAAGCCCCCATTGTCCTTCCGGGATTATGCCAATGTCAGGGAAATAAACACAGTGTCCACAAGGCATTACCCACGTGCCTTCAGCAGTTAACAGATTCTATTGAAACAAGACTGACAAACTATTCTTAGATTCTCTGTGGGATCAAAAATTATCAAGGAGACTTCTTTGTTGTCATAGAGGTAGAGTCCACTTCTCCAATTAATTTGGACTTTGTGGATTTAAAATTTCCATTTCCCAAGTGAAACTCTGCTCCCCCCGCCTTCCCCCGGCACAGCACAGGTGATTGGGCTCAATAGGGCCGTCTCTGGGAGACAGGGCGGTTGTATAACAGACGTGTCACCTGAAAGAGAGAGGCGAAAGCTTATAGTGCATTCCCAGACCTGACTCCTGAACAGCAATTTCAACAACCCATCACGGCACTGCTCAAGATGCTCTGCGGGTAGGCTTTGAAAAATCCCCTTTTCTGCAGCACACACAATGGATATCCTAATCACTACAGTGATCTCTGGATATTGACAATGACCCGATCATATCCAAAAACTATTTTAAAATAAGGCAGTAGCTTTTTGTGTGTTTGTTGTTTGTTACCTTTTTTTCCTTAACATGCTAGATCAGGGGTCAGCATACTTTAGCTTAAAACCAAATCCTGATTTCTTTCCTATGACCCCCAAGCTATGAGTGGCTTATATATTTGTAAATGGCTGGAAAATATCAAAAGGACTATTTCATGACACACATTATTTCTATAAAATTCAAATTTCACTGTCCATAACTCAAGTTTTATTGGCACACAACCACGCTCCTTGGCTTGCATCGCCTATGGGCGGCTTTCAGGCTGCAAATGTCAAGGGCTCTGGCCGGTAACTGAGTCAGTCCAGATACAGAACAAACTCTCTGAGATTGTCCCCACCAGAGCTTTGCCAATAGGCATGTCTGATCATCATTGTTTGTGTCTTCATGATGAGTCAAGCTACAGGCTCCTGCCAGCTGGGTGGCTAATTAATTACAGGGGTCTCTTTGTGTTCTGACAACTCAGAAAATGTCACCAGGTGCTGCCACCCACGTGACCCACATGTCCCTCCCTCAGAGGGAACTATACCAACGGTGGAGGAAGTTATTAGTGTTTGTGGTTATCAAAAACTATCTCTAAGCCTTTTTCCTTATAACCAAATCACTATTTTTTTTGTCATTGGATGGATAGTATATAAGGTCAAAATCCATATTGGTATCTTTGCTTTAGAAAGTACTTACTTCTCATTCACCAATCTTTCCTCAGAGGTGCAGATACGATACGTCGGAAGCACGGATCTCGCTGTGGTGTACAATTTGCACGGGTGCTGTGCATCCTCGTGCTGTATTCATCCCATCGATGCATTGTTAGTTTGGGGTTCATTCTCCAATTCACCTAAAATCACAGACTGGTTTAAGTTTAGACAGAGATAAGCATCTGTCTGGGCTATGACATACTATAATATTGTGAGTTATAATAAGAAATATATATTTAGTCATCATCCCCCCGTTTCTGGCACAGAGCTCCTAAAACTCTTGGAATTTCCTAGGCCAAGAAGCAATCAAGTGTCTTTTGTTACATTAATGAGGTGACTTTTGGAAAGCACCTAAGGATGGGGGCTGGTTGCCAGGGGAACCAACCATGAATAGAGAACTTCCAGTCTTACCTCCTGATTTCTGGGAAAGAGAGAGGGACTGGAGGTTGAACCCATCACTGAGAGCCAATGATTTAATCAACTATGCCTCTGTAATGAAGCTTCCATAAAGAATTGTGTTTGAAGAGCTGCCAGGCTGGTGAACACCTGGAGATCTGGGGAGAATTTTGCACTCCGAGAAGACATTGGAAGCTTTGCGCCCTTTCCCCATACCTGGCCCTAAGCATCTCTTCCATCTGGCTGTTCCTGAGCTATATCCTTTCATAATAAACTGACGATCTAGTAAGTAAAATGTTTGAGTTCTGTGAGCCACTCTAGCAAATGCACTGAACCCAAGGAAGGGGTCATTGGAACCTGCAAGCTATAGCCAGTCTGTCAGAGCATGGGTGACAGCCTGGGCTTGTGATGGGCATTTGAGGTGGATGGCAATCTTGTTGGACTGAGCCCTTAACTTGCAGAATGTGATCCTATTTCTAGGCAGACAGTGTCAAGACTGAGTTGAATTGTAGGACACTGAGCTGATGCCACTGAGAATGCTTCCCCTCCCCGCCCCCAACACACACACACACATTGGAATTTGGCAATCAGAACCACCTTTAATATGCCCTAATCCCTGAGAAAGTGTCTCTGGGGTCTCCCCACTTGAGGTGTGGCTACCAAGAGTATAACATAAAACAATTCATGGGAAAAAACTCAAAATAGGGCATTCCAAGTCCAAATGGAAATTCTGTTATCAATTTCTTATCACTGTCGCTCTTCCTATTTTGATGGATTCCATGTCTATTTATAATTTTCTAAACTTCAGGTAAGAGACAAAATAATAAAGAATCATCCCAGAGATAACAACACCCCCCCCAACACACACACACACACACACACACCCATCTTACCAACCTACTGCAAGAACGAGCTGGGTAGCATCAGCATGGCCTCTGCTCGATTTTTCGTGGTAGAGAGCTCAAGACCTTGCAAGGAAGTACACTCCCGTTTTGTTATCTTTAATTATTAGATATCCTCCCCACTTTTTGCACCCGCGTGAGTGTCCTCTTCTGTACCCTGAAATAGCACTATCAAGCATAATCCATTTTCCCCAGCCTGCCAAACCAGGTGATGCACTACTGCACAAAAGCATGAGACAAAGTAGTGTTCAAGGTAAAAACAAATCTCTTCAAGCTACTTCATCATATGCAGTACATTGTATGTAAGTAAGAAAATAGATTGAAGAACTGAAATTAGCTCACAATTACTTAGCATGGGAGAGCCAAACACTGACAAATTCAACTGAATTATGATGCACTGATTTCAGGAGAAGTTACTATCAAAAGATTAACACTACACCGAATTTATTATACGTCTTTATTTTTGGCTGGGAAAATGAGGACAAACAGCAATTGCTTTGTTATTTCTGAACTGATCCCAATTTGGAAAGCGTTATAAGCACCACCAAAGAAAGGAAACTGATATTTAAAATGGAACAAGAAAAGTTAGAATTCTCACGGGAAACAACAAGGTAATGTTTAGCCTGGGTAATTCGCATTAATAGACCCAGGGACCAGCAATCCGGACCCCAGTCGATCAGCAGGGGATATACTTAGAAAGTCATGAGCAACAGTGCTGAAAAAGACATGTTTATGCAAAACAGTTTGCAATTGGAGAGTAAGCAAATCCAGCGTGACTTCAGCTACAACCAAGAAATCAGCATATCCTGAGGTGTCTGCCATACCAATGAAGCTGGAGGAATGTCATAGAATGAACTCTCTGACATTCAGTGTACCTCAATGGCATAAAGATGTGATAAAATCTGAGGGCTATAAGAACATGAATATCAAAGGAAGAGAACAATTGGCTTAGAAATATTTTAAAAGAACGGCGTCTACATGAATAGTCTAGCCTATTATTTATGTGTGGTGGAAAAAAATAATGAAGATATTTTTCAGGGGATGCTTTTCCAAGAGCACAGTAGTATGTGAATCACTTAATTGCATGCAAATGATAGATTCAGACTCAGAGCACAAGTCATTTGCATTCCTATCTCTAGATGTGAGACTTCCACTTGAAAATAGTAGAGAGATCGAAACAGGAAGGAGGAACATGGGTTGATTCGGGATACAGGAAGAATCAGTGTTTCAAACACAGAAATGGTTCATACTGAGAATGCGTGTGTTTCAAGATAAATGGTTTAAATGTCCTGCCTTATTTCAAATATATAGCAGCTCGTTCCTGTTTTCTCTAATACCACTAGGCGCACTGCGCAAGACAGATGGCCTAAATGCCCTGCTATGCCAATATTCGAAATTCCCTGCCCAACTGTAACAATAATGTCCTTTCAAATTTTAATAACACCTGTCACCCAGGGGACCCATGACCCTCTTGAGTTTCATTACATGCAACATTTCCATTAGGTTGGCTGTCTGCTTTGTTATTCTCAGCCAGGGAAGAAGCACATTGAATTGGCTGGTATGATGATTCAAATTAGTTAATTTAAAAAAAAAAATGTGTATTATAATTGGACCCACAATTCCTTACACATTGGTTCATCATGTATCTAATTACTATATTAATTTTTACTGAAATGTACCTTGACGATTAATGCATTTAAAGGTGAACTCTAAATGTGCTTTCCCTTCAAACATCAGCAAAATAATGTCTTCCGACATATTCACATTAGATATGAAACGTCTCTTGTCAGCTCTTTGTGAATTTATGGAGGACCATGTATGGACTTTGAACCTACTCTTTCACTATTTCACAGAAACATGGTCCTTTCTCTCCATGGAAAGTAATCTCCTTGGCCTTGAAAGCCCAAGGAAATGGGGCAGCCTAGATGACTCACGCTGGGACATTTAACGGGAGAGTGGGTCCATGGGTTCGCTGAACACAAATGTTGGTACAGAAGGACTCAGAGGACACTCTCGTGGCCATGTCCTCTTGCCTTCTCTCAGCCATGCTCTTCCTGTCGCTGTCACCACCTGCTGCCTACCTCCTCCAAAACCCCCAGGGCTCACTCCTTCTTATGGGCAGGATGGCCCGTAACTTCATAAGGAGAATATTACTAATGGTTAGTATTTGTTTGGAGCAGAACAAACAGCTATCTATATTCCACTGGTGGGGCTAATTTTAAGTCCTCACACAGCCTTAGACGTTAACGTATGCGTCTGATTTATCTAGAAAGTATATTACCAACCATCAAATCAATTATTTCATTGAAAGTGGAAAAAGTGACCTTGAGTCTTTGATTGATGGGTTTTACACATGCACCTTGGTGAGCTGAGTCTTGGTTGGGCAGCGGTGTTGTCAGTCTGGGCCAGAATTTTTTCCTTAACAGTTTTACACTAACAGAGCAACAATACAGTCAAAACAATCAAAAGGGCAGCTAACTTATGTACGCCATTACCCGCGTCGGGTGTAGTGATGAGCACTGCTCCCATGGCGATTTAGGGAATCCTATAGAAGTGGGTCCTATCACATCCCCATTTTAGAGGTAAGTAGACAGAGGCCAGAGAACTTGAGGGTCTTCCCCAAGGCAGGTAGGCGCTGGGTGGGGCCAGTGGTTCTCTTACCACCTTGCTGCGCCAACCATGGAAAGAACAGTAACACAGGTGCCTGGAATGCCTGCAGAGTTTGCAGGGCCAGGGCAAAATGAAATTAGGGCCCCTTGTTCAAATCTGTGAACAATTCCACAACAGTGAGAGCAGAGCTGTCCTCCTAAGCGTGTGGCCCCTGGGCAGCTGTAGAGCTCTCGCCCTCATGAGCCAGCTCTGCATGTAAGCCTCAGCTTCCTCCGCTAGCAATGGAAGTGCTGACTGGCGGAAGGCACCTTTCCATTCAGTGATGCCAAGATGTCCGCACTTCCTCACCCGGTCTCCATTTCTGCCATTAGGAGAAGAGAAAGGCGTCTGTGTTTCCTAAATCAATGAGTTTCCTTGACTAGTCCATACATTCAGGTAAAATCTGGCTTCCGGGTTATATTATATCCTGTCTCCATATGCAACCCCACAGTTGACTTGCTTGGTCCTTTCCCTGCGTCCACATGCACACAGGCACACACACGTTTTGCTCATCTATATTGCCACTGTCCAAAAGAACCTGATGCTTCTCTCCTTCCCTGAGGGGGAAGAGCTGTGCACCTTTCTAGGGATGATGAGACTCATGAGTCACCTATGGTAGATCCTCTACAGGAGCTAACAAATCATTGATTGCAGAACTTCCCATGCTTTACCTTTTTCAGAAAGGCTAGTGGCAGAGAACTGAGAGTTTTATGTTCATATTTATTGCTTAATCTTTGCCAATCAAGAAACTTCAGATTTATTCTTTCCTCATTTTGTATATTTTAAGACATGTCATCTATAATTTTTCTCATAAGAAACATTTAGTTTATTTATATTGGATGGCAGTGTTTGTGCCTGACATCCAATTCAGATCTCACATCCAAGAGCTTACAAGTGACAATAGCTCCATATTCTTCACTTTCCACTTCATTTCACAGAATCATGAATTCTCCATCTGTCCCCTGAACTAACATCTCAGGATGCCTCCTACCAGCATAACCCAAACATTTATTATCCAGCTTAATTGCCCCTTAGCATAATAAACATCACTTGCATTACAAGGACTGTGATTTTGTGCTTACATTTTTTTTAGATATCATAATTTGTGTGCTAAATAGGCCTTAAAAATGCTTCTTTATATCTTATTTTGTTAAAGTAAAAAAGTATCGAATATTTTACCACCCTTTTCTTCATCTGCTAATGGACTGGTAAGAGTGAGCTCTTCCCTATGCACACTTTTAATCCTCACACCTATGGGAATCTATTCCTCATATTCATTCTATGCCACAAATTTTACTTCCCAGAATTACAAAAGCAGTTAATTTTGGCTGATACACTTCAAGATAATGCATATGCTTAACTTAGAATTAGTTCCACAAAAGAAGGTACTTGAACAGCAAACAAAACTCCCAACTGATTTGAACCTTGAGTTATTTTCATAATGAAAAGAAACAGGGGAAAACTCATTTCACTTTGATAATATAAAGAACAAATCTTCATGTAATATTGACAAAAGCTAATATTTTTCAAAGCAACAGCACACCCTTATTATTGGTTCAAACAGCCAACTTCCAAGATGGCCTCCTATTGGTCCCCAGAACGCCCTCCTCTCTCTTTCTGTCTTTCTCTCCCTCGCACTCTCACACACACTCTCTTACACACTCTCTCACACTCACACATGCACTCTCACACTCATTCTTTCTCACACTCTCTCACACACACTTTTTCTTCCACACACTCTCTCACACACACATTCTCTCACACACTCTCTTACACACACTCTCACACTCTTTCTCACAGTCCCTCTTGCACTCTTTCACACATACACTCTCATACTCACTTTCTTCCTCACACTCATACACACTCTCACACACACTCTCATACTCTCTCACACACTCACATATTTTCTCTCACACACTGACTCTCTCGCACACTCTCACACTCACATATGCCCTTTCTCACATTCTCTCTTGCACACTTTCACACGTATACTCACACACTCTTTCACACACTCTCTTACACACACTCACACACACACATTCTCTCTCACACACACATTCTCTCTCACACACACTATCTCACAAACACACGTGCCTTTCATTTAGTATGTGTTAATTATGATTCTCTTTAATAGGATGAATTTTTAAAACACAAGGATTCTTCATTCAGCTAGCTCAGCACTCAGTATAGTTGATTCACATAATTAAATTCTGGTGGATGAAAAAATGCATTATGACCGAACAATACGCATGTTCTATATAGTGCTTTACAGTTGACAGTAAATTTTGTAAACGTTACCTCATTCACCCTCATGACGACTCATTCAGCTGGGACACTGTTATGGGCTAAATTGTGTTCCCCTCCAAAATTCATGGGTTGAAGCCTAAACCCCGGTACCTCAGAATGTGACTGCATTTGAGGGCAGGGTCTTGAAAGAGGTCATTAAGGTAAAATGAGGTCATGTGGGTGGGCCCAGTGCAGTCTGACTGGTCTCCTTGGAAGAGGAAGATGAGGATCCCGGCACACAGAGGGAATACCGTGTGAGCACCCGGGGAGAAGATGGCGGTCTGCAAGTCAAGGAGAGAGGCCTCAAAGGGACACCCTGATGTCAGACTTCTAGCCTACAGTAGGGTGAGAAAATAAATGTCTGTTGTTTGGGCAGTCCCGCCTGGGGCACTCTGCTCCAGAAGGCCTCACAAACCAACACGGGCCTTCCACCGAGGTGAGGTAATGAGGCCCGTGCCTCCTTACCGAGCAGGCCTAGGACCTGAATCTAAAACTTCTGACTCTGTACAGGCCGCGGCCATGTAAGCACTTTGACGTCTAGAAACAGAAGTTTATTGAGTATGTTTTGCCTTTATTTTATGGTCTTGACTTTATGTTACTAGGTTCACTCTGTAAGTCTTTTCAAATAGAGTTTATCAAGTCAGTTAGGACCAAGCATAAAACCTTACTAACTGCTTTGTTCATGATGAAATGAAGGAAGTTTTAAAATAAGCAGATTCTGTGGTGCTTCCGTTATTTTGAGGACAGTAGAGGTGGAAATAAAATCCACTGTATTTCTGTTTGATTTTTTTCGGAAAAAAATATGGGTAACATGAAGAACCTAACATCTTCCACTCTGCTCCTCATTTCTAGTCATCACTCCAGTGCAGACTTATAGAAAGCAATCTATTTGAAACATTAAGAAGGTGGCAAGGTTATCAGAGATTAAGTGGCATGATGTCTGGTATTTGTTTTCAATGTGGGGAGGGAGATGAAATGAGATTGGGAAAACGTTAATAACAGTTCAAATTGGATGATGAGAACATGGAATTCATTTTACTATTGTGAATTATTTTAAGTAAGTTTGACATTTTTTTCTAATGGAAAAATAAAGGGAAAACTCTCCAACACTTGACCGTGGACTGCTGACTTTAACATTTGGCAAGTGTAATTACTCATTTCCTGACGGACACAAATACAGAGAAGGGATTCAGATCTTACTCTACTGCTGAGGCAAGACGGGAAACTTGGGGCTTTTATGGGGAGCTCAGTAGGGCTCACCTACTACCGTGTCTGTTTCATAAGCTTTTCTGTCAACAACACACTCTTTTTCTTGGAAGGACCTAGAGTCCTTCTCGGAGAATAAAACTCTTAGCTACAACTTGGCCTCAGACTGCGAGGTATGATGAGTTGACTAGAAGCAAGACAGGCCGACGGGAAAACAAATCACGTGGCAAAAGGATTTAGGAGCTAGGGTGGCTGAACTGGCCAGAGAATGGGGCTCTGGGCAGAGGGCACAGGGAAGCTAGGCATCAGCATCGGGTCAAGGGCAATCGTCAGGTCAAGGGCACTCAATTTTAACCTTCCCCCGGGTGTAGTCATTGCTGCGGGTGGGACACGGTGGAGGGAAAGCCATTCCGCCGTGGTTGTAGGGTCAGGTGGCATGGGAATTGATGTGAAATCCATCTACAGATGACAAAACCTGAGACTGGAGATCAAAGGAACAAGTTCAGCCTCTAAAATGGAGGGGAGGCTGGAGGCACAGAGAGGACAGTGCCCTGACTTAACGCTGTGTGGTCCCTATGCCAGGGCTTACCGGTCTGGTCCCTCTCCTGTCGGAGCCTGCCCCCTTGTCTTTGCGACCTGAGGCTCTTCCTGCTGATGGCCACATTTCTGCCCTGTACATGCTCCGACTCTTGCCGTCCATCCCCTTTCCTATCATGTTGCCTTGGGTAATCACCTTTTTTGGTGCTTCTTGCTTCAGCAGAAGGTTTACTAATACCATTAAAACTGATAGAAGCACCTCTTATATGGAGGGAAGGCTAGTGAAATCAGGATAAAAGAGAAGTAGAACTGAGGTCAGTTGGTCAGAGACCACAACCACAGAGACTGCCAAGGTAAAATGGAGGTACGGAGAGGCACAGACAGAGAGTGATGGAGACCAGACCTAGAGGTTTAAGCAGAGAGCACAGGGTTTGCCAGCCAGGAGCTCACTGTTAAGTAGGAAAGTGGTCTTGGATTTGAGGCAGGGACCACCTCTGACTCATTTTGGAGTTCCCCTGGGGTCTCAGGTTACATCCCCTCTGTTTAAGAGGCCAAGACCGGGACGGGCAACCCCTTTGCTCTTGAACTGTGATTGAAGGAGAGCGATGCCATTATTTTTCCAGCCCGGGAGCAGACAGTTCTCTTCCTATTGCCAGCTTGCAAACAACGTCTGGTCTCGCCTTCATTCATGAATTCGTTTACCTATGAAAAATATATTACACAGTGAGTGTGTGCCAGGCACGGAGGTTCCGATAGTGAACTGAATGCACTCTGTGTCTTTGAAGAGTATCCCGTGGGGCGAAATGCACAAGAAAATACACAATTTCTATGCAAAATAATTTATGAAGAAAGGACTGCATGCATGCTGGTCTCAAGATAAACTGATTAGAAGAAATCTGTGCACCAAAGTTGTTCTCAGTTAAATTAGCGATCCATGCCATCACGGTGCCAAGTTAACAAATGATCCTGAAATGTTGTGAGTGCAATAATTAGCACACATGGACCTCCCGAGTCTGCACTTTGGAGATTCAGGCTGGTCCCGGCTGAATGTTTCTTCTGGCCTAGCTTGCCTTGCTCACGTCGGGAGCAGATCAAGGATGGTCTTGGCTGGGTTGACTCCTTTCTGCTCCACGTGTCTCTTGTCTTCCGGTGGGCAGTGGGCTAGCCTGGGCACAGGTTCATTGTGGTGGTGGTGGATGTCAGAGAGACCCAACACCCTGATGGCTAAATGCCACCAGCCACAGCAAGTCACGTGGCCAAGTGGGAGATGCGAGTGAGGAGACGTTGCGGGGGGCGGGGGTCCAGCTGAAGAATCCAGCTAACACACTGCCCTGGGGTACAGCAAACCGGCTGCCATCATGGTTCTGTCACCAGCATCCAGAGTGAAGAAAGGTAGCCAACTGTGTTATCAATGAATAGGGTATTTAAGAATATCCCGGTACTTGGGACGCCTGGGTGGCTCAGTCATTAAGCGTCTGCCTTCGGCTCAGGTCATGATCCCAGGGTCCTGGAATCGAGCCCCGCGTCGGACTCCCTGCTCGGCGGGAAGCCTGCTTCTCCCTCTCCCACTCCCCCTGCTTGTGTTCCCTCTCTCGCTGTGTCTCTCTGTCAAATAGATAAATAAAATCTTTAAAAAAAGAAAAAAAAAGAATATCCCGATAAGGAGATACAGACCTGGGGAGCTGGGTGTTCACATTTCACTTAGGACAGCCTAAGATGTGTCATTTAAGCCGCAGTATCTCCCTGGGAGGTTCTGAGAATCTGGTTTTTATTTTTGTTTTTGTTTTAGAGAGACAGCATGCATGCACGTGCATGCAGGGTGAGGGGGTGGGCCCTTGGGAGAAGGAGAGGGGGAATCTTAAGCAGGCTCCAAGCCTGATCCGTGGCTCTATCTCTTGACCCTGAGGTTATGACCTGAGCTGAAATCCCAGCAGATGCTTAACCCACCGAACCACACAGCCGCCCCGATAATCTGTTGTTTTGTGCTGGCTTCTGGATTCCCCTTTGCCCACACCGGGCTCAGCTGCACATTGGATCAGGGGGAGCAAAGGGTTCCACTGTGGGGGGGGTGCGGGGCAGTGGGGAGAAAGGGCCACACCACAGCTTTCAAGACTTCCATCTCGGACTCTTCTTGCAGTGTCTCCGGATCATGCGGGGGCAGCGCTAAGAAACAGACCCCTGCCAGCCTAGGAGAGTTAGACAAAGCAACCGCATTTCTCCGTGACGCAGAAAAGACACTGCCTTGACAGCCCCAAATGAATGGGTGTCCCAGAACGCAGGGGGGCCTTTATTGTCTGTGGATCTCATGATAAGCTCCAGGGAGACGGAATGAGAGGGCCTTGCTAAGGTTTCTTCAGAGTACCAGGCGGGTCCTTGGCTACTTACGGAGAGGCTAATCTGATGCATCATCTGTAAAGAGAGAGCAAGGGTAACCGCCTAATCGCCCCTAGAATCAAAACCAGGTCGGTGAAAGGAACACACATTTCCAAGAGAGTTACAACTACTCAGTAGGTGTAATTACACGTCTAAGCACCCTGACATGGTTTGGATCCTTGAAATAATTTGGTTTATTTCAGACTTAATTATCCATTATAGATCTTATGTGTGTGTGTGTGTGTGTGTGTGTGTGTGTGTATAAAACTTAAAATATCTTACGTAGTATATATTTATATCTTATACATGCATTTCATATATATGTATGTATTCACGTGTATATTTACATACACGCAGACCTATTTCTTATATATCTATGAAAATTCAATCGAATTAACTAAGATTCTCAAAAAATATCTTTTAATATTTGGATAAAATAAGCTGAATTACTTAAAGGGAAACATACTTCTCTCTCTCTCTCTTCCCTCCTCCACTGCCCGTCTTTTTAACAGAAAAATCCCATCGTCATTTTGTCACTACTCTGAGTATATAGCATAGTGCTTGGCCTTGTGCTGTTTATCATCTGTGCACACTTTGGCAAGTTACTCCTTGTAATATTAGGCAATATTAATTATACTTACACACAAGGTTGTTGTGGGAATTAAGAATGTGTAAAAAGCTCAGCACCGTTCCTGAAACATTGCACTGGACTGCACTGGTGTAATCAAGACTCTGCCACTAACTTGGTGATTCTGATGTTGAAATCCCCAACATTTAATTTAAAGAACATTCACTAAGTGCCTACCCTGTGCAGAATTCTATCAGACTCTGTATGGATACAAAAAGGAAAATGATATGTGGAGGTTGCCTTACATATAGAAAAACAATATGTCATAATGAAATGATACAAAAAAAAAAAACCCAAAAAACAAAGCCAAGGGCACCAGAAAGAGTTGTGAGCAGTGATGGGCATCCAAGTGGAGGTTGAACTTCAGGGTTCCTTGCAGGGAAAAGAGGGATTTTGAGTAGCGACAAGGCAGAGAACACTCCAGGCAGAGAAATAACCTGAGAAACTTATGGAAGTTGGAAAATACTCAATAATTGAGTGGCATTTTGTCTCAGTACCCTTGCTAAAGGTCAGAGAAATGAGCTCCATGACATTATAATTCGTACCATATGATTCACAGGTCATATGTGAATTCGCGTATATAATTCATGTATAATTATGCTTAAACATGTATGATTATTTGCAGAGTCGACACACACTTTAATGTGTACATATCATCTTCAATAATATCAAATCCTCAACATAATAAATGAATGTGAACAGTACTCAGTTATTAATTCAATGGACATTATGTCACACTACTGGGTGCCAGGCACCGCAGGAGGGGCTCGGAACACAGGGAAAGATGCACATTTGCGCTTGAGAAGTGTGCAGTGGCAGATGGAGGGAGAGAGACATGTCCGCAGGCCATTACCAGGTTGCCCGAGGAGGGCAAGGTAGCTCAGGCGACAGGCGGGTAAGGAGGACAGAGGGGTTTCTGGAAGAGGTGACACATGGGCCCCAGCAGGCAGGGTACAGCGGAATCAGAGAGACAGGGGAGAGGGGGCATTCACAGCAGAGGCTGGAATGTGCGCAAGGCTGGAGGCGGGAGGATGAAAATCGGAGGTTTTCCCGCGCTGTTGGGGACTGCTCCCATGTAGAATGAGAAAGGGAGATGGTGGGATGGAAGGGTGACAGGATAAGCAAGGAGCACATCATTTAGGGCCTTATATGCTATGCTAGGGAGTCAGACTTGCATCCTGTAGGAACAGGAAATGAAGACAGGGTTTCCGATAAGACAGAATAGCATTTGCATTGAGAAAGGCCACTTTGGCGGCAGCGTGGAACCTGATTGGCAGGGTCACCTCTAAAGGTGGGGACGGCAGGGGCTTCGGACCACAGGCAATGATGGCTGGACCTGGAAGCCTGCTCTGAGGATGAAGGGCAGGAACTGAATCTCGCTGTCCGGGGAGACATCACGGATGTGTCTCAGGTGTTTAACTCGCTGTTTGTATTCGTCAGGGGAAGGAACCAAAGTGTCTGTAACAAACACATCTAACACCACAGGGGCTCAATACAACATGGTTTTACTGAGCATTTATTTAGCACTCAGTGCACAGCTGGAGGCAAGCAGGGTGACTCTCTGCCAAGCAGTGTCTTTTGTCCTGCAGCACGCCCTGGCGGAATTCTTCCTTTGGGCCCCATGAGAAGTATGTGAGAGAATGGGGGCAACCTGAGGATTAGGCTTGTAAGGAGCCCACAAAACTGCTATCCAGGGTCTTCTGCCCAAACTTGGTCACACCATCCCCCCAGGTGCAGGGAGGCCTGGAGAACGTGGTCTTTCTTTGTATCAGGTTGGAAAAGAAACCAGTGTAGCCCAGCATTGTCTGTGCCAACGTATCCTTTTCTGAGATAGGAAACCCTGGAGGAAGAACACATCATTTGGGGAATAAAGCAGAGTTCAGTTGTGAACGTACTGACTTAGAGGGACCTATGGAGCATGCTGGGTCTCTAGATGGAGACATGGAAAATCAACTCTAAGTGTCTGAGCTCAGAAGGTGATTCCACATTGACGTTAGCCATCCAGGAGCCAGCAGCTTATGCGTGGTAGAGAAAGCAGGTGTATGCGTGGGAGCACAGCGGGAGAGCGCCCAGGGGGAGGACCTTGGGGGAAAATTCACTCCTAAGGGAAGCGTAGAAAAATAGGAGCCCGCAGAAGAGAATGAGAAAGAGTCCCCTGAGACTGTATTGTCCCAGAACGTGGGTTAAATGACTAAAGGAGCAGCAGGATGTACTGTTCTTTAGTCTTGCAGAGAAGTCAAGAAGTTAAAACAGAAAAGTCCATTCGCGATAGCAAGCGTGTCCATCAACATCCAACGAGAGAACAGTGTCAGTTGCCTGTCGGGGGATGTTGCTAGATGTCAATCAATGGGAGGCTGGAAGGTAGAGAGGGATAGGGCCAGAGAGAGTAGATGTATCTTCCCAGGGTACCTGCTGTGTAGCTGGGGAAGGAGGAGGGTTAAAAGGAACATTCTGCCATTTTTCCTGCATTATTTTAAAGAAGGGAGAGACCTTAGTAATTTTAAATATTGATGAGAAAAAGGGGTTTGTAGAAAGAACGCAGGGGAAAAGCAGGGTGTAGTGGGATAGCTGATGGACTGAGGGCTTTGAAGGGCCCATGGAGAACAGATCCTGAAGGTGGAAGGACCAGTTTGGAGAAGAGCAAGGCTATCTGCTCCTTTGCACAGGGAGGTGCTAGCTGGAGGCCACAGCAGGTACAGAGGCGTGCATTCCTGGGGGTGGGGGTGTGGCCAAACTTGCTGGAGTCCCACACTTTGGCATGGACTGGTTATCGGCTTTTCAAAGGGTCAGTACCCATTCTGTTGGGTTTTGCACAAGGCAGTGCAGGATTTAGCGAGGAACAACGAGGAGTCTAGCACCGCTCTGATCAACGACTTTCCCTGTTGCCCAAATAGACCTGTGTGCACAGCCGGAAAGATCCACTGTTGGTGGAACGACCCAAGCAAGCCAGTGGTGAGATGTTCGTGGTAAGCGCCTTGTTTATCAGGCATGTCTGACATTTTTTTAAAAAAGATTTTATTTGTAAGTAATCTCGATACCTAACGTGGGGCTCAAACTCACAACCCCATGCATGTTTGACATTGTTAAGGTGAAGATTGGGTCAAAGGTTATAAATATGTTATAATGCATATACTTTTAAAACTCGGTAGTTTGTTTTTTTTTTTTCAGTTCTCTAAATGTTTTGCTCACTTTTGTACCCGTGGTAACAATGCCAGCAAAAGCGGGGATGTGGGTTCCTGTGTCTCCGTAATGTCAATCAGGGATGTGATTTCATTTTAAACTTTTGTTGATTGCAAAGTGTCATCGTTACTTTTATTTTTATTTTTCGTACTATTAGTAAAGGTAAACATCTTTCCATATATTGTTCAGCATTTTTATTTCTTTTTCTATGTATTATGTGGACATATCCTACTTGTGAATAGGGTTGTTTGTAAATTTTTTTGTCAATGCTTAAGTGTTCTTTTAATTTAAAAAAAATTGCTATTTCCTCTCCTATGAGTGGCATATATTGTTTAGGTATACTTTTAAAAAATTCTCCCCAACATGTACTGCCTATTTCTTGCTAAGTTTAACCTCCCTTCTGGGGTGGGGGGCATTATGTTAAATTTGATATTTTCATTTCAGTTAAAGATAAAAGCAGTAAACTGTTTTCATGTGGGGTATTAATGGGATCAACCACTTTCTGACCTGTACTTAATAGTTTTTATTGTACTTATTGTATTTGTAGTTAATAGCTGGGTTTTTTTTTTTTCCATTTAATTCCGTTGTATTTAGGTGTAGAGTTATAACACCTGTAAATGATCGCTTTGCCACCTCTTTACTAGTTTCACATTTTTTTCCACTCTCGTGCCTGTCTGGATTGACTAGTAACTCCTGAAGAGCCGAGAGCAGGTGACAGTGCCAACAGGGGCCTTCCTGCCTTACCCCAATCTGCACAGGGCTGCCCTCAGCTCTTCCTGAAGCAGGAGGCAGGATTTGACTTCACTGGGTGTGTTCTCACCCAGGAAGGAATGCTTAACTGTCCTGATTTTATAAAAATGTTTTTCTTTAATCAGGCATCGTGTAGGAATTTTTATGTCATTTTTGCCTCAACAGAAATGACAAGACACTGTTTTCGTTGTGATGTATATTGATATCTTACCTAGGACTTCACTACGATTGCATTCCTGAATAAATCTCTTTGTGTGGAGTCGTTCTTCTTTTCACGTATGTTGGAGTCTATTTACTCTGCGGGGTATTCACACTTCGCGGTCCTTTCTTCTCGACGCCACTGAAGCATCTTCTGACTCACTCATTCCTCCTGATGCCAGCAACCTCTCCGGGGGGACTCATAACGGTCTCTCCCTGTGTTTTTCCCTGGCCTCCCAAAGCTACACTGAGACACCCTTACTCGTGCTCGAAAATCTGAAATCTTATGGGAAAGGGCGTCCTGAGAACTGGGCTCCCAGATTATCCTGGAACAATGGAGATGAGACTAGAATGTGGGGCTGGTTCGGCTGGAGTAGATAAGAGACGTCATCACAGTTATTGTCAAAGAATCGACTTTCAGTTCTCCTCAGTTTTACTTCTTTTTTAATTTTAAGTTCCCAACTCATTGCTTTTTCAAAAAATATATTATTAGTTCTTATCTTCTCCTCTGCTTTGTTTTGGCATGCTTTCAACTAAATTCCCAGGAAATGCCTTATTTAATTTAATCCATTCTTTTTTAAATTTGTTTTATTGTGGTGTTCATTTAATTAATTATTTAAAAAGTAGACTCCATGCCCAATGTGGGGCTTAAACTCATGACCCTGAGGTCAAGAGTCACATGCTCTACCAACTGAACCAGCCAGGTGCCCTTCGAATCCATTCCTACTTGATTCCTATTTGATTTAATCCATTATTTAACGATGTTAATGATTTGGTCAACCCACATCTTAAATTTCTGTTACTTAGTGAAATACGTGTATCTTCCTCTTCTGAAAAGACTACGCGTCCTTCAAATTTCAGCAAAGTCATCTAGACCCTGTAAAAGGGATGAGGGTAAACATTCCCAGCCTGTGCCAGGAGTGTGAGTTGAGACTTTTTTTTTTTTAATTTGGGCATGCAAAGAAAATACAATGTAAACTTTATGTCCTTTCATTCAATAATGACACTCCTAATTTATCCTAAGGGGACAATTAGAAATACACAAACAGCTTTATAGAAGGATGTCGGGGCCCCTGGGTGGCTCAGTCAGTTAAGCATCTGACTCTTGGTTTCAGCTCAGGTCATAATCTCAGGGTTGTGAGATTTAGCCGTGTGTTGGGGTCCATGCTCAGTGTGGAGTCTGCTTGAGATTCTCTCTCTCCCTCTGCCCCTCCCCCATAGATAAATAAATAAAATCTTTTAAAAAAATAAGAAGGATGTTCATTCCAGTTCTATTTACAAAATTTAGATGCAGCAAAAAAAAAAAAAAAAAAGTGAAACATTGGAACCACGCTTAAATACAAGCTGTGGTACCTCCATATGATGGAATATTCTGCAGTTGGGTTTTATTTTTCAATTCTAAAAATGTTTACTAAGACATTAAAAGTTATCTTCTTGGAGAATATTTAAAGATTCAGGAAAGTTCTTAGATTTTAAAGTGAAAAAAGAGATTACATCTCAAGAATAGTATGTCTCCAATTTTGTAAGACAATCATTGGACAAATACATGCCAACATATTTTATGTGTTGGAGATATGAATACATTATATTTTTAATATTTTTCTCAATTTCTCCACGTTATTCATTCATTGTTTTTATAGTAGTAGGAAAAAAATGAACATTTTTCATAACAAGTGGGAAATTAATAAGCCCAGTTTAGGAAGCAGCCTGGGCATACAACTCACCAAATAAAAACAACTGGAAAATAGCCTGGTGCTGATTTCTTTCCCAGAACATGCAGTCGGTAAATCTTCTGGGTCTCCTGCAGTGATCAAATATTTCACGTTCAAAATTAGTCCTCATCATGCACATTTACTTGTCAGTTGAAGTGATCTACCAAGTAAATAGACTTTAACTGACATACTCCCAAGTAAACAGGAGATATCCAATCTCGTGTTTTGTAAGAAAGACAGCAGATGCCTATGTTTCAGAGCAGGAGAGAAGAAACTCTCATTTCTTCTTCTTATTAGCTGGGTGAGTCTCTAAAGTATTCATGGATATTATTCCAGGACCTGAATGACTGATAGGGAAGGTTAGAACCGTGGGCCTGAGTTAGGTAGGAGAACTCCACCAGATAGAAAACTGTGAGACCAATCCCATTCTTGATTTTTCAAGGCTCAGTCTTAATTTTTTTTTTAATTTTTATTGAAATTAAAAAAAAAACAGAAAAGGACTTAATGTTTAATCAAAGCTGTTCTCATGACGACTACTCGCAACATACATGGAAGAAGAACAGGTCAGAGCTTCTGGGAGTAAGTGGGAGGGTAGGGTTCCTTAGATCTCTTGTAACAAGCCGTGCTGAGTAGAAAAAGCAAAAAAAAAAAAAAAAAGTGGGGGGAGGGGTTATTTTAAAGTGTGTTTGGATCCTGTTTTGGGGGGACTACCTGGAAATTATTGACATTTGAAGACTATTTCTGTAAATTAAAGCTTGACTACATGAATGAAATTTGTCTTTGTCATCATTGAGGAATGTAAATTTTTTTCACAATCTAATTCACAATAGCGGTGGCCTTCCTTATCAACCTAACCGAAGTAGGTGTGTGCCTATAATTTCCATGAGATCGGGCGCCTTCTTTCTGTCCCAGGCACAGCAAAAATTTTAATATTCTTCTTTCTGTCTTTATTATTTCTTTTCTCCACTAAAATGTTTATTCCATGAAGGCAGCTAGTCTGCCTCTTATGAGAACTTGTGTACTCATTACCTACCTTATGTATCTATTTGATGGAAGAAGAAATGAATGATCATGCCACAGAGTCAGTGATATTTAAAATCTGTTCAGATGATCACATGTGTAACTGGGTTATTTTAATCCTTTCAAGGGAAAAGAAATTTCAGTAACAAGAAAAAGAAAACTGGATTTAAAGTATATGATTAGGACACTGTAAACTTTATTTTTGCCACAACAAAAACAGTCAGTCTAAGGCAAAGACCTTATATTTATCTGTCAGTGGAATTATAAAGTCCTGAGGGGGGCATTGCTTCGCATCCAAAAGCAAACAGCTTCTCACAGACCAGTGTGAGCCTTGGAGCCTGCTGTTTTTCCAGAAGTATTTGAAGAGGGGTGATGAGGAAGACAGAGGAAGTGTGCAACTGTATTTATTATTCCTATTTTGAAACATAAAGTCTAAATTTCTCTAATTGTTACTTTTGTTTCTTTTTATGAAACAAGCACTAAAGCGTAACAGTGAAATCACTGCTTCTGAAGGAGGCTCAATGCATTTTCAAATTCTACCTGGTTAGAAGGCTGAGCCATGACAATGTTGCTGTTTCTGGGGCTGCCTCTTATGATATCACCCTGATTATTATCTGATTCTCTAGGAAGCCACCACTCACCTTGAGAGCTGCCTAGATGATCAAGGAGCACATGCACTGAGCGACCTTCATGGACTTTCTTTTGCATTTATTTTCAGAGTCTCCCATCTCATTGCCAGTTCCCTTTCCCTCGCCCCAGGAAGTTCCCAGACGTGCACCTGCTCACTGACCTCGCCTCTTCCCCCAGGAAGGACCAAGGCAGCAAGAGTCACAGTGAGGGAGCTCAGTGGTCCTTTTTGCCCGATGGGTAAAAAAAGAAAAGTGGGACTATTACAGTGAAAAATCAAAGTTTTCAGTAGTGGCTTGATAGACGGCAGTGGAATCCAACCTGGATTTGTGGAGGTTAAAGATTATTTTGTAGAATCCTGCATTAATCATGATATCAGTTCACAGAATTGCACCAGGCAGGGTTTGAGGGCTTTACGTGGATTAACTCACTTGTTCTCTTAACAAACTTACAAGGCAGTTGCTACTAATATGCCCATTGTATGGATAAGCAAACTGAGGCTCAGACGGTTTAAGCTCTGATTTTACGTGGCAGATCTATAGAGCCATAGGGCACGCCCATGGCCAGGAGGGCATAGCCCAAGCCATGCATTCACAAACACGTGCATTTTTACACACTTTAACCCAGAAAACTCATCTGCATGAGGAATCTTGGGGGTATCATGACATTTACTGGAACTTGTGCTGGAAAGGAAATCTCGTTTAACTTCTTAAGGATTGACAGCAGTCTGAAGTATTTCGCCGGGTATCACGCCTGTGGCAGGCTACGCCCAGACCTTTTCTCTGACAAGGAGAGCAGGCCTGAAGACACAGTAGGAACTGAAATAAGAAGGATCCAGGTTGTACCGATACGTCAAGGAGCGCCCGCTGAGTGCTGCTGGGCCATCTGCCACCTCGCTCCATCACTTTAGCGACGGCAGGTGAAAAGGCAGCAGAACCTGCAAATCCTAGACCATCCTGGCATTCCAGGTGGTGAAGAATTGGGAGACAGTCCCCTGTCTGTGGACTCCAGGTGCTACCTTGCATCGGGTAAGAGTTCTCGAGGGAAGAAGGCGGGACAGAAATCTCCCGCAGGGCACCGAGAGTTCGAGGTCTCCTCGGATGCTTCGCACTGTGTATTCACCAGTGTGATGATCATGAAGTGAAAGTAACCAGAGCCAAGTTAGGTCTTCCTGTTGTTCTTGAACCCAGACCTTGTGGTTTGGCTGCCATTTCTACTTACTTCTGCTCTGTATTGAATATAATTATGTGTTCTGAAACCCAAAGCACACATTATTGTACATTATTGATGATCTCTTTAAAATGTTACTCTGCTACATCTGTTTCTGTCTTCAAACATATTGCAAATTCCCAGAGGGTTTTTTTTAATATATAAAGGTAGGATAAGGGGCTTTATCATTGTGAAATGGACATCGGAGTCATTGGGTCACCAAAGCTTTTTACCATTAATCCACATTAAACATGAAGTGATCAGTCAAAGCAGGACGGGGGTGACTGTGAGCGCATCAGTCAGAGAGAAGCCTGGCTACTCCGGCACGTTGGTTATCCCTCTAGAAGAGTCATTACATTTTGGGGGGAAAGATGGATAAGTCTAACCTCGTTAGACTTACAAGTTAACCTTGTAACTGTATGAATTCTTTCATGAAACTTAATTTTTTTGTGGCTGATGTCCAAAGTCTATGGCCCTTCCTCGTTCCTCACAAAACTGTTTGAATTGCTTGGTGGCACGCTCAATCAATTCCTAAAGAAAAAAGTCATGCATGCTGCCCCTGCTACAGCCATCTCCAAGTCCATGGGCGTAGGTCCAAGGCCGCTCAGAGACATTCTTTGCTGGTTTTCTGGGTCCATTTCCTCCACTAAACCATTAGCTAGAGTGTGCTGGGGAAACAAGACTCTGCCATCTCCCAGTTTTGAAGAATCCCAAGCCCAGAGCAGAGAGAGGGTCTGTCAGTAGAGTGACTCCCAGCCGATGGATGCGGCTCCACTGTGCAGACCTGTCCATGGGATGCCACTCTCACTTGTCACCAGGTATTATGGTCAGTATCGATGGCATCATCAACTTCTTGGTCCTCTTCTGGAAGACCCTGCATGTGGCCTGCACCCCACAAAACTTGGCTCCAACCTTCTGCAAATGTCACCGTGCTAACCATTCCTACCAGAACTAGGATTCGGGAAGTTTTACGCATGGAAATCCTACCAGAGCTTGTCGGCATGTTGAATGCGTTGCTAAAACCATGACACACTACAAAGTTTTGCTCTGCACTCTCGGCATTAATAACATTGTTAAGAGAGGAAGTACGTTAGTTTGGCCTCCTTCAGTTTTTGAAAACTAGAGCGAATGGCCGTGTGGTAAAACGCTATACTCAAAAAGACCAATATAATTCACCACAAGAGAAGTAATTTCTAAAGGACTAGAAGGGGAGAAACTTCTATTACAGGGACGGTGGAGTCCAGTCCTCGGAGAGGATTTTCACTTCGGTGTTTGGTTTGCAAACCCTGTGAACCTGTCAAAAACACGGGTTCCAAGAAGCAAAGACCGAAAAAAAAAAAAAAGCCCCCAAAACGAGGCTCTGAAAATGAGTATTAACACTTTTGTAAATCTGCCAAGATCCTCAATACGACTGCCAAAGTTCCGATGTTCGGAAAAACGCAGAGGAACTGCTAACATGCATGCCGCATAAATGACCATTCAGCGAATGAATGCCGCAGCTTACATGTGGCTGCTTTCTCTGGCTGACTAATATATCAAGCATGGTACTGGTTTTGTGCTCTGAAAAACTTTCCCCATTACCATAGTAACCTCTACATGTTGGCGGAAGCTGATGTCATTCAAGGTATTATTCATTCTTAGTGAATTGATACTCAGCGTGCTAATAAGTCTCAGGGAGATAAAAAGCACTGAGTATACATACTGGTTAAACATTACTTAACCCTTTTACCTCACACGGTCCTCGAATGCCCACTGAGGGCATTACTGAGGGAAATTAAAATGCAGCCTGGACTCGGGATGATTTTATAGCTGGGGTCACCGTCAAATTACAGCTTACTTTGCTCAGTAGGTTATATCGTTGTGTTAGTCAGCTCAGGCGGCCACCACGAGGTACCACCCACTTGAGGTGGTGTAAACAACAGCAATCTGTTTTTGCCCCGTCCTGGTGCTGGAGATTTTGGTTTCTGGGACACTCTTCGTGTCTTAACAGTTAGCTGCCTTCTGGCTGGGGTTTTACATGATGGGGAGAGAGGTTCTGGTGTCTCTTCCTCTTCTTAGGACGCCAGTCCTGTTGGATTAATTCCCACCCTTATGACCTCATTTATCCTTAATTATCCCCCTGAAAGCCCTATCTCCAAATACCATCACCCTGGGTGTGAGGGTGGGAGCATATGGTTTGGGGGCTGAGGGGGACTCAGCTTAGTCCCTAGCAATCATCCTATTTCTCTTATATTCCAGAACAAAAACCTGTGAAATGGTACATTTTCTAGTGAATGTGTGGTTTTCATTATTTTATTTGAACAGGAAGCCAAGACGGGGTTAATGGATAATAAAGACCAAGATCATCTTGCCCTGAACCTGAGCCCCAGGTTAGTATCACTGTAAATATACCTCTGCATCCGTATGTTGTAATTGCATGTATACGTAAGCTTATGTTAAAAATACTGAACGTTCACTGGCATTTAAGTATAAGAGCAAATTGTGACATTCTATTTCCTTTTATCCATGAATATAAATTCAAACATTCTCCTGCGTGAGTCTCAATGTTAATTTAGTTTTACACTTGGATTTGTCTTCGTGTTGGAAGTATTTATTGTAGTGGTGACGGGAAGTCTAGGTGTCAGAGGCCGGATCAACCTTCCACTAAGAATGTGCCTAGACCCCATCACCACTGTATTCCAGGTAATGAAGACCCAACCCCAAGTGTGCCGTGGGCAGAGCACAGAACACCTGGTAATGCACAACGGTGGTGTCCCCCACTTCACCGAGTCGTTCAGTAAGTGTGTGTGCGTTTGGTAGGTGGGCAGTCGCCTTCTAGAAGGTGAAAGTACATCAGCAGTAGAAGCAGTAATTAAAGGTTCATTTCAGGAACAGCCTAGGACTAAAATAGAGAACAAGCATTAGCAGCCACTCTGGTCTCAGCGTTTGCGTCCCTACCCCCGACCCCCAAATTCGTCTGTTGAAAACCTAATGACCAATGTGATGGTGCTAGGAGGTGGGGCCTTTGGGAGATGATTATGTGAGGGCAGAGCTTTCGGGAACGAGATTCATGTCCTTATGGAGGAGAGCCCAGGGAGCTATATGAGGACAGAGTGAGAAGTGTGCCCTCCTCACCCGACCGCGCTGGCATCCTGGTCTCCGACTTCCAACCTCTGGAAATATGAGAAGGACTGTCTGTGGTTTGTAAGCTCCCCAGCCCAGGGTGCTTTGTTCTAGCCGTAGGAACTAAGACTGAGACTAATGAGGGCCAGAGGGCTGGAGGAGCCACGTCGACAGGGCTTCCCACGCTCCGATCAGGAGCTGACCCGGACTCTACCAGATGCCAAATGGGCAAGAGGTTTGTGTTGAGGGATGTGGCACAGCAAAATTTCATATCAGAAAAACAACTCTGATAGAATGTTAAAGAACCTTGGCCCTCCCGCCCCCATTTTCTTCATGGCTGAGCCCTTCCTGCCCCTTAGACCTTGTCTTAAATAGCGTCTCTTTAGAGAGGCTTTCCCTCTCCATACGATCTAAAGTCTTTGAATAGAACTTGCCACCAAGTGATATTTGACTTGCTTGTTGTCAGTTTCTTTGTTTTGTGTGTTTGTGGGACTCTCGTCTGCCCCATCTGAAACAAAAGCTCCATAAGAGATGGTCCATGCCTGCGTGACCATTGCTGAGAATGGAGTTGCGCACATACTGGGCAGTCAATAAGTATCGTTGAAAGAAGGAATGAATGAATATGGACAGACCTCCAGTAAAAACCTACGGCAGTAATCTAAGCAAAGAGTAAGAAAACCCAAAGTTAAGTTAGTAGTATGGAGGGTGAATCGGAATATACAGGTTTGAGGAACATTTAAGATGCAGACTCAACTGGATTTATTGACTAATTAAATATGGACAATGACTATGAATTTTGACATAGAGATTGTCCCTTAACAGGGATAAAGGACCACTTGGGGTCAATGGGACAGTAATGGCAGAGGTTGATGATTTGACTTCTGCATGGGGCAATCTGCTTTTTCAGAGGGACAGCACCTAAGTGAGAATGACTATCAGAGTTGACTACACTGATCTGACTTTAGAAAAAGTGAGAAAGCACAGGGATAAATTCAATAGAAGGCTAAGAGTGAATCCTACCAACATTGGCACTAACGGATGAATAGGAAGAGAGGAGTCCATAAATAGGAGAGCAGGAAGAGAAGTAGAAGGGAAACAAAGTGAGTGCTGGTTACCAAGATCCAGGAAGAAGAGACTTTCAGAAAGAAGGAAAGGATTGCCATCACAGGGGCAATAGGAGGTTCCATAAAATAAACAGAAAGGTGTCCCTGGGATTTAGCAATATACAGATTATTAGTGACCATGGAAACTGTGGTTTTAATGAAGTGGCGGAGACAAGCACCATATTTTTTTAATGGCTTGAGGAGTGAACGGAAAATCGGGTAGGAGATACATAGAGTTAAATTATAAAGAGTGAAAATGGCAGAGTGATAACTCAGTGATTAGAGGACAATTTCCCGGGACATATGTAAGTGAATTTATAACCAGTGGAGAAAAGAAGTAAAAGCTGGAGGGGACAGAGACTGTCGTGGAGTTGGGTCCCAAAGAAGACAGGAAGTCTTAGTGGAGAAGCAGGTATGAGTCTTGGAGAGACACTGGAGGGTGCGTAGGAGCACACGCGGGAACCATCTGTGAGACTTCGCCCCCCGGACTCCCACTCAGTTGCAAATGGGCCAAAATTAGTTATAGGGGGTCAAATTCTGGTTACAGTTAAGAAAGAGTGACAGGGGCTGGATCTATCTGCTCACATGAAGCAATTAGAAAATGGGACAAAATATCTGAAACAATAGTTTTCAAGAAGCTGAGCATCAGACAGTGAAGGAGAGTGGTACCTGAGAGACGGGAACAAGGTGAACCCTGGGGGTGTTGTGGTGCAGGCAGGGACAACAAGGCATGAGGCAGAGCCTGGCAGATGTGCCTTGGCTTGACAAGATGGAGCAGAAAGTCAAGGTGGACAGGAAGGGCTAAGTTCCCATGGGAGACTCCCAGAGAAGAGCACACATGGAGAGTTCCGTAAACGTGCACAGGGTCCCCACTGGTGTCCTGAAGACCACATTGTCACTGGGAGAGAATGACCAGGCAGGGGAAAGCACTCCTTGCAGGAATTAGAGCAAGACCTAAGAAGATCCAACTAGTTCTTTGTAACAAAACTGCATATGGGAATAAATATGAAAAATATTTATGGGAATGCAACAACGTCCAACATGCAGAAGGTAAAATGCACAATATCTGGCATTCAATCAAAAATTATCAGCTTGCAAAGAAGCAGGGAAATTCTATCCATAATGAGGCGAAAAGTCAATCACTTGAAACCAGAACTGACAGGGACGTCAACATTAGAAAGCAGGGCCATTAAACAGATATTCCAACTGCATTCCACGTATTCCGGAGCTAAAGGGAAGATGGGGCGGGTCAAGTAGAGACCGGGACAATATAAAAACACCTGAATTCAACTCCCAGAAATAAAAACTACAGTGTCTGATGTGGAAAATATATTGGTGGCTTTATTAACAAATTAAAAACCGCAGAAGAAAAGATCGTTGAACTTGTAGACAACACAATGGAAGCTACTCAAAACAAAATTTAAGGGTAGATACGAGAAGGCCCCAGACACCGAGGGCATCCGTGAATCTTGAGGCGAAATCACACAGCCTGATAACATGGAAATTACTAGGATCGTCACAAGGCATGTCCTCCTGAGACCTCTACTCAGTATCATATCGGAGGTTCCAGCCAGTTCAATAAGGCAAAAAAGAGAAATGTACAGTATCCAGGTTGGAAGGAAGCAAAACTGTGTTAATTTGCAGATGACACGTTCGTTTACATAAACAATCATATGGGAGTACCCAATAGGCGTTTCCGTATGTGCGGATCACTATAGTCAATTATACTTCAATGAGGCTGTTAAAAATGTCAGTTGTTGGAATATTGTCCCCTCCATTAAGGCTTCGATTTTGATCTTTACTTTTATTCCTTCAAAAACAAAAACAAACAAACAAACAAAACCCAGTTAAGTAAAGAGAATTGGTCTTTCCCGATCCCCAGGGACCAGCGAGGCAGTCCTCTAACTGAGGTAAATGTTGCTGACGTTTTAAGCAAGGAGCGGAGGAGTCTTTAGTTTTCAGGGACAGGACTTGCTTCAGGACAGAGGAGTAGATGGGAGGGAATGTCTGTGGGTTATCAACTCATTTGTTTGCTCGGAAAATAACTGACCCACAACAATGAGCACTAGTCACGGGGGACATAGAATGAACAAGAGACCATGTTGCCGCTCCTGAGGAGCTTACTTTCTATTTCAGGGAACAGAAATCCAACAAGTTAATGGGAAATATGCCAGGTGAGGATACGTACCTTGAGAAAATAAAGCAGGGAAGAGGAAACAGGTTGAGAAAGGTGGGTGGGAAGGCCTCTCTGGCGAGGGGGCATTTGGAAAGAGACTCAAGGAAGTGAACTTACGAACCACACGCTTGTGCCTAATGGGGAGGCAGAGGGAGGAGCTCGAGGGGCTGCGAGCCCAGAGAAGGAGGGGAGGGGCCGGAGTTGAGACGGGGACAAAGACCACTGAGGACTTTGAAATGGACGGGAAGCCTTGGAGGAGCTTCCGTAAAGGGGAATCGAGATCCAGCTTGGATTTTACAAGGATCGTTCTAGCTTCTACGGGAACGTGGACTGTAATGAGGGTAAGAGTCACACGGATTGCAATCTGGAGGCCAGTCAACAACCCACACCACAGACAATGATGGCCTGGCACAGGGCGTCCCTAAGACAGAACAGGAGACTCTGCCCCCGATCTGAAGGGGGAGCCAGCAGGATTTGCCCCTGGGCTACGTGTGCAAGAGAGGGAAGGCTCCAGGCTGACTCTCAGCTGTTTGGCCCAAGCACACGGAATAAAGAGTTTACCCTGTACTTTGATGGGTAAGACAGGAGGATGATATAAAACAGCCTTGAACAAATAGGTAATGAGGAGCGGCTTTGATGCTCACCACCAAACAAAGGTATTTTCATTCTTCTGGGAAAAGACTAGCCTGATTTAAACCTACTATCAGATTACCCAAGGCACTGACTTCATGGTGTTAGAAAACAGGCGACGCTGAGCAGAGCAAACGAAGTCTTGAGGGAGTAGCACTCTACATGTTGCCAGCTAAGTCTTCAAATTATGATCCACAGAAAGAAAAAACCCAAAACGGCTTGGGCCAAATAGGAGCTTGTATTCATCTTGTAAGTTAAATCCTCTAAGTTTGGGGTTTAACGGCCATGTAAGAATTCGTTTTAAAAGGAGAATGAGACTCGCTGCATATGCCTGAGATACTGAAACCTCCTTCCCGCCTCCCTTGCCTTGCTTCCCTCCTAAGAG
The DNA here is from genome assembly GCF_003265705.2 of Callorhinus ursinus. NCBI lineage: Eukaryota > Metazoa > Chordata > Mammalia > Carnivora > Otariidae > Callorhinus > Callorhinus ursinus. The sequence continues at coordinate 589,934 of NW_027397141.1, forward strand.
CCATGAGCCACTTAAACAAGGACCCCTCTTTCAGGCTCTGCTTCCCGGGAGCCTGACCTGAGACACGTAAACACACAGACACGCTTGCCAGGGGCTTAGAGATCCGATCGCCTAAGAAAGCAAGCTCATAGAGATGAACAAGGAAGGTAAAAATCACTTGAGCTCCACCATCCGCAGATAGGTACTATGAACATGTCTTATGCATTGTAGGTCTTTTGCATGTGTAGCGATGGGTGTAAGATTAACTGATAACACCAGCTGTGCTACTCTGCCCTACACAACAAAGCCTAGACCCCCTCGTCTGCCATCAACTTTCCTCTAAAGCTTCACTTACAAGGACTGCATAGAATTTTATGATTTGGGAGATCGAAATAGCAATTGGGGTCACCCTACCTTCTCAGCTGTAGATAAGATTGGCTCGAAATCCACACGTAATAGACGGTAGAAAGTTCACTGCCCTCAGCAGGATTTCTGTAAATTACTAGGGGTGTTATTTTCTTACCATCAATCCTGACTCTATGTTCAGGCTGCCATTCCATTATTTCTCTCTTACAGTTTTCTCACTGTCTCACACAAGGTCTCCTTGTCTGCACCACACTGACCTAGATATGAATTCTAGGTATTTTCCTTCATAGAAATATCACAGAAGGCATCTCTGTGCACAACTGAAGATCTGGGGGGCCGAGGGGCTCCCCTTCCTGCAGTGCAGATGCCCTCATGCCAACGTTAGACATCACTGTCCTTAAGACATTTCTCGGTGGAGGAACTTTCGGTTGATACTTTATTTCTCAGCATTGATTGCTCTTCCTTCCCCTCACCTCATTTCTGCCCTTTTCCTCTCCAGAGCAAAACCGAGTTCTTAGGGAGGAGTTTCTCCCTTTTATTTCCAGACACATTTCAGTTTTCCTCAGAGCCCTACCCTGGAGCGGAGCTGGGGCACTTTCTTTGAACATCCTCTGATTTAGAAGAGAATCCTTGCATTTTCCCTGCTTAGAGAGGTGAGGGGGGTTGGTTTTTCCATTTACATAATTCCTCTAATGTCGAATATTTAAAATGTTTCCACTGCTTTGCCAATACAAGTAACCCTATGATAAATATGTCTGTGGCTCAATATGCACCTACATTTTGAATCTTCTTATTCTAGATGCCTAAAAGGAGAATTTCTATATCACATGTGTGAACGCTGTCATATTTGTGGGCAACCTGCTTTCTACAAAAGCCGTACCACTTTGTACCACCACTTGCAGTGTGTGAGAAGACCCTTGCCTTCTTTGGATGTTCTCATCCTATTCGTTTTTTACCTCTCTGATATTTGAGAGCATAATCTCACTTTTCAATTGGTGTTTCTTTAATTGTTACTATGCTTGAATACTTTTCCCATATCTGGTGGAAATACGAATTTCTTCTTTTCTGAGCTGCCCTTCAGTCCCCTGGGAGCTCTGCTTTTGAATTTAGTTATTTTTCTTGTTAATTTGTTAAGAGTTCTTTGCATATTTAGGCCACGAACAAGCTCTTTGTCTACTGTTTTAGGTTTCAGCCTGTTGCGTGTCTGGTAGCTTTCAAGCCTGCCGATGTGTAACGGTTTTAAGTGGCAGTGCGAGGGGTTGTCCTCTCCTTCGTGCTTCCTGACTTTGCGGCGTGGTCTGTGGTCTCTGAGGCGGCCCGGAGTCTGCCTGATACCTTGATGACAGCCTCTTGAGTGAACCTGAGTCCGAACCACCAAGCTAAGCCCCTCCAGCTCCCAATCCACAGACACCAAGATCATCCGTGTTTGTTGTTTCATGCTGCTACATTTTTGGAGCAATTTGTTACATTATCAATAGATAACTAAACCTGTGGTTACCTTGGAAATCCTTAAGCTCAACATTTTTTGAAACCCACTTATCATTCATCCTCGTTGTCTTATAACCCAGAGCACACGGGGATTACTCACACCAGCCAATCCTAAGCCTCCTTGCCTTGCCTTTTCTGTTCCTTTCTGCAGAAACCACAATACAGGCTCTCGCCTGTGTTTTCCTCTCGCTCCCCCTGCCCTCTGACGGACCCCGGTGCTTTCCCCTGGGGCCCCGTGTCCATGGCGTGGCATGCCCCCTCCTGGGGTCTGTGAATATAATAACCCATCTTAGGGGCGCCTGGGTGGCTCAGTCAGTTAAGCGTCTGCCTTCGGCTCAGGTCATGATCCCGGGGTCCTGGGATCGAGTCCCGCATCGGGCTCCCTGCTCCGCGGGAAGCCTGCTTCTCCCTCTCCCGCTCCCCCTGCTTGTGTTCCCTCTCTCGCTGTGTCTCTCTGTCAAATAAATAAACACAAATCTTAAAAAATATATATAGTAACCCATCTTGTCAATGAGTCCTCTCTTGATCAATTGGCCACACAATGGCTGAATAATAACAACACTTATATTTTAAAACATACGTATATGTGTGTAACTATGTGCGTATGTATATAATTACTCTATGACATATGTGTGCATATATATGCACTTAATGTATATGCAGTCACATATACACAAAACATATAAAATGTATATAGTTGCCCTTGATTTTCATAAAATTACTCTGGTAAGGTTATTTTGGACAAGGAATTATACTAATTTTTGTATCTTCAATGCCCGTTATGCTAACTGATTGGAAAAACTGAGGAAAAAAAGACAGTTTTGTAGTATGTGGTATGCCTTTCTAAATCTTCTTTGGTGGTGAGAGACCTCGTTTGCAAGCTGTATTTCTTTAATTACATTACTCACGGACATCACGAGATGGTCAGCGGATTCACAGTGTGGGTGTCCAGGAGGGCCTCACTGCTCTGGACTGGGTTGTCACCTTGCTATCACTATATATCATTGCAGGTTTTTTCACTAGAATTTATAGTGTTTCTCTTACAGGCAGTTGCCAGTCACACCTTTTGAGCTTACCATGAAATGACAGTGCAAGCATCATTACCATCATTCAACATTTATGGGCCGTGCAGCGTGAAGATGGGACCCTGAGGTACCGCACTCGGCTGAGATCAATCAGCCCAGTGCTATGTATCCTTCTGACCGTGATGAAGGCAATCTTCTACGAAAATCTCATAGGTGGTAAAACTTAAAAGAGGAGATTAAAAAGCAAACACATTAAAAAAAAATAACCCTGACATACTGTATTTTTCCCCAAGAAAAACGAAGCACCTAGCAATGTATTTTCCACACTTTGCTAATCCTACAGGAAATTCTCCTCTTCTATAGCTTTAATAGAGACAAAGGAGGGAAAGCCAAATAAGAGATAAGGAAGGATGGAGATGATCACTCAGGGGCAGTGAGGGACGTGACAGAGTTGAATAAAAGCTAAATGAAGAGTCACAGCAGAGAGAAGCTGCCAGGGAAAGTGGCGGGCTGGGCAGAGACTGAACTGGCTGAGAAGGCGAATTGGATGGATTCAGCCCAAGTTGAGCGGGTCTCGGGATCCTAGCAGGGAGCACCGTCTGGAAAGCTGCACCTGCCATGTGGGGCATTGGCAGGGCTGTCTTGGAAGGGGCTGAGCTGGGACTTCTGTGGCAGAGGCGCTGGGCCTGCCCAGCTGACCCACGGCGGCCCAGCATGATAGCCGGTGGGGAGCATCACTGCCCTCTCTCTGCGGGGGTGCTGACAGGCTGGAGAGAGCTTTGGAATCTGAAAACCAGACCTTTTTAACTGCCTCTCTAGCCAGCTGAATGGTTTTGAACACCCCTTGACCTCCTTGAAAAATTCATTTTATTGAAAAAAATAAGATCAATAATAGGAATTTAAAGCTTACACATTAAAGAAGGTGGCTGTGAAATTGTCAAAGGAGATACTCTACCCTAAAATCTCTAAATGGAAAAGAACTACACGAGCCGAGAGTGAAGCGAGCTCCAGAGATCATAACAGGTAAAATGAGCTCAGTTAGCTCCCATCATTCTCGAAGCACTGCCTCGTAGACAAGGAAGTTATGTGTGTCTCTAAATAAACTGCCCATGGAAGATATGTTTCCCAGAGCACAACGACAAGAAAGGAAAGGATGCTTTCTCCACCGCAAATAGTACACATTTATCTTCTGAAAAAGGCAAATGTTGAAATAGATTATATTTGCATTCAGTTTTATTGCTTAGATTGAAACGACTGTGAGGTCCAATTCTAGCGGCCACTCATGCTCACAATATTATTGATCTCTTATTTATGGCAGAGGCCATTCTGTACGACTTCATAACACACAATGCTGTGCACCAATTACTTCTGTCATTTTATGGCTTGGCCTCTGTTTTGCTTTTGCCTTTATTTTAATCCTATTCACCTCTTTCTGCTTTGTAATATTTCTCCTTATAAGCTATCTTATGCCCTTTCAGAAAGAGAAGAATAAATAAAAATAACAAAACAGATACATCAGGATACTATTCATAAGCAAGTTATGTTTAAGTGTACATTATATATCTAAATCATATATACGCATATATGCATATTATATGAATTTTTAAGTGCATTTTATGATGGAAGCCAACTGAGGATCTTGAGTAATATAATAACCACACATTGCAATTGCCCTTGGTATTGTTAAAGACCAAGATGTGATTGTTAACAGTCAAGTTTTGAACATTGTGTTTTCAGAGATCAATAATGTTTTTCCTTTTATTGTTAGCAATTTTCTAATAAAATGGGAATAAAGAACAAACACATGAAATTCTAGTGGCTCAAGCAAACCCCTTTGGTCTCTGGAGATTTATTTGAAACGGTGCCTCATTTTCTCTGGCAAATGTAGTCTAGTACAAAGAAATGTCTAGAATGCCCAGAGGTGATGGCATGTACACAATGGATTTGAAACAAAGCAAAATGACTGATCACAGAGATTTCAACATCGGAACAAATGGGGTCTCAGTTGCAAACTGGCCTCCACGGTTAAGGTTTAAGCACAGTTAAGAGAGGCCTGACCTTGGCTGAGAATCCAGCCGGCCCCCAGGCAGGGAGATGGCTTTTCCAAGAGTCTGGTGGCTGTGAAATGCTTTCAGGAGGAACTTCTATCTGCCCCAGGCTCCTGATTATGAACGGACAGAGAAATTATAGAATCAGAAAACATGGCTTTGGGAGTTTCCAGTCTTTGCTCGGCTTTCTCCCACCATCCTCCAGGGGTACCTTTTTTTTTCCACCTCCCCTTCAGGTACCCCATGACTTTGCAACACATGGAAAAGTCATTGTGTCTTCATTTACACTGACTCAAGGGAATTCCTTGTCATAGGTCAGCTCCAACTCTCTCAAACATTTCTGTTGTTAAATATGTTCTTTTTATTTTCTGGAGAAGAGAATGTGTTGCTAAGACATTTCAGCTTGCATGAAAGTAAGAGTTTATTTTTTTTAATAGGAGGATGATACTCTTCCTTAAGACAGGATCCACTTAAAAGCAGCCTGACACTGCACCTGCTTACTTACTTTCATGGCTGCGTAAGAAGGACGACGCAGAATCCGGCAGGTGAGCCGACTGCAGAGACAGCTCTGCTGTGTCCCTTTACTTTTCCTTCTGTGGCAGTTTTCCTAAAATGACCCTCTCGCGGTGCTCCTCCAGTCCTCCTGAGAGCAACTTCCTCAGATGGCCTCTGCTCTACCCGGTGTTTTTTTTTTTTTTTTTTTTTTAAGATTTTTATTTATTTACTTGAGAGAGAGAATGAGAGAGAGAGAGAGCACATGAGGGGGGGAAGGTCAGAGGGAGAAGCAGACTCCCTGCTGAGCAGGGAGCCCGATGCGGGACTCGATCCCGGGACTCCAGGATCATGACCTGAGCCGAAGGCAGTCGCTTAACCAACTGAGCCACCCAGGCGCCCTCTACCCGGTGTTTTTGCTTGCCACTCGTGTTCCTTAGCAAGCATGAGGTCAAGCATGCGGCGTTCTGTTTCTACCATCTCCACTTTGGCAGTTTCTCCTATTTCTGACCCGACCAGAGAGCGCAGGGAGAGTAATGTCTTTGAGGGATCCGGAAAAAGGTTAGATAGACCCTCGTGGATGAGCTTCTAAGGTCATCTAAGGCCCTAAGATCATGGTGAAGGCGGGTTGGGGACAGGAGAACTCACGATATTTAAGAGTAAATATTAAAAAATGTTTGCCTTTTAGATTCCAGAAGAGAAAGTTTGAATATAAGATGGTAATGATCAGAAACAATATATCTTGTTGAACTCAGTGTAAACGCTGTAAAATTTTTTAAAAACCTACAAGGAGAAACTAAAAGCTGTTTTGGCTACTAGAAAATTACAACAGCTTAGATGAATGTCTTACCTTGTCTAATTAGCTTGAAGCACCATAATAATTACATAAATCTCTAGGTCTGTCAGATTTGGCTGGTGGAAAGGGCTTATTGCAATAATAAAGTCTATACGTATTTATATATATATGTATATATATAATTCAGAACTGCTGGCATTGTAACAAGGTTCCATGATCACTTATCCTGGTCATTTAATCATATCTTTAAGAACATGTAGATAACGCTAATGAGAAATGACAAAGAGCCATGCTGTCCTATGTAGATTAGCAATATAATCACAAGGAAAATACCAGTGTCGAGCAGAATGAACCACGGAGTTAGAGCTTAAGCCGACTTCAGAATGTTGAACACAGGGTCAGTTTCAGCATGGTGGTACTGATCTGGGAAGAAAGTTTTACTAGAAATGAAAACAAGGCTCAGATTCTTGGGTCTGGAAATGCATTTCATTTTAGGTCAGCGAATAAACAGTCTATATGAAAAGAGAGGGGTAACTGAGGGAGTAATTAAACTGGAATCAGAGTCTGTGTGGCCATAAAGCCTGGAAGGGACAAAGCCTAAGGCAGTAGGACCCACGAGATGGGTGTGTAGGGCAGAACGAGCACCTCTGGAGGAAAGGAGCTGGTGTAACTGTGGGAGACGTATCTGGACTGCAGAGCTCATGTGATAAACACATCCGTGGGGTCACAGGTCGAAAAGCGTGATACTCACACCAGGAAAGCAATATGTCCTTTGTTTGATTAAGTGAAACATATCTCAGTGTTAGGCCCTTTGATGTAACTGAAATAGTTTTAATGTAAACCGCACTCTATGTAGCAGTCTAAACATTCTTTTAGGAAGAGAATGTAGCAGAAATGCATTGTTAGCTTCTTTCCTCAGGGGTTCTCAGTAACACCAATAATTCCCCTATATGGACTGCTCCAATCCAAAAGGAGTGAGAAGAGAAAATAATGGGTGATTATAAGTTAACGGTGAAATATACTTACATTAAAAAATCATTCACCAGGGGCGCCTGGGTGGCTCAGTCATTAAGCGTCTGCCTTCCGCTCAGGTCATGGTCCCGGGGTCCTGGGATTGAGCCCCGCATCGGGCTCCCTGCTCCGCGGGAAGCCTGCTTCTCCCTCTCCCTCTGCCCCTGCTTGTGTTCCCTCTCTTGCTGTGTCTCTCTGTCAAATAAATAAATAAAATCTTTAAAAAAAAATCATGCTCTAAAGTAAGAGTACTTTCAAATTAAAAATGTTGCTACACTTGTGGTGAACACAGCATAATGTATAAACTTGTCAAATCACTAAATGGTATACTGGAACTAATGTAGCATTGTGTGTCAACTATGCTCAAATTAAAAAAAGATGTTTCCAGATCATTCTAATGTTTATAAGATTGTAAACACTTTCATGAACTGACTCATAGATTTATAAATAGATTTCACACCACATATGTGGTCTCAATAGCCACTACATCTCCTATGAAGTTTCCTAAATCTCATCTTTTTGTCAATAAGTTGTGCATATACAAATAACAGTAGTGTCGCCATGGTAACCCATGTAGGTTAATATTGGTTTGCAACCTTGAGAGTTGGGGGTGGGGGGGTGAAATTTGCAACGGGGCTCCCATTCACAGAGGGCAAGAGGAGACCAAAGAAAGAAGCAGATCACTCTGGATTGGTGGGTGGTAGGTATAATAAGCAAGGGACCCTAGGTAGGGGGTTTGTCTTGGGTGGCTGCACCAGCCCTCCAGAATCTTAAAAGTTTATATAGAGGCCCTCACAATGTGATTCAGTCACGTAGCCCTCACGAGATCTCAGCAACACATTACTCTCTCAAGGCTTTGTCCTGGAAGACAGCTCCTCTGGTGGGAATGGTGGGCAGAATGTACATTCCAAGGACAGAAGAGGGGGTTAGAACTTTGCCCAGCACCAGCTCACGGGGCAACCTGTCTCACCTCCTCTGGATGACCTCCTTCAACCTTGAATGGGTCCATTTAAAAGGTAAATAGCTTAAAATAGAGTGAAACTGACATGACGAAAAAAAAATGTGTACTTGGCTATAAAGCCTGAAAAGAAGTACCCAGTACGTTTTTGGAGAAACCAGATTTTTGCAATTTGGGGGAAAATGGGAACTTCACAAATGATATAGCTCAGGTAACTTATAGTTCAGAGAATCCAAATGTGTCTTTGTCTCTTACTCATTTATGGCACAGTATCATCTTTGCAAAGACTTCTGAAAGACTGTCTACTATTGAGATGAAATATTAATATTTAGATGAATTTGAATTACAATTTGGAAGGCCTCAACTGATTATAAGATAATTGCTGGACATCTTACAATTTGCTCTGGGTACTTTGTTATAAGACACACTTGTGATTTATTTTTATTTATTTATTTTTTAAAGATTTTATTTATTTGAGACAGAGAGAGAGACAGCACAAGCAGAGGGAGTGGCAGGCAGAGGGAGAAGCAGGCTCCCCACTGAGCGGGGAGCCCGATGCAGGACTTGATCCCAGGACCCTGGGATCATGACCTGAGCCTAAGGCAGATGCCCAACTGACTGAGCCACCCAGGCATCACGAGGTTATTTATTTTTAAACTGGTTCATTCAAAATGTATGATACATACAGACAAGTGGGGTATGGGGGGTCATTTAGCATTTTAGAAACTTTTACATTTCAATCAATTTTCCTCATCTCCCTTCACAACAGTCAGTGATTATTCAAGAAAATTCTTTTTTTTTCTTTTAAAGATTTTATTTACTTACTTGAGAGAGAAAGAGCACATGAGAGGGGGGAGGGTCAGAGGGAGAAACCGACTCCCCCCCCCCCCCAAGCAGGGAGCCTGATGCGGGACTCGATCCCGGGACTCCAGGATCATGACCTGAGCTGAAGGCAGTCGCTTAACCAACTGAGCCACCCGGGCGCCCTCAAGAAAATTCTTATAAGTGATCTGATGACAACATTAAAGAACAGGTAAGCAAAGATTTCTATTTCTGACCAAGAAGGAATTGTAAAAACCAAATTTACCATCCTGTCCACAACTAAAAAGTGAGACAAAATACATAGAATAGCATTCAAGGTGTTGTACATTAGCAATAAAGGACAGTGGTCCCTGAGTTTACTGCCCAGAGGAAATGTGCAGAGCAGAGCAGGAAGGAGGACCCAGGTGGAGACACAGGCTGTGAGCCTGAGGACACCAGGAGGACACCGTGCTGACCAGAGTTCACAGGATACCGGAGGTGGAAGAGCTGTACCACGAGAGAACCCCAGAAGTCTGCAGGCAGTCCTCCTCAACTCTTCACCTGAGTATTGATCCATTCACACATGAAAAAAACACTGGAATCTGGGAAGTAACTACTCAAAGAATTGTAGGGAGCAATCGATGGAGGGCTGTTCTAGTTCCAACAGTCACAGTGGGAAACCTCATAATTTGGGGAGCATTAGGTAGAGAACTTCACATGGATACTCATGTAGCTCAAATGCAGGCAACAGTCAGACCTAGGCTGAGCATTTCTTTTGTCCAGCTGACAGCTGCAAAGTAACATCCAAAAGGACCAGACAATTTCCAAGTAACTTAACTGTGTCACAGAACAAAGCTCAATAATATTTATAAGAATACAAAATATCTAGCAACCAGAAAGGAAAATTGCAGTGTTTATCCAATCAAAAATAACTAGGCATACAAAGAAATACAAAAATGTGTCTCATAATAAGAAGAAAAGATACTCAATGGAAACCAAACCAGGTAACAGAAGTAGTAGACAGGATGTTAAGATGGCTACTAGAGGCCAACCCTCCATGCTTGGCATGAACACAAGGCTGTGGTCCTCTGGGAGCTGATGATCATCTTTAGAATGGGGGAATGGGATTGTGGAAGAGCTTTGAGTGTCTACAACACTGTTATAAATCAAGGATTTCCACCAGCTCTTAGAGGAAATATCACCCATGTTATGCTCCCTATGGGCGTGTGTGTGTGTGTGTGTGTGTGTGTGTGTGTGTGTGATTTTACCATGATGTTTGTATTTGAGGGAAGAGTTGACGATAGAAGATACAGTAATGAATTATGTTAGTTACAAGCATGCTGTTGGGTTAGGGAAGAAAAGGGAACTCAGACCCCATCTCCTTGTTTGCTGCCTTGTCCTTAGCTTGGACATACCTTTTTTTAAATGATTACAAAGGCTATTTGTTTCATAGCCTGGCAAATAAAAGTGAAGATTTGAACAATAAGGTTCTCAGATATTTAAATGATCTCTATGAATTGGAGCCACGGGATGGTTCTGTGGTTGTGGATCATACCCTTCCCATGGCTCAAGAGAGTGTGCCTTCTCTGAGAGCCATGCAGCCATCAAGTATTACAAGAAAGATCCTGGAAGTCCTGAAATGTATGCTATTGTGGAAATACATGGTGCTCGCCCAGATGACCTATGGTGATTTGACATTAAAAGTACATCATGGTCAAAAGCAGAATTTGAAGTAACAGTGTCACTTGGGTGTCACTGAACTTTTTATTTAGCCTTTTTATAGGAAAGAATATACACGTTCTTGGTGGGATGTGTTCTGCACACAGAGGAAAGCATTACGACCTTGCCTCATGATTGTGAATGGCAATGTACCAGCTCATTTTCTCACCTGAATCTGGGGATAGCAAGGTGGACTACCCTGGTATCAGATTCTTGGGAAGATTGAAAAATACCATCAAGTCCAAGAACAAGAGCTAAACACATGCTGTTTCGATCAGTAGTCAGTTGTATTTGGGGGATGGAAGAGCTGGCCATGAAAAACTCCGGAGCAGTCAGGTGATCTGTGCTTCCTTGACACTGAGAAACCACTAGCATCACCCCAGGTTCAGTGGGTTACATCTACTGCTAACTCAAGCCGGGCGAGGGGGCTGAGGTGCCCGCAGCTGAGGACAGCTTTCGCAGGGGAACATGGACACGCCGCAGAAAGATGCATCACTAGATCCCGAAGCGGCACCAGACACGAAAGGATTCAGAGTGGGTGCTCGCGGACAAGGCAGTAGTAACACTCTTCCCAGCCGCATTCACGTTTTCCTGTCTAGATAACAGCTTCCATTCTCTGATAGAGTAAACAGTGGAAAAACTGGACATATACCCATGCGAGGGACTTCAGGGGAATATAAACCAGATTCCTAAGTATGGGCTGGCTGCCCGCAATGCCACTTCATGGTCATTTTGGCAGCTAATGTTTCTCACATAATAGTTATGGGGTAGAGATGCTGAGGGAAAGTGAAGATTCTCACACTTCAACAAAAGTGGATGGACTAAGTAGTTGCCTGGGCTTGAGGAACTTCTGTATCCAGCACTGTTTGGGGCACATCGGCTGTCCTGCACTGTTGCGTCTGACATAGTTAGTAACTGTCCTCCTTGTAGCCACTTCCTCTAACCTTCCTTCACAAAAGCACTGCTCTCTGACAAATCTCTCTCTTTTTTAAATTTATTTATTTTTGAGAGAGAGAGAATGACAAAGAGAGAGAGAATGAGAGGGGGGAGGGTCAGAGGGAGAAGCAGAGCCCACGCTGAGCAGGGAGCCCGATGCAGGACTCGATCCCAGGGACTCCAGGATCCTGACCTGAGCCGAAGGCAGTCGCTTAACCGACTGAGTCACCCAGGCGCCCTGCCAACAAACCTCTTTTATTGGTTAGTACTGTGATGCCAATTTTTCTAGCCACGTGATTTGATTCCTTTTAACTGTTTAAAAATGGCACAGGGGTTTTCTTTTTGGCCTTTAAATTTTTATTGTTATGTTAATCACCATACATTACGTCATTAGTTTTTGATGTAGTGTTCCATGATTCATTGTTTGTGCATAACACCCAGTAATCCACGCAGAACGTGCCCTTTTTAATACCCATCACCAGACTAACCCATTCCCCCACCCCCTCCCCTCTAGAACCCTCAGTTTGTTTTTCAGAGTCCATCGACTCTCATGGTTCGTCTCCACCTCCAATTTACTCCCCTTCATTTTTCCCATCCTGCTATCTTCTTCTTCTTCTTCTTTTTTTTCTTAACATATATTGCATTATTTGATTTGGAGGTACAGATCTGTGATTCAACAGTCTTGCACAATTCACAGCACTCACCATAGCACATACCCTACCCAATGTCTATCACCCAGCCACCCCGTCCCTCGACCCCCCACCACTCCAGCAACCCTCAGTTTATTTCCTGAGATTAAGAATTCCTCATATCAGTGAGGTCATAGGATACATGTCTTTCTCTGATTGACTTATTTCACTCAGCATAACACCCTCCAGTTCCATCCACGAAATTGCGAATGGCAAGATCTCATTCCTTTTGATGGCTGCATAATATTCCATTGTGTATATATACCACTTCTTCTTTATCCATTCGTCTGTCAATGGACATCTAGGCTCTTTCCAAAGTTTGGCTATTGTGGACATTGCTGTTATAAACATCGCGGTGCACGTACCCCTTCGGATCCCTACATTTGTATCTTTGGGGTAAATACCCAGTAGTGCAATTGCTGGATCGTATGGTAGCTCTATTTTCAACTGTTTGAGGAACCTCCATACTGTTTTCCAGAGTGGCTGCACCAGCTTGCATTCCCACCAACAGTGAAAGAGGATACCCCTTTCTCCACATCCCCGCCAACATCTGTCATTTCCTGATTTGTTAATTTTAGCCATTCTGACTGGTGTGAGGTGGTATCTCACTGAGGTTTTGATTTGGATTTCCCTGATGCCAAGCGATGTTGAGCACTTTTTCATGTGTCTGTTGGCCATTTGGATGTCTTCTTCGGAAAAATGTCTGTTCATGTCTTCTGCCCATTTCTTTGATTGGATCATGTGTTCTTTGTGTGTTGAGTTTAAGAAGTTCTTTATAGATTTTGGATACTAGCCCTTTATCTGATATGTCATTTGCAAATATTTTCTCCCATTCTGTCGGTTGTCTTTTGGTTTTGTGGACTGTTTCTTTTGCTGTGCAAAAGCTTTTTATCTTGATGAAATCCCAGTAGTTCATTTTTGCCCTTGCTTCCCTTGCCTTTGGCGATGTTTCTAGGAAGAAGTTGCTGCGGCTGAGGTCGAAGAGGTTGCTGCCTGTGTTCTCCTTTAGGATTTTGATGGACTCCTGTCTCACGTTTAGGTCTTTCAGCCATTTGGAGTCTATTTTTGTGTGTGGTGTAAGGAAATGGTCCAGTTTCATTCTTCTGCATGTGGCTGTCCAATTTTCCCAACACCATTTGTTGAAGACACTGTCTTTTTTCCATTGGACATTCTTCCTGCTTCATCGAAGCTGAGTTGACCATAGAGTTGAGGGTCCATTTCTGGCCTCTCGATTCTGTTCCATTAATCTATGTGTCTGTTTTTGTGCCAGTACCATACTGTTTTGATGATGACAGCATTGTAATAGAGCTGGAAGTCCGGAATTGTGATGCTGCCAGCTTTGCTTTTCTTTTTCAAATTCCTCTGGCTATTCGGGGTCTCTTCTGGTTCCATACAAATTTTAGGATGATTTGTTCCATTTCTTTGAAAAAAGCGGATGGTATTTTGATGGGGATTGCATTGAATATGTGGATTGCTCTAGGTAGCATTGACATCTTCACAATGTTTGTTCTTCCAATCCATGAGCATGGAACGTTTTTCCATTTCTTTGTGTCTTCCTCAATTTCTTTCATGAGTATTTTATAGTTTTCTGAGTACAGATCCTTTGCCTCTTTGGTTAGATTTGTTCCTAGGTATCTTATGGTTTTGGGTGCCATTGTAAATGGGATCGACTCCTTAATTTGTCTCTCTTCTGTCTTGTTGTTGGTGTATAGGAATGCCACTGATTTCTGTGCATTGATTTTATATCCTGTCACTTTGCCGAATTCCTGTATGAGTTCTAACAGTTTTGGGGTGGAGTCTTTTGAGTTTTCCACATAAAGTACCATATCATCTGCAAAGAGGGAGAGTTTGACTTCTTCTTTGCCAATTTGGATGCCTTTGATTTCTTTTTGTTGTCTGATTGCTGTGGCTAGGACTTCTAACACTATGTTGAATAGCAGTGGTGATAGTGGACATCCCTGCCGCGTTCCTGACCTTAGGGGGAAAGCTCTCAGCTTTTCCCCATTGAGAATGATATTCGCTGTAGGTTTCTCATAGATGGCTTTTATGATATTGAGGTATGTACCCTCTATCCCTATACTCTGAAGAGTTTTTATCAAGAAAGGTCGCTGTATTTGTCAAGGGCTTTTTCTGCATCTATGGAGAGGATCATATGATTCTTGTTCTTTCTTTTGTTAATATATTGTATCACGTGGATTGATTTGCGGATGTTGAACCAACCTTGCAGCCCAGGGATAAATCCCACTTGGTGATGGTGAATAATCCTTTTAATGTACTGTTGGATCCTATTGGCTAGTATTTTGGTGAGAATTTTGCATCCATGTTCATCAAGGATATTGGTCTGTCATTCTCCTTTTTGATGGGCTCTTTGTCTGGTTTTAGGATCAAGGTAATAATGGTGGCCTCATAAAATGAGTTTGGAAGTTTTCCTTCCATTTCCATTTTTTGGAACAGTTTCAGGGTAATAGGTATTAATTCTTCTTGAAATGTTTGGTAGAATTCCCCTGGGAAGCCATCTGGCCCTGGGTTTTTGTTTGTTGGGAGATTTTTGATGACTATTTCACTTTCCTGAGTGGTTAGAGGTCTGTTCAGGTTTTCTATTTCTTCCTGGTTCAACTTTGGTAGTTGATACATCTCTAGGAATGCATCCATTTCTTCCAGGTTATCTAATTTGCTGGCATAGAGTTGCTCATAATATGTTCTTAGAACTGTTTGCATTTCTTTGGTGTTGGTTGTGATCTCTTTCATTCATGATTTTGTTGATTTGGGTCATTTCTCTTTTCTTTTTGATAAGTCTGGCCAGGGGTTTATCAATCTTGTTAATTCTTTCAAAGAACCAGCTCCTAGTTTCGTTGATCTGTTCTACTGTTCTTTTGGTTTCTATTTCATTGATTTCTGCTCTGATCTTTATTATTTCTCTTCTCCTGCTGGGTTTAGGCTTTATTTGCTGTTTTTTCTCTAGCTCCTTTAGGTATAGGGTTAGGTTGTGTATTTGAGATCTTTCTTGTTTCTTGAGAAAGGCTTGTATTGCTACATACTTTCCTCTTAGGACTGCCTTTGCTGCATCCCAAAGATTTTGAACAGTTGTGTTTTCATTTTCATTGGTTTCCATGAATTTTTGTAATTCTTCTTTAATTTCCTGGTTGAGCCATTCATTCTTTAGTAGGATGCTCTTTAGCCTCCATGTATTTGAGTTCTTTCTGACTTTCCTTTTGTGATTGAGTCCTAGTTTCAAAGCACTCTGGTCTGAAAATATGAAGGGAATAATCCCAATCTTTTGGTACCAGTGGAGACCTGATTTATGACCTAGGATGTGATCTATTCTGGAGAATGTTCCATGGGACTAGAGAAGAATTTGTATTCCATTGTTTTGGGATGGAATGTTCTGAATATGTCTGTGAAGTGCATTTGGAACAGTGTGTCATTGAAAGTCTTTATTTCCTTGTTGATCTTTTGTTTAGATGATCTGTCCATTTCAGTCAGGGGGGTGTAAAGTCCCCCACTATTATTGTATTGTTGTCAATGTGTCTCTTTGCTTTTGTTATTAATTGCCTTATATAATTGGCTGTTCCCATATTAGGGGCATAGATATTTACAATTGTTAGATCTTCCTGTTGGATAGACCCTTTGAGTAGGATATAGTGTCCTTCCTCATCTCTTATTGCAATCTTGCTTTAAAATCTAATTTGTCTGATATAAGGATTGCCACCCCAGCTTTCTTTTGGTGTCCATTAGCATGGTAAATGGTTTTCCACTCCCTTACTTTCAATCTGGGGGTGTCTTTGGGTCTAAAATGAGTCTCTTGCAGACAGCATATCGATGGGTCTTGTTTTTTAATCCATTCTGATAGCCTGTGTCTTTTGATTGGGACATTTAGCTCATTTACATTCTGGGTAACTATTGAAAGATATGAATTTAGTGCTATTGTATTGCCTGTAAGGTGACTGTTACTGTATATTGTCTGTGTTCCTTTCTGGTCTATGCTGCTTTTAGGCTTTTCTTTGCTTAGAGGACCCCTTTCAAGATTCCTTGTAGGGCTCGTTTTGTGTTTGCAAATTCCTTTAGTTTTTGTTTATCCTGGAAGCTTTTTATCTTTCCTTCTATCTTCAATGACAGCCTAGCTGGATATAGTATTCTTGGCTGCATATTTTTCTCATTTAGTGCTCTGAAGATATCATGCCAGTCCTTTGTGGCCTGCCAGGTCTCTGTGGATAGGTCTGTTGCCAGTCTAATGTTTCTAGCATCATAGGTTGCATATCTCTTCTCCCGAGCTGCTTTCAGGATTTTCTCTTTGTGTCTGAGACTCGTAAGTATTACTATTAGATGTCGGGGTGTTGACCTATTTTTGTTGATTTTGAGAGGGGTTCTCTGTGCCTCCTGGATTTTGATGCCTGTTTCCTTCCCCACATTAGGGAAGTTCTCTGCTATAATTTGCTCCAATATACCTCCTGCCCCTCTCTCTCTTTCTTCTTCTTCTGGGATCCCAATTATTCTAATGTTGTTCGTCTTATGCTATCACGTATCTCTCGAATTCTGCCCTCGTGATCCAGTAGTTGTTTATCTCTCTTTTTCTCAGCTTCTTTATTTTCCATCATTTGGTCTTCTATATCGCTGATTCTCTCTTCTGCCTCATTTATCCTAGCAGTTAGTGCCCCCATTTTTGATTGCACCTCATTAATAGCCTTTTTGATTTCGACTTGGTTAGATTTTAGTTCTTTTATTTCTCCAGGAAGGGTTTCTCTAATAACTTCCATGCCTTTTTCAAGCCAGCTAGTATCTTTAAAGTCATGATTCTGACCTCTAGGTCTGACATCGTAGTAATGTCTGTATTGAGTAGGTCCCTGGCAGATGGTGCTACCTCTTGTTCTTTTTGTTGAGGTGATTTTTTTCTTCTTGTCATTTTGTCCAGAGGAGATTAGATGAATGAGAGAACAAAATGCTAACAGGTTAACAACATCCCCAGCAAATATACTGTATACAAATCAGAAAAGACCTGAAACCAGGGGAAAAGAAAGGGAAAGAAAGAAAAAAGAAAGAGAAAAAAAAGAAAAAGAGAAAGATAAAAATAAACAAAAACAGAACAAAACAAAAAACCAGAATATAATCAAATATGATCAGGCTAGTGCATAGATCAGTGCCATAGATCATAGATTTTGGGTGTATTTTGGTCTGTTAGAAGAAAGTGGCTCCTAAAATTTTAAAGAAAGAAAGACTTATATATGTACAAAATAAGGGTTGATACAATGAAGGGATGGAATATTACTGTAAAGATGAAAATTATAAAAAATTTTTAAAAAGGAATTGATAAGGAGCTTGAAAAAAGAAAGAAGAGGATTAAGAAAGAAAGAAAGAAAAAAAAGGGGGGAGCGAATGTGATCAGGCAGGAGACTAGAACAAAGCCATACACTAGAGATTTAGGGTATATTTTGATCTGTTAGAAGAAACTGAATCTCAAAATTTTAAAGAGAGAACAACTTATATATATATGCCAAAATAAGGGTAACTACTATGAAGGGATAGAATATGACTCTAAAAATGAAAAATATTTTTTTTAAGAGATTGATGAGATGTTGGTTGAAAAAGGGAAAAAGAAAAATTAAAATAAAAACAGTTAAAAAATTGACTTTGAAAGACTAATGAATCATGGTAAAAAAGCCATGAATTCTATGTGCAGTATTCCTCTAGCGCTGGAGTTCTGTCGTTCTCATTGATCGGTAAACTTGGTCTTGGCTTGCTGGCTGTTCCTGCTGATCTTCTGGGGGAGGGGCCCGTTGCCGTGGTTCCCAAATGTCTTTGCCGGAGGCGGAATTGCCCCGCCCTTGTCGGTCTGGGCTAAGTAATCTGCTCAGGTTTGCTCTCGGGAGCTTTTGTTCCCTGCAAGCTCTTGGTACAGCTTTGGCGGACGGGAGTGAAAATGGTGGCCTCCCAATCTACACCCGGAGGAGCCGAGAACTTGGGGCCCCGCTCCTCAGTGCGCCCCCAGAGAAAAGCAATCCCTCCCATCTCCCCAGTCTCCAGCCGCACTCCGTGCTCACCCGGCCTGTGACCGAGCATTTCTATGTCTGGCCCCCGACCCCGTGTGGAGTCTCCAAACCCAGCAGATCCCTGCGGTGCGCTCCTGCGCCGCTCCTCCCGGGGGAAGGAAGGGGAGTCTCCCTGGCTCTGCCGCTTGTTGGGTCCCTGCTGGAGGCGCAGTGGCCCGACTGGGCCGCGGATCACAGTTTATGGCAACCCCGAGCTGAGAGCCCGCGCCTCGGCTCCTCTCTGCAGCCGGCTTCCCTGCTCCTATACCTGGGAGCTCTGCCGCACTCAGGCACCCCCAGTCTTCCTGTGACCCAAGGGTCCTGAGACCACACTGTCCCGGGAGGATTCCACCCCCGCTTAGCCACTGGAACGACGTCCCTCCGTGGAGCCGACTTCTAAAAGGTCCGATTTTGTGCTCCGCGGCTCTAGCACTTGCCAGAAGCGGCCATCGGAGGCCCCCTCCCCCGCTGTCTATCCTCCCGAATATCGCCTCGGATTCACTTCTCCGCATGTCCTACCTTCCAGTAAGTGGTCGCTTTTCTGTTCAGAGAGTTGTCGCTATTCTTTTCTTCGATCTCCTGTTGAGTTTGTAGGTGTTCAGAATGGTTTGATCCCTATTCAGCTGGATTCCTGAGACCAGACGAAATCCAGGTCTCCTACTCCTCCGTCATCTTCAGGGTTTAAATAATTATTAGAAAAAGTTGCAAGTTCAGAAACTATGCCTTTGACATTTTACGATTTTCTGAACATCATGGTTAAGATCCAAACTGAGTAATGGATTTTCTGGATTCTTTTCAGGTCAGTATATTTGAATCTATTTGGGGCCGATTCATTTAACGTATTGCAGCCTTTAGTTTCTCCATCAAGGAAAGAATTGACCTTTAAGATCTTCTCTGGAACCATCATTCTGTCTTTTCATGAAATATCAAAATTTTCTTGAGGTATGGGACTGAAACTGTCATTATGCAAAATTCCAGATTAAGGTACCTGTCCTGCTACTGCAGATAGGAGACAGTATCTTAAAAGGACACAGGGTTTGAACCAGCGCTTTAAACATTTGTCAGACTTATGAAAATGCTCTAAATGTTCCATTTATTCAGTTTTCACCGTAAAAATGTAAAGCTCCTTTACTTCTGAAGTAGAAACATTGTATAGCTTACTGAAGCTCCAGTTCCACCTTGAAGAGGCAGAGAGGCATTAGGAACCTGCTGTGGCAGGTACCTTTTAAATCCTTTAGGAATGGCCGTGGGGCGCCTGGGTGGCTCTGTCAGTCCATGATCTCAGGGTCTGGGATGGAGCTCCCCCATCTGGCTCCCTGCTCAGCCTGGAGTCTGCTTCTCCCTCTCCTTCTGCCCCTCTCTTTTTATTTAAAGATAAATAAAATCTTTAAAAAAATCCTCTAGGAATTTCCTGGGTCTCCTACCTATTCAAAATCTGGACTACAATAGCAGAACAGCAATTGTAGACTAGACATTTCAAACCACCAGCTGCAAACATTGCAGGAGCCTGTATTTTTCACACCTTATGTCTATTTAGTTTGACTGAGTAGCTCTGTACCCAAAATTCACATACAAAACTCAGGCAAATGTGGGTTCATTCTTCAGGACTGATCTGTATGGGTGTTGCAGTTACTAATTTAAAATATATGGAATATTTAACATAGAGTTTTTGTAAAGAACTGGGATTTGTTGTACTATGGTATGTATGTATGTATGTATGTACGCATGTATGTATGTATTTTTAAAGATTATTTTAGAGAGAGAATGAGAGCGAGTTGGAGGAGGGGCAGAGGGAGAGAATCTCAAGCAGACTCCCCGCCAAGCGAGGAGCCCGACGTGGGGCTCAGTCTTACAACCTATGAGATCATGATCTGAGCAGGAAACCGAGAGTCGGACACCTAACCAACTGAGCCACCAAGGGGCCCCTGTTATACCATGGTATTTATAATTAATGTGTCTCATTCTTTTGAAAAAATTATGCAAACTGTTAGATGTATCACAAGAGCTTTCTGAACTCTGAAGATAAAATAAGTGTACTGCCCCAGTTCAGTTAGACTACCTTTTTGTGGCTGTATGAATCCTTGATCACATAACATGTGTTGGCAGAGGCACGACTGGTTTCTTACCCTACCAATTCCTCAGTGATAGCTTTGTCTTATATTTGTTGAACTGATATGTTTGTTGAACTTTGCCTTTGGCTCATGGCTGCTTTTTTAACTAGTAAAACTCTAGCTTACCTCGTTATTATGTTTTTAATCATTTGTCTGGGCACATTTAATCCGGTGTGTCTGATACAGGCTAAAGCCAATACTTAACCGAAGTTAAATTTAGAATAAATAGCAATTAGTTATCCACACATTGAATGCTGGTACTTGTTGAGTGTGTATGTGTGTTGAAATAAAAAATAAGAATGAGAAGTTAGAGTAGGTGTATGTTTCAAGGAAAATTGTTTAACAAACTATTTTCATTATTCAAGAAAAACTGGATTTTTAACCCCCTTTTTTCAATGTTAATTAGTGATTTGCATCTTGAAGAACTTCTCTCAATGGCAAGGCATTATTGATTTTAAGCAAAGCACAGAACATCCTGAGCAGGCGGTGAAGATGAGCCTGTGGTTCTAACAAATGACTTCACTTGTCCGAGAGGAGGGTGGCATTTCTATACCAATAGACTCTAAACAAAATAAATGTTTCCACTTTGAGAATTAGCCAACTGCTGTTATTTTCTGGCATTTGTACATTAATCGCCGATTACTTTTATCTCTCAAATAAGTGACTGGTAACCTAAAGATATCATTGAGACATCTCTGTGGCTTTAATATTATTTAATAGATGGTCTGGAGTAAAAAAAAAAATAATATATGTCAATTTGTGTCTTATGATTTGCATATTTTTCTAAGTAAAGATCCTTTTGTGCAGCAATGGGCATACTATACAGATAAACTTTTCCATAGGAGATTACACTGAGTGAAATTACTTTCTTTACACTTCCTAAATGGATGAGCAAACCAGATGTAGCCAGCCTTTAAGCCACAGCCCTATTCCTAGGCCCTATGACTTTAGGATATACGGAATATATGGAAGAACACTGAGGTAAAATTCTTTTTTTTTTTAAGTAAAATTCTTATACTTTATGTACGCTTCAGATAAATGTAAATTGCCCAAACACTCCAATTAAAATGCAGAGATTGTAACATTGGATAAAAAAAACAAGACCTCATTATATGGGTTTCCATAAGAATCTGTTGGTTTGCAAACTCGGAAGCCTCCGGGTAAAGTCTGGAACTGGCTCCCATACCCAGAGGGCAAGGAGAGACAGAAGAAAGAGACCGGCCACTCCAGATGGGCAGGGGGAAGTTTCATAAAGCGAAGCTTTATGTATGAGGCTTGTCTTGGGCTGTGGCCAAGTGAGTAGATCTCTGCATCTGCCCACCAGAATCTTAAAGTTTATATGGAGGCTTACCTGCATGCAGTCACGCCGACCGTCCGGATGATCTTAACAGCATCCTTGCTCGCTCAGGGCCGTGCCCGTGAAAATGGCTCCCACTGTGGGAATGGTGGGCAGAATGCACATTCCAAGATCAGGAGAGGGTGAGGAACCTCTGATTGCCCTGGGCCAACTCACAGGTCAATTGGTGGTCACGTACATCCTCTCGAAGCCCCCCCTCCAACAGAATCACACTTTAAATATAAGGATCCAAATCGTTTAAAAATGACAAGATGAGATACTATGCTAACACTAATCAAAAGAAAGCTGGAGTGGCTATATCAATACAAGGAAAAGTAAAGTTCATCTCAAGGAATATTACTAGGGATAAAGAAGATTATTTCCAGATGGTAAAGGGATCAATAACAATTCTAAGCATTATGCACTGAAAACAGAAATCCTAATACGTGAAGTGAAAACTGACAAAACTGAAAGAAGAAATATAGGCGTTCACCAGTTAACCATGGGGGATGGCAAGAGCCCTCCCTCAATAATTGATAGGATAGTATCTTAGTCAGTTTGGGTTGTTATGACAAGTGACCGTAGGCTGGGTGGTTTATCAACAACACAAACTTATTTTTCAGTTCTGGAAGCTGGTGGTCTGACAACAGGGTCCGGCATGGGGGCTCCAGGGGGACACCCTTGTCTGGGTTACAGGAGACCATGATCTCATTGTGCCCTCACACAGCTGAGAGCAGACAAGCGAGCTCTCCGTCTCTTCTCATAAGGGCACCAATCCCCTTGGTGGGGGCTCCACCCTTGTGACCTAATCTCCTCCCAAAGGCCCCTCCTTCTAACACCATCACACTGGGGGTTAGGATTTCAACATGCTAATTTTGAGGGCACACAAACCTTTAGTCCATAGCAAATAGATAAACTGGACTTTTACACAAATGGTAAACCAGGGGTTAAAACTGTGTAGTGATTTAGAAAATGATACTGTGGTCCTCAGTAATACATATGAAATTCTCCATTTGCTGGCTCCTACCAAAACTTTAGGAATGTGACTAATCTGGACACGAGTGTCTCTGTTCCCCAGACTATTAAGAATTAGCAAATTACGGGCGCCTGGGTGGCTCAGTTGGTTAAGCCACTGCCTTCGGCTCAGGTCATGATCCTGGAGTCCCGGGATCGAGTCCTGCATCTGGCTCCCTGCTCAGCAGTGAGTCTGCTTCTCCCTCGGACCCTCCCCCCTCTCATGCTCTCTCTCTCTATCTCATTCTCTCTTTCAAATAAATAAATAAAATCTTAAAAAAAAAGAATTAGCAAATTACTTTATTTCTGGGTTTAAATTTCCAGTTCATTTGAGAAAGGTATATTAGCGGGGCAGTAGATTATGAGCATAGTAAAGCACAAAGAATTCGTTGCACAGACTCTTCCATAAGATGAAGTTTAATCATTTATGCTCTGGAAAGTGACAAAAACTTTAACTCAGGATGGGCACGTGGCCAGGTACTGTGGGGTTTCTGTCTACGACATTCTTCTTTTCTCTCTCTCTCTCTTTTTTTTATTATTATGTTATGTTAATCACCATACATTACATCATTAGTTTTTGATTATGACATTCTTCTTTTACTAGCATGTACCTCATGGGGCTGCTGAGCTGGGTAATGCCTGCTTCTGCGCTTGCAAAATAATCACTATTTCAGCATCAGACCTCTCCATGTAAACAGAGCACTTGCCAACGGCAGGAGTTACCTTCGGGGAACTGAACCAATATTGACATGCTTAATAATACGTTGCCTATATGCCTGGATAGCAGAATTATTTTTTAAAACTTCATCAAAGTCAGTTGTGTATTTAAAGCCACTGTGGTAACGGATGAGGCAGAATGTGGTGGGAAGAGCTAGAATACAGACATGATATTGCTCATGATTTATGGGTTTTTCTTTACGTATTTCCCTTTTACTTTCTTCTTATAAGGTACTAATGTAGACCCTTAGATATATAACCGATAGAAACATATATCAAATATATAACCTATATTTCAGAAATATAAGCACTTCAGTGATACCAAACATAAACTCTCCTGCCCAATTCACGTTAGGATATTAGCTGACATCTCTTGTTTGATGTCTATAGAGTTTTAAGTGCTGGTTACCAGGGGTGTGATCTTAGTTTGGCTGAGGTCATGATCTCAGGGTGCTGGCATCGAGCCCGGCACTGGGCTCCACTCTCAGTGCACAGTCTGCTTGAGATTCTCCCCTCCTCCCTTGCTCTCTCTCCTCTCTCTCTCTAAAATAAGTAAGTTAAATCTTAAAAAAAAAAAAAAGTGCTGGTTACCAGAGCTAACTTTTGGTAAATTTGTGCAAGTTTCTTCTACTAGAGAAATCTTACAGTATAGAGAAAAATGGAGTGGTTTCACATAAAATGCAACACAATAAATATAGAAATGGGTCATCAGTGCATGGCTATTTCTTGGTGCCAGTGTATAAAATGTCAGGATAACAATTAGGTGTTGAAATATTTATTTTACTTTTCATTCAGAACCATTCTTACTAGTCCTTAGTACTATTGTTGAACTGCTTTAATAAATTCAATGACCCTATAAATTATTTTGTAAGAATTAAATCTGACTTGGGACTATATTCTTGTCACATTATGTATGGAAAACATCTGCATATCATCTCATAGTATGTAAGGTAAGCTAATTCACTGTCCTAACATTCATAAAATGTATCTCAAGTCACACAAAAACACGAAATATAAATGAAAATTAATATAGGATCTCAGAATCATCATTTAATCCATTCCTGAACATGCAGTACATAATGTCACCTAAATATGAAATTTTGCATTTCCAGCAGAGAACTCCAGACTATTTTTCATATACCCATGTAGCACATGTTTTATTTAGATGAGAATAATCTGAATAATTAATGTGATTATAAACTCATTTGAATAAAGTTACTGCGTATGTGTTATATACAAGGCCCTTTGCTATAATACATTATAAAGTGTGTGTGTATGTGTATCGTATTAACCCCAGAATTAATATAGCCCATAGCTCTCTTGGCAAAACGTGGACAGTGAAACATGCTTACAGGGCAAACGGGAACAAAATTTTTTTGGGGGGGGTGGGTGTGGAAATTCTATTCTGTCATGAAAATTGCCACAGAGAGCAGATCCCCAGAGAAAGGCTTGAGCTTGCCCAAGCTCATCTTGTCCCACGCCAAAATTCCTATTTTGGAGAATTCAGGACCATTCAGGGCTCTCAAGTACGAGGGCAGGAAGGACTGTTTGGCCTCTGTATCTTGAAAAGGGTCACTCGTCTCATCTGGTGACAACCGCCAGGGTCCCCGCGATGGCCTTTGTTCTGGTAGTACTGCCCAAGGGGGATGCCCGCTCCGGGTCCCAACTCCCGGCCACAGCGCAGAGGACCCGCGTGGCGGCCACCTCCTTCCCCTCCGGCTCCCTCGCTTCTTGCAGGAGTCAGGAAGGAAAAGTTGGACGAGTGAGCCCCACTCTTAGGTTGTCAGCAAAGCGAGAGGCGGGAGAACCCGAAGGGGAGGCTCGGAGGGGCAGGAGGAGGAGAGAGGCGCGGTCTCAGCGCGTGAAAGCGTGGGAAGGAGGGCGGCGGGAGACCTGCAGCGACCGCTCGGCCGGAGGGGAGGGAGGCGGGCTCCGCATCGCGGCCGAGGCAGGGGCCGCGGGACAGCCAGACGCGGAGTGAGGAGGGCAGGCGGCGCTCCCCCCCGCCCCCAACCCCGAGACCTGGAGCCGAGCCCGGCGGCCGGCGGGACGCGCGGGGAGGGGCGAGTGTGGCCGCGGGTCCCGGAGGCGGGCCGAGCGAGCCCAGCCCACACCGGGCTCGGAGCGGCAGTGGCCAGCCTCCCTCGGGCCCGGCTGCGCGCACCGCGCCCGCCCCGAGCGCGCCGCGGCCCTGGGCGCAGGGGACCCGCGCCCCCGCGGCACCCGCGCACCGCCGCCCCCGCTCGCCCTCCGCAGCGCAACCGGGGCCAATCCCCGCGTTCGCGCCGCGGGCCGCACGAGGCTCCCGTGGACCCTTCTCCAGCAAGGTAGGACGGCGGCGGGGCTCCGGGCGCGCTCCCCAGCGCGGGGCAGTCGGCCGAGCAGCCTCGCCCCGGGTCCCGAGGTCGGCGGGGCGCAGGGGCGCCTCCCCTGCCCCGCGGCGCTGGCGACTCCGGGAGGGTGCCGGGTGCTCGCACCTACATCGCGGGGTCCCCAGCCCGAGTCCCAGCGTGGAGAGGGGGGCGTGGAGAGGACGCTGGCGGTCCTTTCCCGGGAAGGGGACGCGGGGAGGTGTGTGAACGCGGGCAGAGAGCAGGACGCCTCTGAACTCTGGACCCGGCCGAGTTGAGGAGGCGAAACTGGCAGTTTAGAGGGACCTGGGAGCCTGTCGTTGCTGCGGGAGACGGGAGGAGAGGCGCGGTCACCTACTCGACCGCTCCTGGGGGCGGCAGGGGGCCGTCTTCCTTCTCTTTTTCCTTTGGGGATGAAAAAGAGCGACTACTTCAGAGAACAAAGATGGAGGGGTGAAGGTGGGCTCCCTGGCTGTGGCCTCTTGCACTGATCCCACTGACCTCTGACCGCGACCCCCGCCGGCCAGTGTCCGCTCCATTGTCCTGGAGGCCCGGCCGCCACACGGCGGGCCAAGTCGGCGGGGCAGCGGGGTACCCATCCGGGGCTCCTCGCGGCTCCTGCTCCCCTCGGCCTCCGCCCACCTTTCCTGGCTGGGTAAAACCCACCAGCTCGGTGCAAGTGCTGGGTTTAACTGGCACCTTGTACGCCCCCGAAAGGAAATGGAGATGATTTTCATCAAGTTCTCTCCGCGTATGTCATTACTGAAAAGCTGTAGCTACTCGCTCGAGCCTCAGAGCTCTGTTTGGGGGACTGAGCCGGTGCGTTTAAATTGTGTGTTAATCACTTGCCACCTGGTAGAATTATTTAGCCACTGGAAGAGAAGGGCTTGTGTTTTGCTCAGCAGGGCCAAGGAAAACTTAGCTGTTCTGAACCGGCCAAAGGAGTCAGGGAGCAGAAGAGGCAGGCGCAAAGGCGGTCTTGATTCTGCCCAGTGCAGGAGCTCCCGGGGAAGCGCAGATCCTGCTTGGCTTTCTTTTGAGAATCTCAGGAAATGTTTGGAGTCTCTGTTCGGGAGAAGGTTAAAATGCCTCGCGCATGTTTACCAGGGTTTCTTGGGGGTACTTAGGAAGCTCCCGCAGTCTATCCATGCGTCTTCTAGTGATTTTCACTTAGAATGAAGAGTAAGAACAAGAGACCACCAAGTCATCCATGAGCTCCGGAAATCAAAGCCACACGACTGAGGACAGGGCACCCCGCAGGCCTACCTGGACCATCAAGTTTCCTCTTGATGGACTACATTAAATTTTGCTCTTGACGTTTTGAAAGTTTTTGAAGGTAATTTGTCAACCCTGAGTTAAGGGTCCTCCGAAGCATGTCAGGTTGTCTGTTTGAAGTTTAGTTTATTAAAATTATGCAAGCATATGTAACATGTGCTAAACATTAACAGCTATGGTCCCTTGCCACAGGTAACCAACCTGTGTGAGTCTATGAGGTTTATATTTGATGGACTTTTTGGAAACCAGAATATATGGCATTGCTTTAGAGATAGTGTTAATATGCCCCAGGGATATATTACTTGCTATCCAAATCATGCAGAGTGTGATATTTACTTGCAGAAGGAAAAATAAGTGTAATCAGTAAAATTTCATGCAGAGGGCATAATGCTTTAGTTCAGTTTTATCTATGTCCTTTGAGAATTGGGGAGTGAAATTTGTTCAGCACATACTAAAATAGCTAAAGTATTTTTTTAAAGATTTTATTTATTTATTTATTTGTTTGAGAGAGAGAGAGAATGAGAGATAGAAAGCACGAGAGGGAAAAAGGGTCAGAGGGAGAAGCAGACTCCCCGCCGAGCAGGAAGCCCGTTGTGGGACTCGATCCTTGGACTCCAGGATCATGACCTGAGCCGAAGGCAGTCGCTCAACCAACTGAGCCACCCAGGTGCCCCATAGCTAAAGTATTTTATTTTGCATGTGAAATAATACTGTGAAGATTTTCCCTCCCTCTGATCTGAGAATGCTTGAAGACACAAGCTCTAGTAGATAGTGGGGCAGGCCATTCATGTGATGTGTGGGTAAGTCAGTGCTCCCACAGATGAAGGACAGTGTCCAGTCAATGTGAGCCCACTGCGGAACAAGAATAGAAACATTTCCTCCCCCTTAAGAAATCAGAAGATAAAATGTGTTGAGTAAAAACATAATACATATAATGCATATGGGATCCTAATATATATGTATACGTATATGCGTGTACATAACTTGCAGGTCATTTAATGTGTTGAAACATTTGCGTGAGTGAGAAAATATATTTCACTGGACCTGGGATATTTAAAGATGATAGTCCTTTATATTTGACCTGTGGTGAGCAGAGCACCTCACATACATATCTGCCTTTTTTGGGATCTTCTCATCACAGCAGAGGACCCAGAGGACCTAGGTCGTGTTTTCAAGGGCAGAGAGCTGGATCTAGGCAAGGTTATTGGGCCTTGGTCTTTCTACCGAACCGGAGCATCGGACAGGTGGGAAGGAGGAGGGTTTGACCGTAACCCCCTGAGAGGGAGACGCACGGGGCAAACCTTGGGGAGGTGGTACATTGTCAGAGCAGTGATCAGTCTCTTCTCCCCTCACCTCTCTCCTGTGGTTCTCCCCCAGCTCTTGTGGCCACTCCTCTGTCCTGGGTTCTTCTCTGTAGGCGAAATACCGCATCGTTCCATATGAGTTTCAGAGAGCAAAGGCTGAGCATGTCAAGAGAACAGGAAACCTTTAAATGAAAATTACTTATTCAGTTTAAAAATGCATATATTTTACCTATATGGATTAAAGAAAAAAGAGCCAGGCAGTGAAAAAGAGGTGATTTTCACCCAAGATGCGTTGAGGGGAGGAAGCAGTCATAGGAAGTCGAGTGTCTTTACCCTCAGAAATTGAGAAGCTCCCAGGAGCAACTGGGCCACTTGTGAGTTGTTTTCCCACCTGGGCCCTCCCCTGATCCTCTCAACTGCCCCTGGAAGGTGAGCGTAGACATGGCCACTCCTTCCACATTCCCAATTTCCCTTTCCTGAGTTCTGTTCCTTCTCCCTGTGGAGATGCCCCCAGGCAAAATTCAGTGCCCTTCCAGCGCCCCCCTACTGGTGGGTGATTATCACATTGTTTGTGTTCTGTCTCAAGTCTTTTCACAGTGCCTGTGCAGTCTCCTGCCTGGGGTGTGACCCTCCGTATGGATCCAGTTTATGCTTTTAGAATATTGAACCAAGGGGCACTTGGGTGGCTCAGTTGGTTAAGCGTCTGCTTCTGCTCAGGTCATGATCCCAGCGGGAACCTGCCTCTCTCTCCCCTCCCCACTGAAATCGGGCACTTCTACTCACTGGCCTCTTTAAGCAGCTACTTTTTTTCAGAGAAATGTGCAAATGATTTTTAGACCGTGACAAGTGATAAAAATGCATTAACAATTCTGTTGTGACATTTCCTGAGAATGAGCAGTCATTCAAGTACACAGAGATTTAGGTGTGTGCTCCCTGGGCTCCCTAACCCCCCCCCCCCCGACCTGGTAGGAGTAGATTTCCTGAGCCATTCCTAGACCTATGGAATCAGAGTGCGGGCTGGGACACGGGACACAGCCCTGAGCGACTTCCGTGAGCACCGCATCTAAGAGCCACTGTGCCAAGGGCAGGGCGCTCAGGAGTTCACACCTCGCCTCCTCTAGCCGGCTAGAATCGCCTGTCTTTCCCAACACAGAGTGCAGTCTGCAGAGATTTTCCTACTTGCCTTTTCTCATGTTTGGTTACAGTAACGAGGAACACCTCACAGTAAATCAGGCCATTGGTTCTAAGGGGGTGTAGATCCACATTATCTAACTGTAACTAAAGGTAGACAGAGACAAAGTGATGTTATTTTCTAACAGATGGTTGATTTCAAGTGGCAGGATCCTATGAACTGATTTTATTTTATATTCCGGGCGGGATTACAATACTTTCTGTGTAACTGTGTTAAAAAGAGCAATTTCAAATGACATGGTCTTTAGGATTCCTGCAGTGTGCTTGTTTCTGTGGATATGGAGGGAGCTGGGGTAGAGTTGTCTGTACCAGTTTACTCCCCTTCATGAGAGTTTCTCTGCGCCCATGGCCTTCCAACTTCCATTCAGACCCTGCTGCAGAAACTCACCTGCACCCTTATCCCTCAGCCCCAAGGGCATTTGACAGCAGACGCTCACCTCTCAGCTGCTCCTGGTTCCTTTGTCTCCTGTCCCCCTGATGTGGCTCCCTATGTTGTCCCTTGCGGCCTGCTTGCTTCTCCTCTGTCCTTGTTGCATGAGGGTCCCTCTCTACCCCCCCCCCCCCCCCCCCCCCCGCACGCAGCTCCTGCCCTGCAGCTCCAGCGCCTCCTCCTTGGGTACTCTCTGGTCTGAATCTGCCTACGGGACCGCTTACCTGGATGTCCCCCGCCTGCCTGACTTCAGCGCCCCAAGGGGGGTTCAGAATATCTGTTCCTCTCTCCAGGTCGCCTCTCTCGTTCCTGCGTGTCCCCCCTGCCCCAGAGGTGGAAGCCCCATGGCTGGCCCTCCTCACCCGCTCTTCCCTCCCCAACCCCCTGCCCTTTGCCTCGGTCCCCGGGGAGCCTCAGTTTATCTGGTAGACATTGCTGAGAGGAGCCTTCTTGTTCTGACCTTTTATGCCCTGGCTTAGTCAAGTCTTCATCTGCTGCCAGGGCTCTGGGATCAGTTGCTAACTTGCTGTTCCAGGCTCTCCGCTCAGATCCTGTCACAGATGCCAGAGCGATTTATCTTAAATGCCAATTTGGCCACGAGGCCTCTTGCTGCAAGTGATGTCCTGTTACCCACACCATCCCGTGCATGCGCCTCTGCACAATGTGGTCCTTCCTGACCCCCTCCTGCCCACCCTGCCGCCTCATCTCCTCAGTCCCGACTCCCGTCTGCTACCTTGGACAACACCGAGGTGCATGTAGTTTCCCACCCAGCGTTTAACGTTTCTTAACGCATAGACTTTATTCATTCTCCTGCGTGTTGGGAACGTGCTTCTCCCTCTGTTCAGCTGGAGTCAGATGCAGAACATCTTTTTCCAATCACCCTCATCCCACAGATGTTCCTCTTTTGGCATCTCCTTACTGCATACACGTCATGGGCTTGTCCTTAGCGCCACCGGCTCTGTTTGAACGTCTGACTTCCGGCCACACGTCCTGGTGCATCTCTGTGTGTGTGTAGCTTGGTAGATGTTCTAGGAATGGATTAGATGTAAGCACAGCAAAAGCCAAGCTGCTTCGAGCCCTGGAAATGCCCTTTGGAGATTCCGGCCCCGACCACGCCCTGCGCGCCTCACATTTTACTGTGACCCTCGTCTCTGCCACCACCCCAGACCCTGCCCCACAGACCCCTCGGACTGTGTCCTTCGCCCTCCCATGAAAATCATCTGCTCATCTTACAGATAAGGAAAAGAAACCTAGAGAGACGGAGTAATTTATTCAGAGCTACACTGCTAGCTCGGGATAGATCAGGACTTGCATAAAGTTCTGGTTATTATCCTGTGCTCTCATCACTAAGCAGAAGTCTAGGTTCTTTCTATTTAAGAGAGGACCATTTAGTTTTTCTTTTCTTTTCTTTTTGGCTTCTTGAACAAGTGCCATAAAGAAGACCATCTACAGCCAGGGGCAGCCAGCTGTAGGCCGGGGGCCAAATATAACCTGTGGCTTGTTTGTGTGGCAGCCTGTGAGCTACACGTTTCGTTTGCAAAGGAGAGCAGAAACAAGACAGCGCAGCACAACCCAGCACAACAAGGAAGGTGTGAGCCACTGAGACCCTGTGGCCCTCCTAGCCCCAAGTACTCGCTCTCTTGCCCTTTGCAGAAGATAACTGCCGAGCTCGATCCAAGGCAACAATGGGGCCTAGAGGTCATGTTCAGTGTAATTTATGTGGAAACTGACTTTGGTGAATAATCATCATCTCCCCAAAAACTGGACATTTAAAAACTTAGTAGATTTGCTGCACTTTAAGAAGAAAAAAAATGAAGGCAGAACCCATATTTCATGCATCGAATGCATTGTGTTCATGCTTGTTTCGTACCCTTCCTCACCCACACGTGGTTACCGTGGTAGACATCATTGCTATTACATAATGTAAGTAAAATAAGTCAGGTATCCCCCCAAAATTGCTGGGGGCATTTTTGGTTAAAAAATATGATTGAAGGTATGGATAAAGGTGAGTTTGATGTTCAAATTCTCATAAGCTAAATTGAATTAAATAAATTGCATAAAAATAGGCATTTGAATATATTCTTTTTCTATAACTGAAATGTTGAATGCCTTCTTTTCACTTTTATTACTAGAATTAGTGTTTTAAAAATAAACTTGGTAGGTTAAAGCCTCTAGCATGTGGCACTGTATGCCTTTAATGAACACATTTGAAATATTAAATAATTCCTTTAAGAATGATAAAGTCTTATTCAGGCGTACTCATTTTCTTTCTAATTTAGATTCTTGGTTATAAGCAGCTCAGTTATATGTGGTTGAGAGTCCCTGGGTAGAAATCATTCCATGAGCTCTCCAATCTTCCTTTAAAAAGTCTATTAATATGCCTTTTATCTTTATGATTTGGGACAGCGAGTCATTAACTTTACATTTATTTCCAGTGATTTAAAACTAAATGCAAGAACAAGACAAAAGAACTTTGGGATAAGAAATAAAGAAATTTCATAGAATGGAATACGGAGGAAGGTATTTCATACAGGCTGGAGCTGTGTTCATTTTATAGCGTGTAGAAAGAGACAAGTCCCAGTTTTCTGGAGTGAAACAAAGACATTTCTCAGGAAAGGGGTTTGCTGAAGCATTACATCCATGAGAGTTCAAATAAGGATGGTAAGTAGAGTTTTCCTAATATAGGTAATAAAAGAGGCATCGAGGCAGGAAATTGCAGTCATAAGGCATAGTATGAATATACAGTAAGTGTAAGAGGTCAAGGAGGAAGTGACCTTGAGGTGGGCAAGCATGTGTTGGAATTCCAGATCTGCTTCTCACTCCCCTGGTGCCACGAATAAGTGGGAAAACCTTTCTACACTTCATCTGTGAAATGGGGTAAACAAAGTGGCTGCCTTGTAGGGTAAAATGCGAGATTAAATGAGATACAGGTTCCTGTACCCGCTTAGCTTGGAGCTTATCACTGGGCAGGAGCTCTGTCAATTCAGGTGGTGTCATCCTGCCTGAAGAAGACAGCAGTGCGCTCGGACTTCGGCCGAAGTTTCCTTCTCAGAAAGTCTAGGTGACTTAATTAAACAAGTTGGAGTGCTTTCTAAAAACGTACCATTCAAGTGCTGTGATGGACTTGGACTTGAATCTACTTACTAAGTAAGAACTTGTTGGTGACATAAACGTGGCAAAACCACTGGAGAAAATGATCCCACTAGCTTGTTTTGTACATGTTGAAATAGTCTGGTGCCTGTTGGATCCGAAGAGAGCGGATTTTGAAATGCTGGGAGAGAGGAGCCTAGGGGGTGGACAGAGACTGTAAAATCAGATGTGGGGTGGGAGATGCTACAAAGCAGCATCATGGCTCTGCAGTCATGTATGGTCATTACGAGAAAGCACAAGAAGTCACAGGAATGGCACATCACTCCCTAGGGTCTACCTGTGAGGTGACACTTAGCGAGGATGCGCATACGAGGTGCAGAGGGAGCAGGTGTCCAAGCCAAGTGAAAAAGAGTAACAGGAACCCATAAGAAGACTGTCAGGACTGAACCTCATCATGAGGGCAGGTTTGGAAAAAAAATGCTGGAGACAATGAACAGTCTCTTTTTGCAATGTTTAGAATAAGAAGAGCAAGGCCGTGATCAGCCTCTGCTTGGGACTAATGGTGTAAAAAGTAAAGATCATGTAAAGATGGATCTCCTCATTGCTGTTTTGGTCCCCGTCCTCTAAATCAAGGAGAATGAGCTTAAACAAGGAAAATCAATCAGAATCTTGGACTAAAGCCCAAGATAGATGAGGGTATTAAGACAGAAATTCGTGTATTTCTTTTACGTGAATTCAGGTGAAGCTCAGGTGAGTCAAATGCCAGGGTACAGAAAGAACTGCAGGTGTGTGGCTGAGGGTGTCCTTGACAATCATGGGACATGATGGAGAATGACCGAAACCTTGGAGAACTGTGCAGGTCAGATGTCCTGAGCTTCATAGAATATCCTGGAAGCTACAGATTGGTATATAGATTCCCATCAACAATAATACATTATAATATTATGTACGCACACTCACCACAAGTTTTAAACCATAAGAAAAACACAAGGAACCAGAATAGTTCACAAAAGTCGGTCATTACAAACTCACCTGACTACTTATTTGAAAAGCCAGTTACAATGAATGCTTTGCTTTGCTCATCTATAAAATTAGGTGAATTAATTTCTAAGGTTTGTATTTATAAGAATTTATGTTGAAGTTTAGCTTGATTTTCTTTCTTTCTTTCTTTCTTTTTTTGCTTTACGTGGTGTCAGTTTTTTTTTTTATCGTGGCAAAACACGCATAACAGAAAGTTTACGACCATAACCATTTTTAAGTAGATAGCAGTGTTAATTGTTGTGCAACAGATCTCTAGAAGTTTTTCCTGTTGTACAACTGAAATCCTGTACTCATTGAACAAGAGCTTCCAGTTTCCCTCCCCTGCCTGCGACCCTTGCAACCACATCCCACTTTCTGCCTGTGAGTTGGACTACCTTAGATACCTCATATAAACAGAATCATGCAGTATTTATCTTTTTGTGACTGGCTTATTTCACTGAGCATAGTGTCCTCAAGGTTCGTCTGTTCTGTAGCATTTGACAAGACTTCCTTTTTTTTCTTAAGGCTCAATAATATTCCATTGTTCGTATGCAACACACTTTATTTATCCGTTCATCCATCAATGGACAGTTAGGTTTCTTGCGCCTTTTGGCAACTCTGAATAATGCTGCGGTG
The DNA here is from genome assembly GCF_003265705.2 of Callorhinus ursinus. NCBI lineage: Eukaryota > Metazoa > Chordata > Mammalia > Carnivora > Otariidae > Callorhinus > Callorhinus ursinus. Next base: position 624,740 of record NW_027397141.1, read on the forward strand.
AATATGGATATGCAAATGTCTCTTTGAGATCCTGTTTTCAATTCTGTTTGTGATATATATCTTGAAGGGGGATTACGGAGTCATTTGATAATTCTGTTTTTATTTTTTTTCAGCTTTATTGAGATGTAATTGACATATAACATTGTGTGAATTTAAGGTATACAGAGAAGTGATTTTATATGTGTATATATTGCAGAACAATTACCGCAATGGAATTAACACATCCATCACCTTACATAGTTAAAATTTTGCGAGTGTGTGTGTGGTGAGCACTTTAAAAATCCACCTCTTATTTACAAATGATAGTACATACTTATTACTTACACATAGTATAGTATTGTAACTATAGTCACCATGCTGTACATTACATCCCCTTTGCTGTGCAGAAAGTTCTAAGTTTGCTTTAGTCTCATTTGTTTATGTTTGCTTTTTTGTTGTCTGTGTTTTTAGTGTTATATTCAAGATATCACTGCCAAATCCAATGTCATGAAGCTTATCTTGTTTTCTTCTAGGAGTTTTATAGTTTCAAAGCTACATTTAGGTTTTTAATCTATTTTGAGTTGGTTTTTATATATGTTGTAAAATAAGGAGAAAACTTCATTCTTTTGCATGTGGGCATTTGGTTTTCCCAGCACCAATTGCTCAAGAGACTGTCTTTCCCCCATTATGTAGTCTTGGCACCCTCACTGAAGATCATTTGGCCATGTACATGAGGATGAATTCTGGGCTCTATATTCTGTTCTGTTGGCCTATTCAACTGTCTTTATGCCAGTACTATTCTGTTTTGATCATTATAGCTTTGTAATATATTCTGAAATCAGAAGAATGAGATTTCTAGTTTCTTCTTTGTCAGGATTGTTTTTGCTCTGGGCGAAAAGGCGCCCGAATTCTGTGAATTTTGGAATAGTCTTTCTATTGTGTCAAAATGCCATTGAGGGGGCACCTGTGTGGCTCAGTCAGTTAAGTGTCTGCCTTCGACTCAGGTCATGATCCTAGGGTCCTGGGATCGAGCCCCATCTCCAGCTCCTTGCTCAGCAGGGGGCCTGCTTCTCCCTCTCCCTTTGCCCCTCCCCGTTTGTGCGCGCTCTCTCTCTCTGTCAAATAAATAAATAAAATCTTAAAAAAATGCCATTGAGATTTTTATAGAGACTGCATTAAATCTATAGATCACTTTGGGCAATATGGACATTTTATAATCTTAAGTCTTCCAATCCATCAACAGGGGTTGTCTTTCCATTTATTTATGTCTTCTCTAATTTTTTTCAACAGTATTTTATAGTTCAGAGTACAGGTCTTTCACTCCCTGGTTCAGTTTATTCCTAAGTATCTTATTCTTTTTGGTGCTATTGTAAATGGGATTGTTTCCTTAATTTTCTTTTAAAAGTTTTCATTCCTAGTGTATAAACACACAACTGATTTTTATTTGTTGGTTTTGTATCCTGAAAATTTGCTGAAAACTATTAGTTCTAATAGTTTTTTGTTGTTTTTTTTTTTTTTTTAGTGGGATCTTTAGGGTTTTTACAAGAAGGGCAGGGCATGTTGTCTGTGAACAGAGATAATTTAACTTCTTCCTTTCCAGTTTGGATATTTTTGATTTCTTTTTCTTGTCTAATTGCTCTGGCTAGGATTTCCAGTACTGTGTTGAATAGAAGTAGTAAGACTGGGCCTTCTTTCTGGTCTTAGAGGAAAAGCTTTCAGTTTTTCACCATTGCATATGATGTTAGCTGTAGGCTTATCACATATGATTTTTAAAAAAATATTGTGGGAATTTCCTCCTATTCCTAGTTTGTTGAGCATTTTTATTATGAAATGGTGTTGAATTTTGTCAGATGCTTTTTCTGTCATTTGAGATGATCATGCGAATTTTGCCCTTTGTTCTACTAATGGGGTGTATTATATTAATAGATTTTCAAATACTGAGGTGTTCTTGCATCCCAGGAGTAAATCCCACTTGGTTATGGTGTATATTGATTTTAATGTGCTGCTGAATTTAGTTTACTAGTATTTTTTTTGAGGATTTTTCATCAGTGTTTACCATGGATATTGGTCTGCAGTTTTCTTTTATTGTGGTATCTTTGGCTTGGTATCAGGGTCCTCATAAAATGAGATTGGAAGTGTTTCTTCTTCTTCAGCTTTTTGAAAGAATTTGAGAAGGATTGGCATTAATTCATCTTTAAATGCTGGATAGAATTCTCCAGTGAAGCCATTTGGCCCTGGGCTTTTCTTTGTTCGGAGGTTATGATTACCAATTTGGTCGCTTTACTGGGTATAGTTCAACTCAGATTTTGTATTTCTTCTGGGTTTAGCCTTGGTGTGTTTTATATTTTAGGAATTTATTCATTTCTGCTATGTTGGCATGCAGTTGTTCATAGTAGTCCTTTAGAATCCTCTTTATTTCTGTGGCATCAGTTGTTGTATCAACTCTTCAGTTCTGGCTTGACTGAAGAAAACATGACTTTTCTTCACGTTTTTCCTTTAGTCTAGCAAAAAATTTCTCAGTTTTGTTGATCTTTTCAAAGCCCGACTCTAAGTTTCATTCATGTTATTTTTTTTGTATTCTCCATTTTATTTATTTATTTGAATCTTTATTATTTCCTTTCTTCTGCTAATTTTTGGCTTGGTTTATTTTCTAGTTTCTTGATGTGTAAAGTTAGGATATTGATTCCAGATCTTTCCTCTTTCTGAATGTAGGTGTTTACTGCTATTAACTTCTCTCTTGGTACTGACTTATTGTATCCCATAGGTTTCGTGTATTGTGTTCTCATTTTTATTTGTCTCAAGATATTTTCTGTTTTCTAATTTCCTTTGTGAAGTTTTCTTAGACTCATTGTCTTTCAAGAGTGCGTTGTTCAATTTCCACATATTTATGAATACTCCAGTTATTCTTCTATTACTGATACTTAGTTTAATTCTATTGTTGTCAGAAAATATACTTGGTATGATTTCATACCAATACTCTTAATTTTTTAAAATATTCTCACACTTTTAAGACTTGTTTTGTGGTCTAATATGTCCTAATATGTGATTTATTCTGAAGAATGTTCCATGTACACTTGAGAAGAATGTGTATTCTACTGTCRTTGGGTGGAATGTTCTGTATGTCTGCTAGGATGAATTGGTCTGTAGCGTTCAAGTTCTCTCCTTTCTTATTGATCTTCTGTCTGGTTGTTCTAGTCATTATTGAAAGTGGGGTTGTGTTAGTCAGGGTTAAAGAAAAAAAAGGAAATTTTTTGTCAATAATTGGATCATGTGATTATAGAGGCTGAGAAGTCTCATGATATGCTCTCTGCAAACTAAAGGCCTAGAAAAGCTGGTGATGTAATTCATCATACTGAGTCCTACAGCATGAGAACCAGGGGAGCTGATGGTAGAAATCCTATTCCAAGGGCAGAAGATGAAATGAGATGTTCCATTTCAGTGAAGCAGGGAGAAAAAAGGATAAATTCCTCCTACTTCTGCCTTTTGTTCTCTTCAGTACTTCAGTGGATTGGATGATGCCCAACCATGCTGGAGAGGGCAATCATCTACTTTCTGAGTCCACCAATTAAAATTCTAATCTTATCTGGAAACACCTGCACAGACATAACCAGAAACAATGTTTGATCTGGGAACCCCATGGCCCATTCAAATTAACACATAAAATGAACCATCATATGAGGTATTGAAATCTCCTGCTGCCCTTGTGTTATAATCTATTTCTGCCTTAGATTATGTCAGTTTTTTTTCCCAGTGTTTGGGTGCTCCGATGTTTAGGTGTACATATAGTTATGATGATATATTCCTGGTGAATTGACCCTTTTGCCATTATATAATGTTTTCTTTGTCTTTTTTGAGCATGCTTGACTTCACGCCTGCTTCAGCTGCTGTAAATATGGCTGCTCCTACTCTGTTTTGTTTGCTATTTGGATGGATTATCTTTTCCTAGCTTTTCACTTTTAGCCTATGTGTGTCCTTACATCTAAAATGAGTCTGCTTTTTAAAATCCATTCAACTACTTTATGGTTTTTGTTTGGAGAATTTAAACCATTTACATAAAAAGTAGTTATTGACAGGGAAGGACTTACTATTGACATTTTGTTAAGTGTTTCCTGTATATATTATAGTTCTTTTGTTCTTCTTTTTCCTTTCTTGCTGCCTTCCTTTATGTTTTATTGATCTTTTGTAGTGACATACTTGGTTTCCTTTGTGATTTTCTTTTGTATATCTTCTATTGTTTTTTTCCTTTGTGGTTTCCATGGGGATTACATAAAATGTCTTATAGTTATATAAAAAAGGACTAATCAGAGATGAAGAACACAATAAATGAAATTCAAAATACACTTGATGGAATTGATAACAAGCTGGAAGAAGCAGAGGAACAAATTCATGAACTAAAAGAGTAATGGAAAGTAGTCAAGCTGAACAAATGAGAGAAAAAAGAATTATGCAAAATGAGAATAGACTTAGGGAACTCAGTGATTGTATCAATTGTGGTAACATTTGTTTTATAGGAGTCCCAGAAGGCGAAGAGAGAGAAAACGGGGCAGAGAATTTATTTGAAGAAATAATAGCTGAAAACTTCCCTAATTTAGGAAAAGAAACAGATAGCCAGATCCAGAAGGCACAGAGATCCCCTCAAAAAATCAACCCAAGGATGTTCACATTAAGACATATAGTAATCAAAATGGCAAAAAAGTAGTGATAAAAAAATTAAAAGCAGCAAGAGAAAAGAAGGCAGTTACATACAAGGGAATCTTCATGAGGCTATCAGTGGGTTTTTTAGCAGAAACTGCATGACAGAAGGGAGTGGCATGACCTATTCAAGGTCTTAAAAGGGAAAAATGTACAGCTAAGAATAATCTATTTAGCAAAGGTGTCATTCAGAATAGAAGAAGAGATAAGGGAACTCCTGGCTGGCTCAGTCAGTAGAGCACACAACTCTTGATCTCGGTCTTGTGAGTTCAAGCCCTACACTGGGTGTAGCAATTACTTAAAGGTAAAATCTTAAAAAAAAATGGAGGAGCGATAAGGAGTTTCCCAGACAAACAAAAATAAAGCAGTTCATGACCACTAAACCAGCTTTATAAGAAATACTAACAGGGACTCTTTGAGTGGAAAGGAAAAACTGTAAGTGAGAGTATGAAAAGCAGAAAACACAAAAGCAGTAAAAATAAGTATTTGTATAAAAAAGCCGGTCAAGAGAGTCGCAAAATAAAAAGATGTGAAGTATGACACCGTATACCTAAAATGTTGCGGGGAGAAGAGTAAAGAATGGGTTTAAACTTAAGCGACTATCAACTTAATATAGACTGCTGTATGCACGACATGTCATACACAAACCTAATGGTAACCAAAAATCAAACCACTAATATGCAAAGAATAAAGAGAAAGGAATCCAAGTATATCACTAAAGAAAACCAACAAGCCATGAAAGAGAATAAGAGAAGAAAGGATCAGAGAAACACTACAAAAATAACCACAAAACAAGTAAAATGGCAATCCATATCCATATCTATCAATAGTTACTTTTAATATAAGTGGGCTAAAAGCTCCAAACAAAAGACATAGGGGGGCAGAGTGGATAAAACAAACAAAACCCGTCCATATGCTGCCTCTAAGAGACGAATTTCGACCTAAACACATCTCCAGATTGAAAGTGATGGATGGAGAAACATTTATCATCGAACTTGATATCAAAAGAAAGCAGAAATAGCAATACTTATATCAGACAAAAAAGACTATAAAACAAACACTGTAACAAGAGACAAAGGACACTATATAATAGTAAAGGAGACAATCCAAGAAGAAATAACAATTGTAAATATTTATGCACCCAACATGGGAACACCCAAATACATAAAACAATATCAGACTTAAAGGAACTAACCAATAGTAATATAATATTAGGGGACCTCAACAAACCATGTACATTGATGGAAAGATCGTCCAAACAGAAAATCAACAAAACAGTGCCTTTGAATGACACCCTGGACTAGATGGATTTAACAGATATAATCAGAACATTCCATCCTCAAACAGTAGAATACACATTCTTTTCAAGTGTGCATAGAACATTCTCCAGAATAAGTCACATATTAGGCCATAAAACAAGCCTCAACAAATTCAAAAAGATCGAAGTCATACCCTACATCTTTTCTGACCACAACACCATGAAACTAGAAATGAAGAAAAAGTCTGGAGAGAACACAAACACACAGATGTTAAATAATATGCTATTAAACAACGAATGGGTCAACCAAGAAATCAAAGAAGAAATCAGAAAGTACATGGAAACAAATGAAAATGAAAACATAATGTTCCAAAACCTTTGCGATACAGCAGAAGTGGTTTTCAGAGGGAAGTTTATAGCAATACAGGCCGACCTCAAGAAGCAAGAAAAATCTCAAATAAGAGATTTGTAAGACCTAATCTTACACCTAAAGGAGCTAGAAAAACAACAAGCAAAACCTAAAACCAGCAGAAGGAAGGAAACACTAAAGATTAGAGCAGAAACAAATGATATAAACACAACACAAAACAAAACAAACAAACAAAAAAACCAGATCAGTGAAACCAGGAGCTGTTTCTTTGAAAAGAGCAACAAAATTGATAAATATCTAGCCATACTCATAAAAAAAGGAGAAAGGACTCAAAGAAGATCACAAATGAAAGAGGAGAAATAACGAAACAACACTACAGAACTGTAAGAATTTTTTGAAAAGCTATATGCCAACAAATTAGACAATGGAAAGGAAATGGATAAATTCCTGCAAACATATAATCTACCAAAACTGAAGCAGGAAGAAATAGAATATTTGAACAGACTGATTATTAGCAAAGAAGATTGAATCGGTAATATAAAAGCTCCCAACAAACAAAAGTCCAGGACCAGGTGGCTTCACAGGCGAATTCTACCAAACATTTTAAGAAAAGTTAATACCTGTTCTTCTCAAAATATTCCAATAAATAGAAGAGGAAGGAAAACTTCCAAATTCACTCTATGAGGCCAGCATTACCCTGATGCCATAATCGGATAAAGACATCACAAAAAGTAAAACTACAGACCAATATCTCTAATGAACATAGATACAAAAATCCTCAACAGAATACTAGCAACTTATATCCAACAATATGTTAAAAAAAAAAATTCACCACAATCAAGTGGGATTTATTCCTGGGATGCAAGAATGGTTCAATATTTGCAAATCAGTCAATGTGATCCATCACATGGATAAAAGAGAGGATAAAAACCATATGATCATTGCAACAGACACAGAAAAAGCATTTGACAAAGTACAACATTAATTCAGGATGAAAGCACTCAACAAAGTAGTTTTATAGGGAACATACCTCAACATAATAAAGGTTATTTATGAAAAACGCACAGCTGACATCATCCTCAATGGGGAAAAATTGAGAGCTTTCCCCCCAAGGTCACGAACAAGACAAGGATGTCCACTCTCACCACTTTTATTTAACATAAAAGTACTGGAAGTATTGGAAGTCCTACCCAGCAGTCAGACAACAAAAAGAAATAAAAGGCATTCAAACTGGTAAGGAAGAAGTAATATTTTCACTATTTTCAGATGACACGATACTATATATAGAAAACCCAGGAGAGTTCACCAAAAAACTACTGGAGCTGATAAATGAATTCAGCAAAGTTTCGGGATACAAAATCAATGTGCAGAAATCTGTTGCATTTTTTTACACCAATAATGAAGCAACAGAAAGAAAAATTAAGAAAACAATCCCATTTAAAATTGCACCGAAAATAATAAGATATCTAGGAATAAACTTAACCAAAGAGGTGAAAGACATGTACTCTGGAAACTGTAAAACATTGGTCAAAGAATTTGAAGATGACACAAAGAAATGGAAAGACATCCCATGCTCATGAATTGGAAGAAAAATTTGTTAAATTGTCTATGCTATCCAAAGCAATCTACAGATTTAATGTCATCGCTATCAAAATAGCAACAGCATTTTTCACAGAACTATAAGCAACAATCCTAAAATTTATATGGAACCACAGAAGACCCCAAATAGGCAAAGCAATTTTTGAAAAAGAAAAGCAAAGCTGGAGGTATCACAATTCCAGACTTCAAGTTATATCATGAAGCTGTACTAATCAAAACGGTACGGTAGTGGCACAGAAATAGACATATATATCAATTGAACAGAATAGAAAGTCTAGAAATAAACCCACAATTACATGGTCAATTAATTTTTGACAAAGCAGAAAGACTATCCAATGGAAAAAGACAGTCTCTTCAAAAAATGGTGTTGGGGAAAGCTAGACAGATACATGTAAAACAATGAAACCAGACCACTTTCTTAAACCATACACAAAAACAAACTCAAAATGGATTAAAGGCCTAAATGTGAGACCTGAAACCAAGAAATCCTAGAGGAGAGCACAGGCAGTAGTTTCTCTGACATTGGCCATAGCAGCATTTGTCTAGATATGTCTTTTGAGGCAAGGGAAATAAAAGCAAAAATAAACTATTGGGACTACAACAAAATAAAAAGCTTCTGCACAATGAAGGAAATAATCAACAAAACTAAAAGGCAACCTACAGAATGGGAGAAGATATTTGCAAATAATATATCTGATAAAGGGTTAGTACCCCAAATACATAAAGAACTTAAACAACTCAGCACCCAGAAAGCAAATAATCCAGTTAAAAATGGGCAGAAGACATGAACAGACATTTCTCCAAAGAAGACATACAGATGGCCAACAGACACAGGAAAAGATGCTCATCATCTCCCATCATCATGGAAAAGCAAATGAAAAGTACAATAAGATGTCACGTCACACCTGTCAGAATGGGTAAGATAAAAAACACAAGAAATAGCAGGTATTGACAAGGATGTGGAGAAAAAGGAATTGTCTTGTATTGTTGGTGGGAATGCCAACTCTTGCAGCCACCGTGGAAAGCAGTATGGAGGTTCCTCAAAAAATTAAAAATAGAACTACCCTGTGATCCAGTAATTGCACTACTGGGTATTTAACCCCAAAATACAAAAGCACTAATTCAAAGGGATACATACACCCCTCTGTTGATTGCAGCGTTATTACAATAGCCAAATTATGAAAGCAGCCCGAGTGTCCACTGATAGATGAATGGATAAAGAAGAGGTTTTATATAAAATAGAATATAATCCAGCCATAAAAAGAATGAAGTATTGCCCTTTGCAATGACATGGATGGAGCTAGAGAGTACAATGCTAAGTGAAATACCATATGATTTCACTTTATGTGGAATTTGAGACAAAACAAATGAGCAGAGGAAAGAGAGAGAGAGAGAGAGACCAAGAAACAGACTCTTAATTACAGAGAACAAACTGATGGTTACCAGAAGGGAGGTTGGTGGGAGTATGGGAGATATGGGTGATGGGGATTAAGGAGTACACTTGTGATGAGCACTGGGTGATGTGTGGAATTGTTAAGTCAGTATATTATACAACTGAAACTAATATAACACTGTGTGTTAACTATTCTGGGATTTAAGAAAATCTTACAGTTATAACAACCTATTTTAAGCTGATAGTAACTTTATAGAAAACCTCTACTCTTTATATCTGCCCCTCCCCACATTTTATGTTCTTGATGTCACAAATTAAATTTTTATGCTGTGTATCCATTAACAAAATTTTACAGTTCTTTTTTATGTTTTGGTCTTTTGAGTTTTATACCATAATTAAAAGTGATTTATGCACCTTACAGTGTTATAGGATTCTGTGTTTGAGTACATACTTGCCTTTATCAGAGAGTTTTATATTTTCGTATGCTTTCCTTTTTATGTCAGCATTTGGCATTTCAATTTGAAGGACTTCTGTTAACATTTCTTGTAATGCAGTTCTAGTGGTAGTGCATCTCTCATCTTTTGTTTACCTGGGAAAGTCTATTTCTCTATTTCTCTTTCATATTTGCAGGATAGTTTTGTTGGGTATATTCTTAATTGGCAATTTTTCTTCCCCCTCATACTACTTTGAATATATTATCCTACTCCTTCCAGACATGTAAGATTTATCCTGGGAAATCTGCTGATAACATGAGAGCTCTCTGATGAGTCACTTTCCTCTTGCTATTTTCAGGATTCTCTTTTCACCATTGACTTTTGACAGTTTGATCATGTGTCTCAGTGTGGGTCTTTTGGCTTCATCCTCGTAGGGATCCATTGAGCTTCTTGGGTTTGATGTCCATTTCCTTCCTTAGACATGGGAAACTTTTAGCCAATATTTTTTTGGGGATTCTTAGAAGAAAGACAAAGAAAGAAAGGGAGACAATTAGAGGCTTGCTCTCTCTTTCTCTCTTTGGCTTTCTTCTAGGAATCCCGTGTGAATATATTGCTTTCCTTATAATGTCCCATATATCCCTTAGACTTTTTTCATTTTTCCTCATTCTTTTTTTCCCCTCTGACTCAAATATCATATTACCAGTTTTTGAGTTTTCTGATTCTTCTGCTTGACCCAGCCAGATGATGAACCTCTCTAGTGAATTTTCAGTTCAGTTATTATATTATTCAGCTTCATAATTTGTGGTTAGTTTTGTTTTTTAGTTTCTGCCTTCTGATGGTATTTTCATTCATCATTTTTCTGATTTTGTGTAGTTGTCTCTTTTTGTTCTCATTAAGCTCATTGATCTTCTTTAATGGGGTTATTCTGGATTTGATATCAGATATTTCATTGATTTTCCTTTCTTTAAGATTGATTTCTGGAGATTTATTTTTTTCCTTTGTGTCATCTTTTTCTTTTTCTTTCTTTCTTTTTTTTTTTTTTTGGGACTTGGGATTATGAGAACACAGACATCTCTCCAGTCTTCATAGTCTGGCTATGTACAGACTTCACCAATCAACCTCGCTAGAGATTCTGGGAGTCCCTCAGACCTTTGTGGCGACACATCTTCTCTGCATGATCTTCCAATTAGAGAGGTTTACCTGTTTCTTTTTCAGGAGGTTGTAACCTCTTCCTCCATCTGGTGTCTGCTTGTGGTGAGGCAGGCTCTCTGGTGCTGCTGCAAGTCATTGAGCTCTCCTGTCTTCCCGGTGGCTCCCAGGCATCCAGAGTATGCTGGTTCTTGTCAGTGCCCCACATCAGGCTAGACAGAAACCGGTCCCCCAGGCGGCCTCCAAAAGCTGGACTGCTGCATTCATGTTTCTCTCTACTTTTTTTCTTCCTGAGTGAGAAGGTATGCATTGGGATTTTCTCCCAGTCTTGAAGGGATGAGTAACTGTGGGTAGAGAGCAAAGGCTCTTCTCACTCATTTCAATGAAGCTATTCTAGGCATTGTGCTTGCCTGGTCTACTGTAACTACTTTGAGACATTTTGATCTATTTATTATTTTTGTCGATTCAGTGTATCTGTGGGAGGACAAGGGATGGGCTTCTTCTTCCATCATCTTGCTGATATCCCTCCATAGGCTGGAGTTTAGTTTGATTTTAACAAGGCATTCTGCCCACTTTTTTGGATTTGACAGAAGGCATCATTGCCTTGATCAGATGTGACCCATATCTATGCACAGGAGACCCCTGGTGAGGTGAGAGAGTTTAATTGAGCCAAGTTGCCTTTAGGGCAAAGTATTTAATTGACTAGTGTCAGTCTTGAACAATCAAAGATCAAGTTTAATGAGACATAGTTGGGAGAACAGGCAGAGAGGTGTGAAAATTATAGGAAGAAATATAAGTAGGGGATTTATCAAGGTCAAATCACTGGGGGACAGGATCTCATCGAAATGGGATCCCAGGTAACCATTAAGACCAGTAAGATATGTACACAACCTAAAAGCACTTCATGAATAGAAGTTGAACTCATGCACAAACTAGAGACAGGGTATTGATTGGTCTAGAAACAGTGCAAAGTACATGCAAACTGAAGGAAAAAGTGTAATAATTCATGTTCCCCCTACTCTGAGGAAATGTACTCTGTACACGTTGGTGTATATCCCTTCATAACAGTGTCTCTGTGTATGAGTGTGTATGATTATGTATACGTATGATTATGTATATGTGTGCATGTGAATGTATATCAATCACCATTCATTTTACTGTTTTCCTCATTGCTTAGTGCTCACATGGTCTGGGTGAAATTGAAACAAATCAAACTTTGGAAGTGGACTGTGACTTGGCTTAGATTTATCAGCGTAATAATATTCTGCTTGCTCTGGTGATTTTTTAGGGTTAAGAATGTGGTCCCAATGAATGTGGCCAGAACTTTTCTTCTGTTATTGAGTCAGTATCCATCCAACTATCCACGCCTGCTTCCCACCCTTTCTTCCTCTTTACATTGTCCTACTTCAGCCATGTTGGTGTCATGACAGAAACTGGCCTCTGAAGAAAACCACCAGGAGAAGTTGAATGAGAAGAGAAAGGGACTTAGACTGTAATCACACAGCACCTGACACACTCCCCCACAGCCCACCGCACACAAACTACTTCTGACTTAGGATTTTTATGGGTTGCAGAAGGATAGTCATTCTAATTAATTCTTTTAATTTTTTTTTTAAAGATTTTATTTATTTATTTGACACAGAGAGACACAGTGAGAGAGGGAACACAAGCAGGGGGAGTGGGAGAGGGAGAAGCAGGCTTCCTGTGGAGCAGGAAGTCATATATAATTAAGAATTTGACAAACTGGAGGGGCTCGATCCCAGGACCCCGGGATCATGACCTGAGCTGAAGGCAGGCGCCTAATGACTGAGCCACCTAGGCGCCCCTAACTCTTTTAATTTAATCTTAGTCTTTTTTTTTTTTTTAAAGATTTTATTTATTTGAGAGAGAGAGAGCATGAGAAAGGGGATGGGCAGCGGGAGAAGCAGACTCCCTGCTGAGCAGGAAGCCGGACGCGGGACTCGATCCTGAGACTCCAGGATCATAACCTGAGCTGAGGGCGGTCGCTTAACCAACTGAGCCACCCAGGCGCCCCTAATCTTAGTCTTTTTTATTGAAATCTATAACACTCACAAGAGAAAAAAATGCATATAACATAACCACTCATTTTAACAAATTATTATAAGGTAAACACGTGTATCAAGAAATAAACTATTGTAAGCAACTCCACTGCTCACTGTCTTTACTTTTATAGCATTTCTTTCTTTTGCTTTTCTGTATACTGTTATTATCTTTGCGTCCCTGAACACTGTGGTTTTGTCCCGACTGATTGTGAACTTTGTGTGAATGGAATCATCGAATATTTGTTGCATGAGTTGTAGGTTACTCAGTTTCATTGCTGGATATATCTCTTCTTCTCAGTATACCAGAATGAATTTATCCATTCTACTGTTGCTGGGCTTGGGGTTTTGGGTTTGCAATTTGGATATGTTACCAATAATGCTCCTCTGTCAAGTTTGGCCTTCTTCTAGATGCATATATGCACATATATATGTATGGTGTATACCTAGAAGGGAAGGGCTGGGTTATGAAAATGAATACCTTAGATGATTTAGATCAACATTTTAAAGACCTTGGTAGGCTGATATCTGGGGCTAAGAATAACAAGGGGGAATTTATTAGGGAGAATTTTAAGTTTTGTTGGCTGATTCAAAATATTAATGACACAAGTTCAGAGTTATCAAAGACATGCCTTAACAACAGAGCATTTGGAATAAATCTGTGGCTCTTAGTTGACTAATGCTTAGCATAATGAGCCCAATGTCACCATCATAAATGCAGATATGCTATTAATAGTGAAACCTGGTATCTAATATCCTAAGTAGGTGAGTTCACATTTAGAGTAGTGTATTCATTTTGGGGAGTCATATATAATTAAGGATTTGACAAACTGGAGGCTATACAGAGAAAATAAGCTAGAATAGTTAAAGTCTGGAAAGAGCAGTGTGAGAAGTTTCTCCCAGGAAGGTTTACCCTGGAAAAGGGTAGAGAGAATGTTGTACCTTTCATGTAGAAAAATGGTTACACCTATTTTGTTATCTCTGTATGGTCGGTCGACCTTGGACCAAGGCATGGGGTGGGAGAAGATTGTATGAAGGAATGCTTCATTTGCCTCGTATTTTAATATAAATGTGGTTCTAATAATTCCAAGAGAAGGAGAGGGTGATCTTTAAGTGTAGAGAGCTCACTATCAAAGAAGTTTCAAATGGAAATGGGAAAAACATATTCCTGAGGTGTCTAGATGTCCTGGCTCTAGGTGATGAGTTGTTAGTCTTCTCTGTGTGTCCCCCTTGCAGGCGAGGCAGGAAAAAATCACAGCTCCAACCAGGGAAATCCTGGATAACCTTAAATATCCTGTGTAAAGCATTTCTCTACATCTTGAACAGAGAGGTATTTCTTAGCCCTAAATTATAGCTTCCACTCACCATGTGTAATGTGACTTAGACAACTGCACCTGTTTTCCATATGAATAATTACTACTTGAAAAAGGGATAAAGTCAAAACAAAGGGACAAGTAACCCCTAAGGGTAGATATGTTAAAAAAAATGTACAAAATCACATTCCATAGTGATTAACCTTATATGGGGTCTTCTTTAAAGTTCTGGCTTACTTATTACAGAGCGATCTTGATTTATAGAAGCGAGAATTAACAATGGAGGGATTTCTCGTTGAGAAAAAAGAATGTCTAAAGATGCTTTAGAAAGTCAATGATCACTTTAATTTTCTATAATAATTTAATAGAATTAAAAATCGCTGTCAGGCCAAAGGATAGACATAAATTCAGTGATGTGAACTCAAATGGATACACTTAAAAAAAGAAACCATATTCCTGAGCATCTTGGAATAGATGCTGTTTTTAAAGTGTTGAAGAAAATAGAAAAAAAGAAAAAGAAAAAGAAATCCTAGTGCTTAGATGACTTTGTATTCTCGAGAGATCAGTAGCATAATAAGTTTCTTAAATCTGGATCAAGATCATCTTACCAGAGGCAAGAAGTCCAGATTTCACACAGGTGAGCACAGAATAGTTTAATCTTGCCTAGCAGATGGCTCCAGGTCAGTGGCCAATAACAATTTGTAACACACCAATGATAATATAAGGCAGCCAGCTCTCTCCTAGGAGTGCAACCTGCTTTATAAAAATAAAAAAGGCTGGTGACTTTTTCTGTAGCATAGAAATCTATCCTTCTCCAGCTCGCCCTCATTTCCTTTCCTCTTTCTTCCAAATTATGGACTTAACTATACTTCATTGTTCCCTTGTTTATGGAAAAGTGCTACATATATAAGCAAATTAGATAAGTAGATATCATATGCAAATTCAAACAATGTAAATAAAAATAAGATTTACTTGACCCAAATCAGCCATATGAAAAATATCACACACACACCTGCATGCCTGTGTATCAGGAAGAAATTCCAACTTGTATCCACCATCCAAATGTTTTCGTAAGAGTTTACAGAAGCTATCTCATAAATGGACATCATGTAAAAATAAAGTGGGAGCACCCTTCGTGGGATTCCAGGTAAATGTGCCGGGGAATGGACCTCCTGCTCCTTCCCCTGAAAAAGAGGAACCGAAGTGACTGGCATTATATAAATAAACTGAAGATACGAGTTTTGCAAAGTTCGGCATGTGCACATTTTAATATTGTATCTGTTTTAATAAGGAATTTGACTTAGGAAAGCCACATTGAACGGAAGTCTGTCTTTCGTCCTTGAGGCTGTGACTCTGGGACCATCGGTTTACAAGGTAGCCACTTACTAGAATTTTAAGTATATTGTCATCGAGGAAATTAGAAAGATGAGGATAGATTCATTTTC
The DNA here is from genome assembly GCF_003265705.2 of Callorhinus ursinus. Taxonomy (NCBI): domain Eukaryota; kingdom Metazoa; phylum Chordata; class Mammalia; order Carnivora; family Otariidae; genus Callorhinus; species Callorhinus ursinus. The sequence goes on from NW_027397141.1 coordinate 640,432, forward strand.
TCTGGCTTCCCATGGCTCTCTCCTTCTCTCTCTTCTTTCTCCCCTGTCCCCCTCCGTCTCCGTGACCTGCCTCAGGTCATGTGAAACCATTGTGTGACAGTGTCCGAATAACACAGCGGGCGTCATGAGGTCTTTTGGGTCTGCTCCAGTTTTAATGAGAATCAAACCAAAGTGATGCACGTGAAAGTCCTTTTCAAAACTGTAATATACACTCTGCACCCACAGAACCATCTGTCAATCAATCAAGCAATCAATCTGTGATATATCTGTAAGCAAAAATAAGAAATTGCCACCATAGTGAAACCACAGGTCGTTCTACATGAAAAAAAAAAAGAACCCCTCAGTTTGTATGTGTGAATAGATATCGTCAGACTGTATCTGTTATTTGGATATTAGAAATTAGTTTTTATGCCAGCATTGTGGATTTGAGTTTCTCGTTTTTAAAAAAAACGCTTTGCAAATAACTACTCATTTGGGGGAGTTACTGATTTCAATACCTTGAATTAGTAAAATATGACACATTTATAAAATTGGTGCCTGTCAAGAAGGAAATTGGCTGGTTAAAGATCTATGGGCAGTCTGATACATTGTTGCCATTATGTTATAATGCACGTTGAAATTCTCTTCAGTCTCAGATGCATGCAAGGCCAGACGCTTTTCCCGTTCTCTGTGGCGCGGTTACGGACAATTTAAAAGCCTGCCGTGGGTGTGTGTCATTGGAAGCAACGCCGTCACAGTGGCTCTGAGCCCCCTTCCCCCCAGCGAAGGCTCCAGCAGGTGCCCTGTCAGCCCTCTTCCAGGAGCAGAGGGTTTGCCTGAGCACTCAGGTTATTCCGTGTGATGGGCCAGCCCCGTCCTGCGCATGTCCTTCCCCTCATCCCTCCTCTCCCTCCTTTCTTCTCTCCCATCTTCCTTCCCCTCTCCCCGATCCATTCCTGTCCTCCAGTTTCTCTCTTCCCTTCCCTTCCTCCTTGAACCCAGTGTCTGTGCCCTGTTGTGCCCGGTGCGAGACAGAAACAGCACAAGACGTGTCCTCTGACCTTGCGGGTTCTGCCATGCAGCTGGAGAGAGGTGATGAGCACAGAAACTGGGTAGGGCAGAGCGAGGCCAGTGTCTGTCCCTGCGAGAGGGGAGCGGACATAACAGCAAGGGCAAGCCACGCTTGGGCAGAGGGCGGGTTAGTGAGCCTAGAACACGTAGGGAGACTGCGTGGGCACGTCGTGGGCTTGTGGGATGCATGCAGGCCGAAAGGATGATGGCCTGTGGACAATTAAGTAAGGTTTCTGTGATAAGGCTTTGTCATTTATTAATGGTATTTTGCAATTCAGTGTTAGGTGATGAGTAGGGCAAACAAATAACACTTTTGAAATGGATTCCAACTTCGTTCAGTTATCTACAAAGTCTGTTTCTACCACAGATGCCTGTTAGAGGAGGTGTCTTGCTTTTTTGTTCCTTCTTCCTCAAACACAATTGGTTGTAATGGAAATGTATTAGGGGCGGCCTTCCGCTTACTCCTCTCACCTTTGTGCAGCTGTGTGCTAAATAAATAGTGCTCTTCAAACTGATAACTGTTCTGTGTCTGATAATCTGCCTCCGAGCCTGCTGTTTGGACCTGAAGTAGTTTGCTTGTAAATGTGATTATATTTAATGATCTGTTTTGTAAATACAGTGGTTTTCCCTTTCTGTGGGTAGTCAGCTGAATCTGAATGTGGAAAAAATAAAGAAATGAGAGCATTATACATTTCAGAAAATACAGCTATTATTGTGTTTATTTTATACTTTGTTCTAGATTTACATTAAGCACAGTTGCATTACTATTAATCTCAGACAACATAAATAGCATGCAGATTTATATAAATGTTTCTTTGCAATTTTCATAAGAGTTCTTAATATAATATATCCAGCATTGTGTATGAAGGGTGCTGAGTAGTTATCAGTTACTTTCCAAATGTAAAAGCAAAATTAAAGTCATGAAGGGAAGAAGAAAAGCAACCTAAGTAGAGACCATTTTGCATAAGTACGACGATGTGCTAGGTCTCTTTAATGGGCTCTGGCGCAGCCCCGACCTGGGCCAGAAGTTTGGAAATACACAAATTCTTCCCTATTGAGAAAGTCAGGACTTCTGTGAGTTGCGTGATCCAAAAAAAATGTGCCGGAAAGCAAATCTCTGGCAAGTGTATTCCTATTAGACTCCTGAATGGAGAAACAAATGAATATATAAATAAATCACATTTAGTATCTATAAATTGTTTTCCTCGTGGATTTAAAATTGTGTTTCAGAAGACTCTAGTTACTGAATCACGTAATTCCTAAGAACATACCAGTAGCTAATTTTTCATGAGTGTATCAGTTTGCTAGCTGCAATAGCAGACGTTCATTGTTTCATAGTTCTGGAGCTGGGAGTTCAAGGTCAAGGTGTCTGCAAGGTCAGTTCCTGCTGAGGCTGGTGAGGAAGAATCTATGCCGCATTTCTCCCCTACCTTCTGGTGGTTAGCCTGCCCTCTTTGGCATGCTAACTAATTATATCTGCAATGACCCGATTTCCAAATATGGTCAAACTCAAAGGCACTGGGAGTTAGGACTTCAACGTGCGTATTTGTGGGATGGGGTGAAGCGATACAGAATTCAACCCATTACAGGATGTCAAAGAAAGGCCCCAATCCTTTCTACATAGGCGTTATCTGGACAGAGACAAAGATTAAATACAGAGTGTGGGATGGAACAGACTCAGTAAGAGGACTATGACAATGAGAAGAGCTTTTAGGTGGGGTGGTGATAATGATGACACAGCGCCAAGTCCGGTTGCACTGAGTCAGAGAGGTCTTCACAGAGGAGATGGCGTTTGAGAGTTGAAGGATGTGTAGACATTTCTCTGATGATCATGAACCTCAAATTTATCGTAAAGCAAACTCAATTTTCTAACTAAACTTGTTCCTCCTCTTGAATTGGTTGAATTGGATTAGTTCTAGCAATGCAGTCAGTGGAATCAGAGTCTTCTCTCTCCTCCATCACATCTGTTTAGATCATGAATGTCATCTCTTCTGTCCTCACAGAGTCACTCCATCCCTTCCCTCTGTTACATTTTGGCTGCCACTGCCCAGCATCAGAGCTTCCTTCCAGAATGCCAAGGATGGGGCTGATAGTTTTCTGTGATATCCGTGAATTTTCATCTTCCCTTCATCATCCATCCTGCACATCAACACCCAGTTCACCTCCTTAGTACCAATTTGGGCATTACTCTGTGGGCCCCGGACCTTCAACATCTTCTGCCTGCCTGCCAGTCTTCATCAAGCTACCCCAAATCTTACAGCCTACATTTTCAACCTACATTTCTCACATCAACATTCAGTAGAGTTAAAGAATCCCATCTTGAGAATGGATTTTAGAAATCATCTGGTTGATGTCTACCATATGCATGAATCCCTCAGCAACATCCCAACTAAGTGGTCATGTCTTATGTCAGCTCCCGGTTCCAGGAACTTTCCCTGTCACCCTGCTTACCTGTGGTCATGACCGTTTTGAGCTCGTGGGTATGTTTCTCACTTCTGTGTCTTTGTTTGTGCCATTGTTATGTCATCTTCTTCTGAGACATCTTTGTTCTCACCCGTTATCCCCCATCATTCAAGACTTGGCTCGCATACTACCTCTGCTATGAAAAATGACTATGGCACTCAGATTATAACACCTGAACCAAGGACTGTTCTGTGATGACAGGGGATAAATGATAAATAGGATAAAATGATGAAATAAAGATTGAGGTGGTAGTAGAGTGAGTATAGGAGAGTAAAAGATTAAGTGGAATTAGGGTGTAAAGGTTTTTGTTAAAGGTTTTGATGAAGGTAGGTACTTCATATAAAATTTATTTTTGAAACTATAAAGATGACTTTTAAAGTCAACTTGCCTAGTTGACATTATTTCTGATTTCAAGTTAAAATGACTGCCTTGTGTTTATATTTTTAAGGCAGAAGAAAAAAATCAGACTCCTGTGATGTGGTTAGTCCATGTCCACAGTGTGAGGACTGCGGTCCACATGTAACAGGCACAGGGATTACCTCGGGGTCCTGATGGGAACAGCGATCAGAATCACCTTAGCGCATCATTAGACAAGGTGTGACTGAGCGCGGATGGTGCAAGGGAACCTGCCTCACCTCACCTGCTTCTCTTATGGATATGTTGTGCAGCGGAGCTGTACTGCCTCAGAAATAGCCTCATTTAATCTGTGTATTAGGAAGCAAAATGATAGCTAAATTGTTTGGATCTGCCAACTTAAAATGGTCATCTGGTGTTAGGCACTTTTAATTTATAATGGAAATAATTAAATTAATGAGATAATGAAGACCATTTAGCAAAAGTTATGCTCTGTTCACAGTCCTTGGACCATGGGGGGCCATTGCTTCATTTTATAATGTCATTTGCATGTGCGTTTGGATGTCCCTGTTTTGCAGCAGCCTTTGATGGTTTGTACTTTCCATCTGAAGAGCTGGGCACCATACCAGACGGGGGTTCGGGTCGCCCTGCCTCCGATACTGGCCAGCAGGTGGCTGGCTGTGTAATGTTTATGTACATCCAGGCGCAGCTGGTGTGTTCTGATTCTTTAGAAGCATCACTGGAGGAATTAAAGTGGTGACTTCATTAGCATGTGGTATCTAGACCAGGGTTTCTCAACCTTGGCACTACTGACATTTTGGACCAGATCATTCTTTGTTTTGGGGGCTGTCCCGTGCAGCCTGGGATGTTTAGCAGCATCCCTGGCCTCTGTCCTATGTGCTAGAAGCACATCCCTCCCACACACAGTTTCGACAACTAAAAACATCTTCACACATTGCTAAAATGTTTAGGGAGCAGAATCACCTCCAGTTGAACACCACTGATCTAGATATTAGCACCAACGCCATGATCTTATTTTTCATTACACCAAGGGGCCGTATACTTAGTGGAGAACACCTACTCCGTGAGTCCACTGCACGATTGCTGAGCATGACAGGTAGGCTTATTATCTTATTAAAGGGGCTTTAACGAAAAGCCTGAAACTAAAACCCATACATTTATGATTCCTTCAATGGGTAGATTGCACATAACTGAAATGATATGGAATTAATTACTTTTTACTCATCTTACACATTTTTCTTGTGTATTGCGTGAGCAAAGGATGCCAATTTTTTTTCTTCTTTTAAGTCTGGCAACAGATGCTGCTCTTCATCTCCCTATGTCTGGTTTGTGTGTGTGTGTGTGTGTGTGTGTGTGTGTGTGTGTGTGTG